>NC_092163.1:60404418-60750251 GCF_045791955.1 Oncorhynchus clarkii lewisi
GATAACCTATGCGATATTAAACTGCAGACCTGCATTTGTCACAGCCTGTGATTTCTCCCTATAGTCCCAGATAGAGTTGGTAACACCCCATTAGTCCTGGCCTCAGATGAAGGACAATTTTGTGTTTCCTGAAACTTGTTTTTTTTTAAAGCAGATTCAGCCACCCTTTTATATCTGAAATCCAGTGGAGGCTGGTGGGGGGCTATAGGAGGACGGACTCATTGGAATGGCTGGAGTATCATTGGAACGGAATCAAATACATCAAACATATGGAAACCATGTTTGACTCCATTCCGTTAATTCCATTCCAGCCATTACAAAGAGTCCGTCCTCCTATAGCTCATCCCACCAGCCTCCTCTGCTGCAGTCCCCTGGGCCGTAGGGTTCGGGAGCACAAAAAGCTATTGCATTACTACTATAAGGACAGGATGTGTGCTAAATCACATTAAATGTTATTGTTTCTCATTCTACCAACAACTCCCTTAGGTTTTATTATTATTATGATGATGATGATGATGATGATGATGAATATTAAGGTACTCCAGTAGGGGAGAGTGTGGTAAATTGAGCAAAAGGGGGAAGTTGTTTCTAGGAAACAATACACAAAATGTATAATTTGACCAAATATTTAGGAAGAAGTCATCATTTAATGGAGTCTGTGAAGGAAGAAAACCACATGGAAAAAGTGGTAAGCAAGTTAGGTCTCAAAAAAGTATTTTCACCAAGTCAAATTAATTGATTGTGTTAGAGGTTTCATGATGCTTGTGTAAAAACCAAAGTAGATAAGAGTGTTCTATTTAGCAGTTGGAGTTTCTATAAGCTTCAATATGAGGTCCTGAACCTAGCATGAAAGTGCATCATTGTAGCTGTGTGGACTAATATAGTCAAAATCTTTGCCTTGGGGTAAACTGAGCCAATGGTATGGGGTATGTTGCGCCCATGGCAACAGTGTTTTCTTCCAAGGCGTAATGCTAGGCATTATCGCTAGGATATGAGGTAACAACAGGGCATGGCCTAAGTTACAAGTGTAAAAACAAAAGTACAAAGTGTTTGCTAGGGGTTGAGCCTCTGTTAAAATATGCTTAAAATGATTAAGACAAAAACTATTGTGATTGTGTTGAATTGTGTTTGGGAAATAAGGAGAGACATGGTTTTTAAAAGCTACTGGTAATATTTCTGTCATGCCTGCTCCTGCTTGAGCGCCAGGCTCCCCAGCATTACGCACTCCTACCATCATCATTACACAGACCTGCCTTCCCCCCATCACACGCATCAGCGATTATTGGACTCACCTGGTCTCAAACACATCTGTCATTACCTTCCCTATATCTGTCTGGTTCCCTGCTCTGTTCCCTGCTTCGGCATTGATTGTTATTTGTCTTTGTATACCCGTGTGCTGACGCTGCTCCTGTCTTGTTTCATGTCTGTTCCTGATTAAATGTTTGACTCCCCGTACCTGCTTCTCATCTCCGGTGTCGGTCCCTACAATTTCATTCATTACAGAAATGTGTAGGCAGTGTAACTTACCCTGTCCTCCGGCTTAATTTGCCCCATACCCGGGGTAAGTTGTGCCAAGAGACCTCTTTTATTGGACAAGCTATGTTTTCAAAACTGTATTGTTTACATTAATTCTGATTATTTCCAGGGATACACAACATCCTGAAATACACTATATGACCAAAAGTATGTGGACACCTCTTCAAATTAGTGGATTTGCAATCTCCATAGACAAACATTGGCAGTAGAATGGCCCCTACTGAAGAGATCAGTGACTTTTAACGTGACACCGTCATAGGATGCCACCTTTCCAACAATTTAGTTCGTAAAATTTCTGCCTTGCTAGAGCTGCCCCGGTCAACTGTATGTGCTGTTATTGTGAAGTGGAAACGTTGAGGAGCAACAACAGCTCAGCCGCGAAGTAGTAGGACAGACAAGCTCACAGAACGGGACCGCCGAGTGCTGAAGTGCTGTAGCGAGTAAAAATCGTCTGTCTTCTGTTGCAACACTCACTACCGAGTTCCAAACTGCCTCTGGAAGCAACGTCAGCACAAGAACTGTTTGTCGGGAGCTTCATGAAATGGGTTTTCATGGCCGAGCAGCCGCATAAAAGCCTAAGATCTCCATGCGCAATGCCAAGCGTCGGCTGGAGTGGTGTAAAGCTCACCCTCATTGGACTCTGGAGCAGTGGAAACGCGTTCTCTGGAGTGATGAATCACGCTTCACCATCTGGCAGTCCGACGGACGAATGTGAGTTTGGAGGATGCCAGGAGAACGCTATCTGCCCCAATGCATAGTGCCAACTGTAAAGTTTGGTGGAGGTGGAATAATGGTCTAGGGCTGTTTTTCATGGTTCGTACTAGGCCCCATAGTTCCAGTGAAGGGAATTGCAGCATACAATTATATTTTAGATGATTTTGTGCGTCCAACTTTGTTGCAACAGTTTGGGGAAGGCCCTTTCCTGTTTCAGCATGTCAATGCCCCCATGCACAAAGTGAGGTCTATATAGAAATGGTTTGTCGAGATCGGTGGGGACGAAATTGACTGGCCTGCACAGAGCCCTGCCCTCAACTCCATCAAACACCTTTGGGATGAATTGGAACACAGACTGCGAGCCAGGCCTAATCATCCAACATCAGTGCCCAACCTCACTAATGCTCTTGTGGCTGAATGGAAGCAGGTCGCCGCAGCAATGTTCCAACATCTAATGGAAAGCCTTCCCAGAAGAGTGGAGGCTGTTATAGCAGCAAAGGGGGGACCAACTCCATATTAATGTCCATGATTTTGGAATGAGAAGTGTATCGAGCAGGTCTCCACATAATTTTGGCCATGTAGTGTATATGGAGACATCTTTGTTAGAAAGAATACTATGTTTCCCTGTAAAAAATGGCTTCTTACCCCACTCCCTACTAACTCTCATATCTCCCTCAATGATTCAATCTTAGACATCACAGTTTTGTAACACCTCTGTACGTAAGCGTAGTACAGCCGCTGGCAAGAGGTCTGGATCTTTATGGCGTAGGTTGTGTGATTGCCCTGTTACTGCAGGGTTGCTGGGTCAAGCCCCACTCTAGCTGGTCTTCCTCAACTGCTACAGAATTATAATTCTTGCCTAATGAAACTCTCCCTGTTGGGTCTGTGATTACGGATATTGTTTTCTCTAATGGCAGCATTTCCTCAGACTCATTTAGGTCTGGTTTGAGTGGTGTTTCTTGGCACTTACAGTACCAGTCATAAGTTTGAACACACCTACTCATTCCAGAGTTTTTCTTTATTTGTACTATTTTCAACATTGTAGATTATTAGTGAAGACATCAAAACTATTAAATAACACATGGAATCATTTAGTAACCAAAAAAGTGTTAAACAAATCAACCTTGAATGAAAAAAAAACCTTGAATGAGTAGGGTGTGTCCAAACTTTTGACTGGTACTGTACATCAATGTCATTGGAAGAGAACGTTAGCTGGTGGTGCTCAGAATGGTGTAGTTTTGTAGGTTCTTGATGTTGTGAGGTTGTTTATGGCATGTTCTGGGGTTTCCTGTGGTATGGTTTTGTGTACATTATAGCTAGGTGTGTGTGTGTGTGTGTGTGTGTGTGTGTGTGTGTGTGTGTGTGTGTGTGTGTGTGTGTGTGTGTGTGTGTGCGTGCGGAGTCCTATCTTCAGCTGGGGTAAGAAGAGAACACACTGAATAAAGAAACTGATAGGTGACATCATATCCATATCTCTCTCTCTTTATCCCGTGTCTCTCGCTTTTTTCATATCACTTTTCTCTCTCACAATATTAGTTGTTTTACTTTATGAAAAAGGGAGGGAGGGAGAAAGAGAGAGAGGTAGAAAACACACAACCCTGTTCAGTCTCTGTGGAGCATCTTCTTCGGTTTCACGGGATGAGAGTGAGAGCTACTAGAAAACATTTTGTGTAACAAAGTTGGATTGTAATTTTCTTTTCAAATGTGTATGGTTATATTTGCACCGGTAAGTTACATTTTCATACACTCTACATACTGCAGTTGATTAGGTGTGGTCAGATATTCAGTTGCAAAATGTTTAATGAAATTCAACAAATGTATTTCAGCATTGAGGTCCTAATGATAAGAGAATACCATGCCTCTCCCTTAAGAAATAATTGTAAAATTGTTGAGATTTAGAAAAGTTGATAGAGTGATTAGGCTGTGTAATGTTCTGCATGATCAACTAAAGTTGGTGCAATGTAAATGGAGATGTGTAATTCTTAGTGCGACACTAGTGTTCAATCCAGCATCAGTTTCACATTGGTCTGTAAGATATTGTAGCGATCCTCGCTATATGAGCCACATTACAATTCCCACCAGGTGGGTTAACCCTATTGACGTGATGTTTAGGGTGTTTGCCTTTCACGCCAGAGACCTGGGTTCACTTCCCTACCTGCCGTTTGTTACATTATCTTCCTGGTTTGACTTGCTGTCCCACTACATGGCTTTCTGAGGAGAAATGCCTGTGTTGTCCTTTGAAGTGACTAGATATGAGAGCTTACTAATAACCCTCTCTCAGTGCAGGCAGTGATGAGCCTTTCCATCATGTCTTGCTCTCTCTAGCCCAGGGTTTCCCAAACTCGGTCCTGGGCGGCAGGGTAGCCTAGTGGTTAGTAACCGGCGTTGGACTAGTAACCGGAAGGTTGCAAGTTCAAATCCCCGAGCTGACAAGGTACAAATCTGTCATTCTGCCCCTGAACAGGCAGTTAACCCACTGTTCCTAGGCCGTCATTGAAAATAAGAATTTGTTCTTAACTGACTTGCCTAGTTAAATAAAGGTAAAATAAATACAAATTCAAGCTTTGATTATTTCAATCAGCTGTGTAGTGCTAAGGCAAAAAAAACAAATGTGCACCTAGTGGGGGGAAACCCCTACTTACAGCCTGTAAACCCTCATCAGTGCCTTTACTCATCCTCTCAATTATTTCTGACCAAGATAATATTTTTTTTTTTAACCAGGCAAGTCAGTTAAGAACAAATTCTTATTTTCAATGACGGCCTAGGAACAGTGCTGCCTGTTCAGGGGCAGAGCGACAGATTTGTACCTTGTCAGCTCGGGAAAATGAACTTGCAACCTTTCAGTTACTAGTCCAACGCTCTTAACCACTAGGCTACCCTGCCGCCCTTTACAGTGAGCCTCTCTCAATCCTTCCCTTCTCTCCTTTCCTCTGCTCTACTACTGGTGGGTTCATTTTAACAAAACGTTAGACAGAGGATCATTCAGTCTGCACAGACAAATTATATTATGAGCTTGCTAATGATAACTATTACTGCTCCCAGAGCTCTGGATGCAGGGCTGAAAATGAGACTATGGATGAGTAGTGCTTATACATGTGAATCTAAGTTTCCTAGTTCTCATGGTAGTTGAGTGTTTGGCTCAGTAGCAGCATGGGAATTATTTCTCAGGCTCTGTTTGGAGGATCCCCATAGAAACGAACCTGATATATATTTCAGCCAACAGACTGTGTGTGTGTGTGTGTGTGTGTGTGTGTGTGTGTGTGTGTGTGTTGATGTATGTGCATATGCATGTTATGTCATGTGTATGTGTGGCAGTGTATGCATGTCTCCATAGCACTAGTCGTTTTTTCAGAGATGAATCTACAGTCTCTGCAGCCACCCCTGGGAGAGGAGAAGTTGTGGTCTAATGATGTCCAGGAACTTCTCTTGAGTCTGCGGGTGATGAGGTCATCATTGGGCGCAAGAGGACTACAGAGGATGTCTCTGTCACGCTGACTGCTCTCTCTCTCCAGTCTGTCAGTACAGTACTAATGACTGCCGTCTGCTATATGGGTGTCTTGTCAAAGAAACCTAATGTATTTTGTTATTGCATGTTATGTGTCCAGACACCTGACGTGTCTGGAACTATAGCTGTAGCTACTCTCAATGAGAATGGGGAACAGGTTGAAGGAGCAGATAGCTGATTTGAGCGATTGATATTGTCAGATGGTTTTTATGCCGCATGTTGTTACCCTATTATCCTAGCTGGAATGGTCCAGGTCCAAGTGTTAATAATTCTTCTGTGTCTGTTTGTTTCATAACGGAACATTGGCATCTGAGTCATCTACTGAAATCTAATTCCCACTCATGATGAGACTTTGCTTTTGTATTAGTTTTGCAAGCAGGCGGTGAGAGGCCTAACCTCTCAGTATGATCCCATTCTGTTCTCAGTGCTTGGCTAATGTACTTCATCAGGCCTGTAACTTACAGAGGTCGTTCACATTGAAAATGGTTTATTTTCTCTCTCTCTCCCTATTTCTCTGCCTGTCTCACTATCTCAATCTGTCTCACTCTTTGGTGGGTGGGTACTCCAGACATTGCTGTCAGTAGCCGTAGCCATGTCACTGCCTCTTTGTCTAACTGCAGTGAGAATCCACCACAGAGAGAGTGGTGCTGGATATGTATTACCTGTATGTGTGGGAGGGGGCCTAATTGAAATTGAGCACTGCTTTGCCTGCTGGAAGACCAACAAAATCCTTGGGAGGGATTAGATCTGCACGCTTTGGTGTTCTTGTTTATCTTTGACTTAACAACTGATGGATGCATAAATAATTGGGAGGAAATTACAACAAGGCCCTTGTGTTCTTAGTGATCACAATACCCTCTCAGACGTTCAACAGATGAGTCATTAAGCCCATTGCATTCAAAATGCTGTTTTTCCTGTGTTCTGTATCATATTGTACAACAGCTGATGAAACTAACATTGTAAAAGTGTGAACAAATTTGATCAGTGTTATTTCCTCATAGTTGCTGGTAGAAAGTACAATTTACACAGGACCTTCTAACCAGCAGGTTTTGCATGGTTGGAGTTTTGTCTTGCCTGGTGACATCACCGGCAGTATAAGTTCCATGCAGCCATTTTTATCTCCATATCAAATAATTTTCAGTTAAAGGCATACTTTGGGATTTTGGCAATGAGGCCCATTATCTACTTCCTTAGAGTCAGATGAAGTCGTGGAGTTTCACGAGCCAATGCTAACTGGCGTTCGCAGCATGCAGATATTCATAGACTTCCAATCATTGCGCTAACACTTAGTTAGGGGAAAACTGAAAATCAGCTGTTATTGGCAGAGAGGTTTGGATCTCTGTCTTATTGGTCTAACTAATTTCCCGCCCGGTGATGTCACCATCCAGGCCAAAACTCCATCCCACCAAAACAGGTTGAAATTTCAGGTGGTCTTTTCAAAAAGCTCTTACACAAAAAACATTACCATCATTTTCACAATTTCACAGTATTATTCCAACCTCAGTGTGGAACTATATATAACACACAGGAAAAATCTCATCTTTGACTGCACTAGGCCTTTAATGGACCAATAAAGACAGTTCCAAGCCTCTGCCAAGCCTCTGCTAAACAGCTAATATTGTTTATTTTTGACTATTTTAATGGAAAACTATTACAGTAAGGTACATGTATATAATTGTTAACCAGAAATTATTTGATATTGAGATAATAAAAAAAACAGATGCATTGGGCCTTTAAATAATCAGGCTAATTACTCCTGAACAGAGTTCCAATTCAATAATTTTGTTGTTTTTGTTTGTTTGTCTCTCAATAGCTTTTTGCCATTTTTGCATTTGCAACATGTGGAGGCTACAGTGGACAGCTGCGGGTTAGCGTTGACTGTCAGCTTGACAAGGCCAGCAGCAACCTCAGTATTGGCATTGATTTTGCCTATCCTTTTAGGTAAGACCCTTTCTAGACACTTTCTAGTAACATTTAAGACACATAATAGTAATGCAACTCGAGGACAAGCACATTTGGGTTAGAGGCATTTTTTCTCCATTTCCAGCGCAGCCCCATGAATGTTTAATGAACCCAAAGAGATTAGGAGCCATCTCTAACTCTGTTGCTCCTCATTCAAATTCCTTTGCTGTCTGTGTTTCTGTGTGTATGTGTGTGCGTGCACACATGTGCTTTTCAACACCAGCCTAGCGGGATAATATTTGAGACAATTTGAGATGTAATTTCTAACACCATATGCAAGATTTAGTCGAGCCAATTAAGATCCATCTGTGTGGCACTCTGAAAGCTATTATGCAGCCAAACAAAGGGGTAGTGATTAGCACCAGACAAGATGTCTAAAATGCTTTCAGTGGTCGCTTTGCTAATATTCACTCAAGGCACACAAAATAAGATAATCAGCAGTCTGTTGATGTCTTTTAACAGACTTAATCTCTCCATTGTTTAAAGAGTGGCTACAGGTGTTTTAGACTCCTCTTTTCTCCACTCTGTGTCAGGTTGCACCAGGTGTCCTTTGAGGCTCCGCTGTGTGATGGGAGGAGGAGGGAGAGTCTCTTCCTCATTGGGGACTATTCTTCCTCAGCTGAGTTCTTTGTCACCATTGCTGTGTTTGCCTTCCTCTACTCCCTCATGGCCACCATAGTCTACATCTTCTTCCAGAACAAGTACAGAGAGAACAACCGAGGCCCTCTCATCGTGAGCTGCTCACCTTTTCCGTGTTCAAACCTCCACTGATTATATTTCCTTTTGAATAAGATAGTATGCTATGTGTTTGTACTGCTTCCATGCTGCAATATATGTTGTATAATGTACCCAGTCCCTGCACCTTTCACATCTGCTGGTTGTGCAAACAGCAACTTGATCACTATTCAGTAATATGTCCCCTTCCCCTCTCAGGACTTCATAGTGACCGTGGTGTTCGCCTTCATGTGGCTGGTCAGTTCTTCGGCCTGGGCCCAGGCCTTGTCGGACGTCAAGGTCGCCACAGATCCAGATGAGGTGCAGGAGCTCATATCTGCCTGTAAGGTCATGACCAACAAGTGTGGCTCAGTGCAAGGACCCCGTTGGTCAGGCCTTAACACCTCTGTGGTACGACAGACTGTGAACCACACACTACCACACCACAACACACACACCACATGTATGGTTTGTTTTGTTGTGATATACTCTGTCTCTCCCCAGGTGTTTGGCTTCCTAAACTTCGTTCTGTGGGCAGGAAACATCTGGTTTGTTTTCAAGGAGACTGGCTGGCATAAGGGAGGACCTGCTCGGTACGCTGGAGCGCCACCCGAAAAACAGGCCGCGACCTTCAGCCAGCAGCAGCCCTACAACCAGGGCAGCTTCGACCAGTCAGGAGGCTACAGCGGCCAGGGAGACCGGGAGCAGGCATCAGAATACAGTCCTGTGGGCGAACCCACCTCCTACTCCAATCAGATGTAGCCTTGCAGTCTGATTGGCACATCAGTGTTCTATAAGGGAAAATTCAATCAGGGGTTAAGGAAGGAAGGGGTTGAAGGGAGGGAGGGGGCATGAGGGGCTAGCTCAGTTTGATCCCTCTGATGCATCACGTTGTTGGTGTCCTGTTTGTGCAAAAACATTTAATAAATGTGTCCAAATGACCTACATGTAGTTCTTAGGTAAAAATATTCTGGTGCCAGAAAAGGTAAGTTGTCGATTGATACAGTTCCACGCGTTGTATTTTGAAGTATTGTACAAAATCTAGATTTTAATTACGTTTTTAGATGTTGTTTTCGTGAATGTTGTATTGCCTGTGGCTTGAGTCTGTTTACAGTTTATCTTTTTCTGTGCTAGGTGCAATGCCACAGACCTTTTTAACAAGACTTCTTTTTCAAACTGGTTTGTACTGTCGTGGAAGAGAAATGTGGTCTACGATTGTATAATTCTTGAAGTTTCCTATATAGTCTTGACAAAGTGCATGAAGTTGTGCTATGTGTTTCTATGCTTGTTTGTGCACATTCTAATAATGAAACTGGCAGGATTTAATCTCAGCGTTACAGCAAGGTAACAGTAGCAGTTTATTCCTCATTATTAGAATTTTATTTCATCGCTTGTATTTATTTATATATTTTTTCAAGACACCCTTTATAGTATACACTATATTTTAATAAATGTGTTTTTATTTTATATATTTAGAATGATTATTTAAATTGTATCAAGTTTTATTTCACTGCACTAAGGAAGAATTGTTCGTTTTTTGCCATGTTACACAAGATGCCCTTGATCATAAATGGGTTTTATGTATTGATTTGTGGGGAGTTTTTGATGTTGTTGTTAACAATTGTAAATGGGAAAAGTGTTTGTACCCGCTCTGTTTACAAATGGTTGCTCTTGATTCAAATGAAAGAATCATTTCATACACATCCTGGAGCTGGCTAGCTAGGCCCCAGTGAAAAAGGGCCAGAATAACTAAGTTGCAATTAAAACAGTGAGCTCAGCCAAGCTTGTCTGTATAACCATTCCTGAACACCCTCCATTTTATCTGTCGTGTTTTCTCTGTCTTGAATTTTTTAAACAAAGTCATTCAGGTTTGTACAACTTTTGGAAAGTTTGTGCAATGAATAAAAATAAGTCTAATGAGATGGTGTCTGATATTGATGATGATAATGAATTAACCACGTGTCTTCAGTGTCAAAGCATGTGGTAAAAAAACTCCATGTATGTACTTGCTCTTCTGTCCGTGTAACATTATAATTTGAACAATTTGAAAACCATTTACCAGTATTTGTAATCTGTTTATGATTACTGAGGGTGGAGGATATTTTACAAGCATTTTGAATAATGCTAATAAAGATGTTGGACAAATCCATTCATGGTATGTTCTCTTTCTCTCTCTCAGAGAGTTACACAAAGAGTGTCTTAGTGGACATGAGTAGACAGGTCAGTATCCCTAATGGGCCAGGCTAACTCCAGCACAGAGGTACCTGAGGTACCTGATTCACCCCTTACCCTGCCCTGACCCAATGCCCCAGGTAGAGCACCACCTTTAAACACACCTCAGCTTGGTTACCACAGGGATGGGAGGATGGGCAATGAACGTCTGTCAGATGGTTGAGCAGAAACAGCCTTTCCCAGAGACAGGCAGGCAGTTAAGTCTGTGGCCCTTTGTTTACCATTACCAGAGTGAAGGAATTCTACTAGCAAACAAACAAACCTAATCCCAGACTTTATGTCTCAATAAAAAAAATGATCCGTATCCAGTAAACCTGAATCAGCAGACAGGAATCCCTGGGTAATGAGTCCAGCAGTCATCTGTCCCCAAGCTTTGGAATGAAATGTATCTGGCTGAATGTATTAGTTTAACTTGGGAATCTAACAATGAGCATCTGACCTGACAACAGAGATTCCTTATTGCTATTCTCAGGGAACAGAACTTACGTATTTAAGATGATCCAATCTGGAGCTCAGATTACTTTACTTTGGCCTATACTATTACTTTGGCCCTAACAAACAGCACCTAAGCGGGCTTGGTCACAGTAAGGCTAATGTTTGCCTAAGAACACCTGTTGCCAAGTTCCCTGTTCTACACTAAAGCTTCCTGTTAATTTGGGTGGTTCAACATTAAACCAAAGAACCCAAGTAAAATAGGATTTCAAACATTAGTCAATACAGCTTCCAAGGTGTCAAACAGGTAAGTGAACCTATTGTACCATTACGTTAAACTTTCTATACCAGTGTCCATGTCGGACTATGTGGGTTCTTTGAAATGGGGTTAAAGTGGGGTTAATAGGGTTAAAGTGTCCAAACAGCTGTCCTCCATTGAAGGTAGGTACAGTATGGTCGCTGCCTCGTTGTCACTCAGCTACTGTAAGCTTATGTGTTTTTATTGCTGCATCTGAAATCAGGAGTGGTCAGGAGTGGTCAGGGAGATGTTACTCACCAAGTTTCAGGCTTTTACCAGGGCAAGAGAAGTTACTCACAGTTTCAGGCTTTTACCAGGGTAATTACACTTAACACAAATAAAAACACAACATGTAAAGTGTTGGTCTCATGTTTCATGAGTTGAAATAAAAATCTCTGATATTTTCCATACACACAAAAATCGTATGGACAATTTCTCTCAAATGTTGTGCACACATTTGATTGCATCCCTGTTAGTGAGCATTTCTCTTTTGCCAAGGTAATGGCATATCAAGAAGCTGATTAAACAGCATCATCATTACACAGGCGCACCTTGTTCTGGTGAGAATAAAAGGACATTCTAAAATGTGCAGTTTTGTCATGTCTCAAGTTTTGAGGGAGCATGCAATTGGCATGCTGACTGCAGGAATGCCCACCAGAGCTGTTGGCAGAGAATTTAATGTTAATTTATCCACCATAAGCCGCCTCCAATGTCATTTTACAGAATTTGGCAGTACGTACAACTGCAGTCCACGTGTATGGTGTCATGTGGGCGAATGTTTTGCTGATGTTGTGAACAGAGTGCCCCATGGTGGCGTTTTGGTTATGGTATGAGCAGGCATAAACTACGGACAACGAACACAATTGATTTTATTGATGGCAATTTGAATGCACATAAATATCGTGACGAGATCCTGAGGTCCATTGTGAGGCCCATATATTTTAATGTATCTGTGACCAACAAATGCATATCTGTATTCCCAGTCATAAGAAATCCATAGATTAAGGCGTCATTTATTTATTTCAGTTGACTGATTTCCTCATATGAAATGTAACAGTAAAATGGTTGAAATTGTTACATGTTGCGTTAAGAAATTGAATGGTTCGAATATGACATGAAGGGAGAAAAGCTTTCCCAAAGAGAATGTGTCTAGAGAAATTCAAGAAACTGGTAAAAGCACTTTAGTGCAGTGAGAGTGAAGGGCTATTGTCATGTGCCCTCTGTTTTCTTACCCCGTTAAAAGCATGAAACTGTGAGTAACTTCTCTTGCCCTGGTAAAAGCCTGAAACTGTGTGAGTACATCTATACTGAACAAAAAATATTGACTCAAAAGAATGTGACTCCATTTGAGCACCTGTATTTTCTCATCAGTTCAGACTACTATACTAAGTCTTAGGTCCATTCTAGCATGGTCATCGAGTGACTACCCTCTGACCACCATCATCATCAAGGCATCAGAGTGCCCTGCTGTGGTTGTGGAGGTGCACTGCATCTCTGGAGTTTTTGGGGGAGGGAAAAGGGCACACTGAGCTAGTAGCATGGCCTTTCTGCCTAAATGCAGTATGGTGCTGTATCTGTGTCTGTCTCCCTGCTCCAATAGGCTGTGGCCATTAAGAACAGGACCAATGCACACCAGCCAAGAGGCGTTAACTCCTCTCTGCAGTCTCTTCTCTTCACAAGACTGATGTCTCTCTCTGGATATCACTCTTTTATCCCAACACACCCTGACATCCGAGATTATGAATAGAATATGTATAGAATAGAACATGTACATTCTCCGATGTCAGGGTGTGTCTGTTTCAGGATAAAATAATTATATCCAGAGAGACATCTGTGACAGTGTAAACACTGTACTGACTGGACAGAAACGTAGCAAATCATATAGGCCTAATCTCCCAAATTCACTCAAGGTACATCATTGATTTATTTACGACAGAGGGGGTTCCAGCATGTTCAATAATGTTAGCATTTTGTCATCTCTTGGACAGTCAAGAGTTGAAGCCAAAGTACAAGAGATTGATGATGAACTGGAGGAAGATAGGGAGAGGAGGATAGCACTCAAAGACTTTCTGCTCCTCATCATCAGCGTGTCTGTCACTTCAGATCTGCTGCCAGAGATCCGGACAGCTACACTGTAGTCTAGGTTACTACACAACCAACATACCCTACTGTATAAACAACATACAGTATTTGCTCAATAGGTCCAAGACAGGCAAACCTCAAAATAAATAAAGTTACAATGACAAAAGACTGCATTTTATGGAGCACTATGCTGCTTTACACAACAGAGGCAAGACAGTGATATGCAGTCAGTTGATGGAGTGTGGTGCACGCACTAGTAAATTATGCTTCATCTCTATAGCTCATTAACTTGGCAATGTTCTTTCCTTAGAAGACACAGCATCTCAGGCAATTTCCAGGCAGCAGGGTGCTCTCAATTGTCTCTACAGTGTGACTGAATGGAACTGTCTTATAATGATATCAAGTGAATCAAACAGCCACCCTCTCCCCCTCTCTTACTCATCAGAAGCAAATGCTATTCTAACGCTATTCAGGGACAATAATGATATTCAGTGCCAGGGGTGGCTGATATATACTGAACATAAATATAAATGCAACATGTAACAATTTCAAAGATTTTACTGAGTTACATTTCATAGAAGGAAATCAGTCAATTTACATAAATTCATTAGGCCCTAATCTATAGACCCCACCACTTGGGAGCCAGGTCCACCCACTGTGGAGGCAGGCCCAGCCAATCAGAATGAGTTTTTCCCCACAAAAGGACTTTATTACAGACAAAAATACTCCTCAGCACCCCTCCTCAGATGATCCTGCAGGTGAATAAGCGGGATGTGGATGTCCTGTGATGGCATGGGTACACATGGTCTGCGGCTGTGAGGCCGGTTAGATGTACTGCCAAATTCTCTAAAACGATGATGGTAGAGAAACAAACATTCAGTTCTCTGGCAACAGCTCTGTTGGATATTCCTGCAGTCAGCATGCCAATTGCATTCTCCCTCAAAAATTGAGATATCTGTGGCGTTGTGTGACAAGACTACACATTTTAGTGGCCTTTTATTGTCCCCAGCACAAGGTGCACCTGTGTAATGGTCATGTTGTTTAATATGTCACACCTGAGGTGGATAGATTATCTTGGCAAATGAGAAATGCTCACGAACAGGGATGTACACATTTGTGCACAACATTTGAAAGACAAGCTTTTTGGGCGTATGAAACATTTCTGAGATCTATTATTGCAGCTCATGAATCATGGGACCAACATTTTACAAATTGCGTCCCTATTTTAGTTCAGTATACATAAAAGTAATCCCTTTAAATAAATGTATGTTAATGAAACCTGTATGCCCTTAATGGGAATTTGTTTTGCTCACGAGTCATGGACACAAAATCCATAAAAAGCAATGGACATGTATTTAATTAACAGTTGATGAAAATACAACATTCAAGTATAAATACTATTTTGCATCCTTATACTGATTTGTCTACATACAAGACAACTTTAGACATCCAATTGCAAGATATTACACTTTTCAGCAGCAGGACCTAAATGAAAGAATAAAAGGCTGTGTATTTTCTTGATCACCCATTTAAATATATATTGTATCTGTTCCAGTCCAGGCTATTCTACTGATAGAAAAACCAGACTCGTCCCTTATTTATTGAGATAGGGACATCTAGAGGTATAAAAGGAGGACAGTCTACCTAAAAACCTGTTGGTTATTGCAGCCTGGTCTCATAGACTAGACGTAATATAGTAAAAGTATATCCAGGCCCCTTTGTGCTGTTGTCTGTACCCAATAATGTTTGTACCATGTTTTGTGCTGCTACCATGTTGTGCTTTTGTCATGTTGTGTTGCTACCATATTTTTTGTCATTTTGTGTTGCTACCATGCTGTGTTGTTGTCTTAGGTCTCTTTATGTAGGGTTGTGTTTTTCTCTCTTATCGTGATGTGTGATTTGTCCGATATTTTTATTTTTTTGTTTATCCCAGCCCCCGTCCCCGCAGGAGGCCTTTTGCCTTTTGGTAGGCAGTCATTGTAAATAAGAATTTGTTCTCAACTAACTTGCCTATTTAAATAAAGATTAAGTAAAATAAAAATAAAAGACTCTCAAATTAGTATGATATGTTACGTTTGGTATGGTTCTAACAGTTGGTAAGCACTAAATCCAACGACGCTAATAGAAGAAAGGATTTTTTTTGCACATTTAACAAACAAAACAGATGGCATACAAAATCAAACCAACTAGTGCGTTCCGTCTCCCAGACGGTCCTACTAGGTTCACTCATGCGCCAGTTGTCTTTGCCTGTGGATCTTCTCTTGACCACACAGGGTGGGTCAACTCCCATCGCACGTTGTAAGCCTGGATTATCCTGCAGTATGAGCCTCTTTCCCAGTGAGAGGGCCTCCCTGTCTTCCTATCCTAAACTGAGTTAGCAGTGGAGCCCTCACTTTATCAACCCGGGTCACCCCTCTTCGTCTATCCCTGCTTGCCACATAGGTTAGCTCACTTCTTTCTACTGTTAACACTGCGGGTCATTTGTGACACGGTATACTACGTGTCAGCGGGGGCTATTTTTGTGTACAACACCAACGAGCAATCTAATATTTATTTATATTCCGCTCTGTACTATTTTGGCGTGGCCTGGCTCTTACTGCGTGTTATCTCGCTGTTCACGCTGGATACGTTCAGCCACGGGGTTAAACCATTTTTTATAAGCGCAGCATAATCTCAGACACTCCTGCTAGCGGCTGGTCCTCTCTTTCTAGTTGACCGGAAAACACCCTTATGTGTGAGTCACACTCGTTAAGTCCTGAGTATAGGATTTCAGCTAAAACACATTTCTTGAAATAAATTATTTGCTGAAAGCAGGGGTTTGGCACTTCGTCTGAGTAAAGACAACCTATAGATACTTAGTACTCCTTTTGTGTGCTTTTTACACAGTTACCCTCGAGCTCCCCTGTGGTTTCCTGTTCCGAGCCCACTATATGGTCTGGCAGCAAGCCACCCAAGGTGAACCCCTTGAGCCTACAGTTGTTATAATGCTACTTTTCTTCTTTAGCGCTTTATTCAACAAATAATTGAACTACTAATGAAAACCAGTAACACTTCGGGTTTGGTTCCACAGCTTCACAATTTATGGATTTAAAAAAAGAATGTATGTAGCAATTACAATGCAGTAGCTTCTAACAATAGTAATTAAGTCCTGTTCTTACCTTACCCCAGAACTTCTAATACATCTATCAGCACCAGAATTTCTGCACTTTCCCTATCTTTTAAATTGTTTTTTCTACCCCATTTTTGCCTATGCCACTTCTGACTTTTAAAAATTGAACCTTTATTTAATGAGGCAAGTCAGTTATCAACACATTCTTACTTACAATGACACCCTACACCGGCCAAACCCGGACGGCACTGGGCCAATTGTGCGCCACCCTATGGGACTCCCAATCACGGCCTGGATACAGCCTGGATTCAAACCAGGGTGTCTGTAGTACCACCTCTAGCACTGAGATGCAGTGCCTTAGACGGCTGCGCCACTCGGGAGCAACACAGCACATCCTCCCCTTACACATGACATTTAAGCAAAGTTACATAACACATTGTCTTCTTTACATGTGCTGTCTACACAGAGTCAGGTAACACATTGGTTCCTTCGTAGGTGATGTCATCGTAGGTGATGTCATCAGTTCATGGCCCACGCGCCATCAGGCAACTCGACCAGCTCCATCCCAGGGGCCGAGGTTTGACGGGGGTGTCACCATATATGATGAACCTCCGCTGTCCAGCAGAGGATCATCTGCCTACAGTCTACCCACACCAATCATTTCCTCTCTGCCCTTGACTGGGTTTTGCTGCTCTCCAGCTGTTTGTGGTTGAGGCCTGTTTCAGTGTTACCAGAGTTATGTCTGAGGACTGGATGAGTCATCAGGTCATATTGACTAGGCTCATTCACGACACAGGCTGGCTAAGGAGGGCTACAAAGTAGTTGACGGGTTTAGCCTCTTAAGAACCTTGGCTGGAAACAAGCTTCAGCTTTGGGCAGTGGGTGGACTATGATCCACACCAGATCATCACACTCAAAAGCAACTTGTTGGAGTTTTAGATCGTTGTAACGCCCTTGTTTTTCTTGAGCTTTAGAGACATTGCGTTTAACCTACTTCAGCATGAGCTATTGCCTCTCGAGCAGTGAGTAGGCATTCTGGTCAGGATCAGGTGACTTGCTGATGAGCCTTTCATGCGGACCTTTCAGGTTCGGCCCGAGAGCAATTTCTGCAGGTGTGAAACCTGTTGACTCCTGCCAGGCAGGGTTGATGGAGAAGCGGAACTCAGGCAACTAGCTGTCCCAAGTGTTGTGCTTGTCCTTCACGAAGGTTGTGATCATGGTCTTCAATGTGCGATTGATGCGTTCTGACAGATTTGTTTTTGGATGGTACAGTGTAGTGAGCTTTAGGACAACACCCCATTGCTGGCAAACCTGTTTGAGAAGGATGGAGGTGAACTGTGCTCCTCTGTCCGAGTGAGATATGCTGGCGTTCCCCATCTGGTGAATATTTCATCAGTGAGAATAGAGGCTATCTTCGGGGTCTTCGCCTCTCGCATGGGGAACAATTCAACCCATTTGCTACAATAGTCAAGGGCCCATGATATCCAGTCCCAGCATGCTTCTGCCTCCCAACCCGGGGTGCAGGAGAGAGTATCCGGAACAATGTTGCACTGTCCTTTTCTGTAGGTGACATGGAAGTCAAAATGTAGTATGATCATCCATCTATCAGTCTTGAATTGGGCTTTGGATGGTGGAACACCCAGGCCAGGGCTGAGTAGTTAGTAATGACCTCGAATTTCCTCCCTTCAAGAAAAGACCGCCACTTTTCCACCGCCCAAATGACTGCTAGGCACTCTCGCTCAGAGACAAGAGTAATTATTCTCGGCAGAGTTCAACAGTCTTGATCCATAGGCGATAACTCACTCATTGCCATCAATCTCTTGTCAAAACAGCACCAGGTCCGATGTCACTGGCATCTGTTTGTACTTTGGGCAGGCAGGAGCCATGGGAGAGTAGCATTGGTGCTTTGGTTAGGGCCTCTTTCAAGTCTTCGAAAGCCCAAGACACATCCTTCTTCTTCAGAGCATTGAGGGGAACAGAGCAGTTGTGGGGGGGGGGTTGCGTTATTTGTAACTTATTTTGTACATAATGTTTCTGCAAACGTATCTTATGGTAAAAAAGAGCTTCTGGATATCAGGACAGCGATCAATCACCTTGGATTAGACAAAGATTTTTTCTACAACAAGGAGGGTGCACAAGACATTCTCCAAACAACCCAAAGGGCCGATTTCCCCGTTATTTTCAAGAGGAAGTACAGAGGATAAAGCCGGATGCCTGGTCAGGACCTGGAGAAGGCGAGTGGGAAAGCTGCCCTTACCGTCAATACTACTCACCAACATGCAATAATTGGGGGGGGGGTATGTGCATTTTTGTAAACAACAGCAGGAGCACGACATCTCAGGAAGTCTCTAGATTTTGCTTGCCTGAAGTAGAGTATATTGTGATAAAATTTCAGGACACACTACTTGCCTAGAGAGTTTTCAGCTATACTTTTCATGGCTGTTTATTTACCATCACAGACAGATTCTGGCACTAAGACCACACTCAGTCAGCTGTATAAGGAAATAAGCAAACAGGAAACCACTCACCCAGAAGCGGCGCTCCTAGTGGCCGGAGACTTTAATTGCAAGGAAACTTAAATCAGTTCTACCAAATTTCTATCAATTTGTTAAATGTGCAACCAGAGGGAAAAAAATTCTAGATCACCTGTACTCCACACACAGAGACAAGTACAAAGCTCTCCCTCCCATTTCGTAAATCCGACCACAACTCTATCCTCCTGATTCCTGCTTGCAAGCAAAAATTAAAGCAGGAAGCACCAGTGACTCGGTCTATAAAAAAGGGGTCAGATGAAGCAGATGCTAAACTACAGGACTGTTTTGCTATCACAGACTGGAACATATTCCGGGATTCTTCCGATGGCATTGAGGAGTACACCACATCAGTCACTGGCTTTATCAATAAGTGCATCGAGGACGTCGTCCCCACAGTGACTGTACGTGCATACCCCAACCAGAAGCCATGGATTATAGGCAACATTGGCACTGAGCTAAAGGGTAGAGCTTCCGCATTCAAGGTGCGGGACTCTAACCCGGAAGCTTACAATAAATCCTGCTATGCCCTGCGACAAACCATTATGGTAAATGAAGGAGGTATTTTTGTCAAGATAGGAATGTGATTTTAGGAGTCATAAGAGATAACTATGCCCGACATATTGGATGAAAACTTGACAGATAAAGGGGGTATCCTTTACAAGTTACAGTATTTGGTCCATACAGTTTGTAATAACATCACAAAATGAAAAACAATATGACATTAGTTTTCTACATCTCCCCACGGACCCATTTCCCACATCATTATGTTAGAATTAATATTTTTGGCAACTTTTACTTTTACTACATTCCGAAAGAAAATAATGTAGTTTTTACTTCATACATTTTCCCCGACACACAAAAGTAGTCGTTACATTTTGACAGGAAAATTGTCCAATTCACACAATTATCAGGAGAACATTCCTGGTCATCCCTACTGCATCTGATCTCAAAACTCACTAAACACAAATGCTTTGTTTGTAAATTATGTCTGAGTGTTGGAATGTGCCCCTGGCTAGCCGTCAATAAAATGAATAAATGAAGATTGTTGCGTCTGGTTTAGTATAAGGAATTTGAAATGATTTATAGTTTTACTCATTAACATGGGCACCCTCATTGACATTATCCTGGCCAACTTGCCCTCCAAATACACCTCCGCTGTTTTCAATCAGGATCTCAGCGATCACTGCCTCATTGCCTGTATGCGCTATGGGTCCGCGGTCAAATGAACACCTCTCATCACTGTCAAACGTTCCCTAAAACACTTCTGCGAGCAGGCCTTTCTAATCGACCTGGCCCGGGTATCCTGGAAGGATATTGACCTCATCCCGTCAGTCGAGGATGCCTGGTCATTCTTTAAAAGTAATTTCCTCACCATCTTAGATAAGCATGCCCCGTTCAAAAAATGCAGAACTAAGAACAGATATAGTCCTTGGTTCACTCCAGACCTGACTGCCCTTGACTAGCACAAAAACATCCTGTGGCGGACTGCAATAGTATTGAATAGTCCCGACGATATGCAACTGTTCAGGGAAGTCAGAAACCAATACACGCAGTCAGTCAGGAAAGCAAAGGCTAGCTTTTTCAAGCAGAAATTTGCATCCTGTAGCTCTTACTCCAAAAAGTTTTTGGACACTGTAAAGTCCATGGAGAACAAGAGCACCTCCTCCCAGCTGCCCACTGCACTGAGGCTAGGTAACACGGTCACCACTGATAAATCCATGATAATCGAAAATTTCAATAAGCATTTCTCAACGGCTGGCCATGCCTTCCTGCTGGCTACTCCAACCCCGCCCCCCGCAGCTACTCGCCCAAGCCTCCCCAGATTCTCCTTCACCCAAATCCAGACAGCAGATGTTCTGAAAGAGCTGCAAAACCTGGATAAGTACAAATCAGCTGGGCTAGACAATCTGACAATCTGGACCCTCTCTTTCTAAAACTATCCACCGCCATTGTTGCAACCCCTATTACCAGCTTGTTCAACCTCTCTTTCGTATTGTCCGAGATCCCTAAAGATTGGAAAGCCGCCGCGGTCATCCCCCTCTTCAAAGGGGGTGACACCCTAGACCCAAACTGTTACAGACCTATATCCATCCTGCCCTGCCTATCTAAAGTATTCGAAAGCCAAGTTAATAAACAGATCACTGACCATTTCGAATCCCACCGTACCTTCTCCGCTGTGCAATCCGGCTTCTGAGCCGGTCACGGGTGCACCTCAGCCACGCTCAAAGTACTAAACGATATCATAACCTTGACCGATAAAAGACAGTACTGTGCAGCCGCCTTCATCGACCTGGCCAAGGCTTTTGACTCTGTCAATCACCGTATTCTTATCGGCAGACTCAATAGCCTTGGTTTTTCTAATGACTGCCTCGCCTGGTTCACCAACTACTTTGCAGACAGAGTTCAGTGTGTCAAATCGGAGGGCATGTTGTCCGGACCTCTGGCAGTCTCTATGGGGGTACCACGGGGTTCAATTCTCGGGCTGACTCTTTTCTCTGTATATATCAATGATGTCGCTCTTGCTGCGGGCGATTCCCTGATCCACCTCTACGCAGACAACACCATTCTGTATACTTCTGGCCCTTCCTTGGACACTGTGCTAACTAACCTCCAAATGAGCTTCAATGCCATACAACACTCCTTCTGTGGCCTGTTCTGTTTGCAATGGTGTTTGTTCTTCACTGGTTGCCCTTTTCTTGTGGCAACAGGTCACAAATCTTGCTGCTGTGATGGCACACTGTGGAGTTTCACTCAGTAGATATGGGAGTTTAACAAAATTGGGTTTGTTTTCAAATTCTTTGTGGATCTGTGTAATCTCAGGGAAACATGTGTCTCTAATATGGTCATACATTGGACAGGAGGTTAGGAAGTGCAGCTCAGTTTCCACCTCATTTTGTGGGCAGTGTGCACATAGCCTGTCTTCTCTTGAGAGCCATGTCTGCCTACGGCGGCCTTTCTCAATAGCAAGGCCATGCTCACTGAGTCTGTGCATAGTCAAAGCTTTCCTTAAGTTTGGGTCAGTCACAGTGGTCAGGTATTCTGCCACTGTGCAGTCTCTGTTTAGGGCCAAATAGCATTCTAGTTTGCTCTGTTTTTTTGTTAATTCTTTCCAATGTGTCAAGTAATTATCTTTTTGTTTTCTCATGATTTGATTGGGTCTAATTGTGCTGCTGTCCTGGGGCTCTGTGGGATGTGTTTGTGTTTGTGAACAGAGCCCCAGGACCAGCTTGCTTAGGGGACTCTTCTCCAGGTTCATCTCTCTGTAAGTGATGGCTTTGTTATGGAAAGTTTGGGAATCGCTTCCTTTTAGGTGGTTGTAGAATTTAATGGCTCTTTTCTGGATTTTGATAATTAGTGGGTATCTGCCTAATTCTGCTCGGCATGCACTATTTGGTGTTCTACGTTGTACATGGAGGATATTTTTGCAGAATTCTGCATGCAGAGTCTCAATTTGGTGTTTGTCCCATTTTGTGAAACCTTGGTTGGTGAGTGGACCCCAGACCTCACAACCATAAAGGGCTCTATGACTGATTCAAGTATTTTTAGCCAGATCCTAATTGGTATGTTGAATTTTATGTTCCTTTTGATGGCATAGAATGCCCTTCTTGCCCTGCCTCTCAGATCATTAGCAGCTTTGTGGAAGTTACCTGTGGCGCTGACGTTTAGGCCAAGGTATGTATATTTTTTTGTGTGCTCTAGGGCAATGGTGTCTAGATGGAATTTGTATTTGTGGTCCTGCCGACTGAACCTTTTTTGGAACACCATTATTTTGGTCTTACTGAGATTTACTGTCAGGTCTGGCAGAATCTGTGCAGAATATCTAGGTGCTGCTGTAGGCCCTCCTTGGTTGGTGACAGAAGCACCAGATCATCAGCAAACAGTAGAAATTTGACTTCAGTTTCTATTAGGGTGAGGCTGGGTGCTGCAGACTTTTCTAGTGCCAGCGCCAATTCCTTGATATATATGTTGAAGAGGGTGGGGCTTAAGCTGCATCCCTGTCACACCCTACGGCCCTGTGGGAAGAAATTAGTATGTTTTTTGCCTATTATAACTGCACACTTGTTTTTTGTGTACATGGATTTTATAATGTCGTATGTTTTTCCCCCAAAACCACTTTCCATCAATGTGTATAGCAGACCCTCAAGCCAAATTGAGTCGAAGGCTTTTTTGAAATCAACAAAACATGAGAAGACTTTGCCTTTGCTTTGGTTTGTTTGGTTGTCAATTAGGGTGTGCAGGGTGAATACATGGTCTGTTGTACGGTAATTGGGTAAAAAGCCAATTTGATATTTGCTCAGTACATTGTTTTCATTGAGGAAATGTACGAGTCTGCTGTTAATGATAATGCAGAGGATTTTCCCAAAGTTGCTGTTGACGCATATCCCACGGTAGTTAGTGGGGTCAAATTTGTCTCCACGTTTGTGGATTGGGGAGATCAGTCCTTGATTCCAAATATTGGGGAAGATGCCAGAGCTAAGGATGATGTTAAAGAGTTTTAGTATAGCCAATTGGAATTTGCTGTCTGTATATTTGATCATTTCATTAAAGATACCATCAACACCACATGCGTTTTTGGGTTGGAGGGTTTTTATTTTGTCCTGTAGCTCATTCAAGGTAATTGGAGAATCCAGTGGGTTCTGGTTGTCTTTTTAATAGTTGATTCTAAGATTTGTATTTGATCCTGTATATGTTTTTGCTCTTTATTCTTTGTTATAGAGCCAAAAAGATTGGAGAAGTGGTTTACCCATACATCTCCATTTTGGATAGATAACTCCTCGTGTTGTTTGTTTAGTGTTTTCTAATTTTCCCAGAAGTGGTTAGAGTCTATGGATTCTTCAATTACATTGAGCTGATTTCTGATGTGCTGTTCCTTCTTTTTCCGTAGTGTATTTCTGTATTGTTTTAGTGATTCACCATAGTGAAGGCGTAGACTCAAGTTTTCCGGGTCTCTAAGTGTTTGGTTGGACAGGTTTCTCAATTTCTTTCTTAGATTTTAGCATTCTTCATCAAACCATTTTTCATTGTTGTTCTTTTTCTTCAGTTTTCTATTTGAGATTTTTAGATTTGATAAGGAAGCTGAGAGGTCAAATATACTGTTAAGATTTTCTACTGCCAAGTTTACACCTTCACTATTACAGCTGAACGTTTTACCCAGGAAATTGTCTAAAAGGGATAGAATTTGTTGTTGCCTAATTGTTTTTTGGTAGGTTTCCAAACTGCATTCCTTCTATCTATAGCATTTCTTAATGTTACTCAGTTCCTTTGGCTTTGATACCTCATGTTTGAGTATTGCTCTGTTCAAGTAGACTGTGATTTTGCTGTGGTCTGATAGGGGTGTCAATGGGCTGACTGTGAACGCTCTGAGAGACTTTGGGTTGAGGTCAGTGATAAAGTAGTCTACAGTACTACTGCCAAGAGATGAGCTATAGGTGTACCTACCATAGGAGTCCCCTCAAAGCCTACCATTGACTATGTACATACCCAGCGTGTGACAGAGCTGCAGGAGTTGTGACCCGTTTTTGTTGGTTATGTTGTCATAGTTGTGCTAGGGGGGCATATGGGGGAGGGAATGCTGTCACCTGCAGGCAGGTGTTTGTCCCCCTGTGTGCTGAGGGTGTCAGGTTCTTGTCCGGTTCTGGCATTTAGGTCGCCACAGACTAGTACATGTCCCTGGGCCTGGAAATGATTGATTTCCACCTCCAGGATGGAGAAGCTGTCTTTATTAAAGTATGGGGATTCTAGTGGGGGGATTTAGGTAGCACACAGGATAATATTTTTCTCTGTTAAGATAATTTCCTTTTGAATTTCTAGCCAAATGTAAAATGTTCCTGTTTTGATTACTTTAACTCTCTCTCTACCCTTTAGTATCAACTAAAATAATGCCTTTGTCTAGAGAGACTTTTGCCCACCCAAAACTCTAACGTCCAAAAAGTGAATAATGGAACAATATGTGACTAACCAGCTCAAATCGGTCTTATGTAGCAAAATCTGAAATAGTTTTTTTTCTTACGTTGGATAAAATGGTATACGATACACTGCATTTTTTTTAGGAACAATGGGAAAGTAATTCTGCTTTGAAAGTTGATAAACATTTAAAAATATATATATATATATTATACACATACATATGTATTTTTACATTTTGTTCAGTGTTGGCCTCTACTTGAATGCATGTTCTATAGGCTACCTCTATCCTAAATGTTACCTTTATGTTCAATGTGAATGAATGACACAACTGCTATACAGTTGTTAGTGAATGTTGCACTAAAATGTCACAATGACAATGTTTCAATGAATATTGCACTAATGTACAAGTTCAAATGTTACAATAAAGTTACAAAATTAATGTTTCAATACATGTTGCACTAAAGTAACAATGTTGAAATACCTTGATGGTTGTTGATTTTTGTTTTTGCTCTCAGTATTCATATCAGTGATATAAAAGGGTTTTAGATATGTAAAATAGTCACACTAAAATGTGATGGGGCATTCTAGTAGCAATGTTGGGGACTGCCAGTGACAGTTCTAAATGTGTTAATAACTGGGCTGGTGTTACAGCTGGCTGAAGGACTGGATCAAGGTGCAGCATGGTAAGCATATATTTTTTCTTTATTCAAAATGACGCCGACAATTGAAGACCATAAACCAAACCGTGGCGCTATGTGCCCTGAACAAAGACAAAGTTAACTTCCCACAAAGCAGGTGGGGGAAAGGGGTACCTAAGTATGGTTCTCAATCAGAGACAACGATAGACAGCTGTCCCTGATTGAGAACCATACCAAGCCAAGACCTAGAAATACAAAACATAGAAAAAAGGACATAGAATGCCCACCCTAGTCACACCCTGGCCTAACCAAAATAGAGAATAAAAAGCCTCTCTATGGCAAGGGCGTGACAGCTGGGATATTGGAGAAATATATTAATTCAGTATACATCACATTATCCCACTGGTCACAATTGTGACGACCATAAAATACACTTTTTT
This sequence comes from Oncorhynchus clarkii lewisi, assembly GCF_045791955.1. Classification (NCBI taxonomy): domain Eukaryota; kingdom Metazoa; phylum Chordata; class Actinopteri; order Salmoniformes; family Salmonidae; genus Oncorhynchus; species Oncorhynchus clarkii. Next base: position 60,430,522 of record NC_092163.1, read on the forward strand.
ACCTACTTTTCCATCAAAACTTTTAAAAAATATGATTGATTATTTCAAATGCTTAATAATGACACAAGATTTGGATAGACTCCCGCGTCTGTCTGGTGCGAACTTTAGCATCAGTTCGAGGTCCCTCAGCCATGTTAGTTCCGACCTGTCTATTATGATGTTTAAATTGACATGATGATAATCTGAATACTGTTGAGTCTCTGCCACTTTGTCCGTGGTTTACAGTTTAAGACATACTTAATATTTCACATCAACACGTACAGGCTGCAAGTCAATTAATTACTCTCTGGCCTCAGGATGGTTGAGCTATTGAAATTTGAACATTTGAAAAATGTATGTAACATCGAGTGAGATGAAACACAGGTTACCTCGCTGTTGAAGAACTGAAAGTGAAACTCTATTATGGTTAAGAATCGTTTCCCGGGGATTACTATTTCTACAGATCCTGTACAGCCAGTAGTCAGTTGCAGTGTAGTCAGTTGCAGTGTATTAACCGTTTTAAAAAAAAATCGCAAATCATGAATTATACGCTGAACCAACATTATGAGGAGAAGGTGCGTCCTAGTATTGACCTCATCGACTCCCTGCGCTCCCTTGGCGTAGAGAAGGACCTTGCGCTGCCTGCCATCGCCGTGATAGGGGACCAGAGTTCGGGAAAGAGCTCCGTGCTGGAGGCGCTGTCTGGGGTGGCTTTGCCAAGGGGTAGCGGTGAGTGATAATTCATGAACATTCTGTACGTGCATAATTTATCGTGTAGTTTATAGTGTTCACAGTGTCTGTAGTTGTTGTTTTTCTACATAGTGTACATGTTGATAGTGTAAATTATGTGTTTATTGTGGCTTCATCATGTCAAATTCCTGGTAGGTACATGTTTATTTTTTTGTACCTTTATTTAACTAGGCAAGTCAGTTACGAACAAATTCTTATTTTCAATTAAGTCTAGGCACAGTGGGTTAACTGCCTTGTTCAGTGGCAGAAGACAGATTTTTCTTAACCTTGTCAGCTCGGGAATTTGATATAGCAACCTCCAACGCTCTAACCACTAGGCTACCCTGCCGCCCCATGTAAATGTACTTGGCGAATAAAAGTGACTTAGATTCTGATGAAACAGGTGAGATGAGGGCAGTGGTTTTTAGAATATTGGTTCCAAAATAATATCATATTGGTGAGCCAACTGGTAAATGCACTCAGTTATAAGGAATTCATATCACTTTACAAGGTCCCTGTAACACCTAAAGATCTTGCAATTGTTTTAGATGCCATTCCCTCAGGTGTTGCTCTATTATTCAGGAACGTGTCAAGACCTGACCCTCAGAGCCTGCCTTCTATTGTCCCTGTTGACTCATCAGTAGGAAAGATTTGTTTCTCTTTTGGTCCATTCAACAACAGAGCGATGTTGTATGTCAGGACCTTATGTCATGCCTTATTGGAATGGATTTATTGATAGTATCTGTTGGAAAAAAGTTTGGATGTTGCCACACACATACCTACTTGTTAACAGAATTTAGGAAGTTTCCTTTAAAATTATTCATAAATATTATCCTACCAACTACTATATGAAGATTTTCTCAAATTGCTCCTTTTGTAGTAACCACCCAGAAACAGTGTTGCATCTTTTTTGTCATTGTATTCATGTAAGAAAACTGTGGCAAGACATCAGTAGATTTATAATTGAAGAGATGAACTGCTTGGAATCTTTACCTACGATGGGAATAAGCTGAAACATTTTTATGTTCATTATTGAAACATATTAATTTCATTATTCTTTTGGCCAAATTTCATATTCACAAATGTCAATTTACAAACAAAAAAACACATTTTCTTACCCTACAAAAAGAAATTGAACTGTATTTTAAGACAATTAAATACTCTACTAACAAAAAAGCTGTTAGAATTATAAGTGTATGTATGTCCCTGATTAAGGTCTTTGTGTAATGTGATATTGTACCCCCTAGCTCAATTGTCCATTGTATATAATCTATATATACTTGTGTTCCCTCATGTACACTCTGTATTGTTATTGTTGTTAATAAATAAAAATCTAAATGTTTTAAAAAAGAGATGAGGGCAGTGGGAAAGTAGGTCCCTAAATGACATGTAATCCAATAAATAATATGAGTACGCAGCCAGTATGTTGCAATCAACTTTACTGAACAAAAATATAAATGCAACATGCAACAATTTAATTGATTTTACTGAGTTACAGTTCAAATGAGGAAATCAGTCAATTGAAATAAATAAATTAGGTCCAAATCTATGGATTTCACATGACTAGGAATAAAGATATGCATCTGTTGGTCACAGATACAGGATCTCATCACGGTATTTTTGTGCATTAAATTTGCCATCGATAAAATGCAATTGTGTTTGCTAGTTTCTATGTTTCGTTTCTGATGTTATAGTTGATATGTACAGTGCCTTTGGAAAGTATTCAGACCCCTAGACTTTTTCCACATTTTGTTAGATTACAGCCATATTATAAAATTGATTAAATTGTTTTTTTCCCCCTCATCAATCTACACACATTACCCCATAATGACAAAGCAAAAACAGGTTTTTATAAATGTTTGCTAATGTATTAAAAATAAAAACTGAAGTATCACATTTACATAAGTATCCTGAACCTTTAGTCAGTACTTCATTGAAGCACCTTTGGCAGTGATTACAGCCTCGAGTCTTCTTGGGTATAATGCTAAAAGTTTGGCACACCTGTATTTGGGGAGTTTCTGCCATTCTTCTCTGCAGATCCTCTCAAGCTCTGTCAAGTTGGATGGGGAGCGTCGCTGCACAGCTATTTTCAGGTCTCTCCAAAAATGTTAGATCAGGTTCAAGTCTGGGCTCTGGCTGGGCCACTCAATGTCATTCAGGGACTTGTCCCGAAGCCACTCCTGCATTGTCTTGGCTGTGTGCTTAGGGTCATTGTCCTGTTGGAAGGTGAACCTTCTCCCCAGTCTGAGGTCCTGAGTGCTCTGGAGCAGGTTTTCATCGAGGATCTCTCTGTATTTTGTTCCGTTCATCTTTGCCTTGATCCTGACTAGTCTCCCAGTCCCTACCACTGAAAAACATCCTCACAGCATGACGCTGCCACCACCATGCTTAACCTTAGGGATGGTGCCAGGTTTCCCCCAGATGTGACGCTTTGCATTCAGGCCAAAGAGTTCAATCTCGGTTTCGTAAGACCATAGAATCTTTTTTTATCATGGTCTTGAGAGTCTGTAGGTGCCTTTTGGCAAACTCCAAGAGTGCTGTCATGTGCCTTACTGAGGAGTGGCTTCCGTCTGGCCACTCTACTATAAAGGCCTGATCGGGGGCCCTTCTCCCCCGATTGCTCAGTTTGGCCGGGCGGCCAGCTCTAGGAAGAGTCTGGGTGGTTCCAAACTTCTACCATTTTAAGAATGATGGAGGCCACTGTGTTCTTGGGGACCTTCAATGCTCAGACACTTTTTGGTACCCTTCCCCAGACCTGTGCCTACGACACAATACAGTCTCGAGGCTCTACGGACAATTCCTTCGACCTGATGGTTTGGTTTTTGCTCTGACATGCACTGTCAACTGTGGGACTTTATATAGACAGGTGTGTGCCTTTCCAAATCATGTCCAATCAATCAAATTTACCACAGGTGGACTCCAATCAAGTTGTAGAAACATCTCCAGGATGATCAATGGAAACAGGATGAACCTGAGCTCAATTTCGAGCCTCATAGCAAACGGTCTGAATACTTATGTAAATAAGGTATTTCTGTTTTTTTTTTTTTTATGCATTTGCAAAAATGTCTAAAAACCTGTTTTCGCTTTGTCATTTGGGTTATTGTGTGTAGATTTCTGAGGATTTTTTTTTGAAACGTAATTCATTTTAGTGTAAGGCTGTAACATATCAACACCGAAGGCACTGTAAGTTGATATTCTTTTTTTCTTCTCTCTCTCACTCCTCTTCTTCCAATGAACTCTCTGACAGGGTGATGTATATGGGTTGTTTTTCTCTGGGTTTCTTGCAGAGTCATCTAATCTCTTTTACACTCTCTAACTCCTCCTCTGTCAACTCTGACAGGTATTGTAACACGATGCCCTCTCGAGCTGAAGATGAAGAGGAAGAAAGAAGGAGAGGAATGGCACGGAAAAATCAGCTACCAGGACCGTGAGGAGGAGATTGAGGATCCCTCTGATGTGGAGAACAAAATTCGGAAAGGTGGGTGTGGTCACTGTCATTGACCCACTCTCATTACCTCAAGCTTCTAAACTGAGTCACTATTCTTCACTAACATACTATTTTCATATATACCTAAAACCATTAAAAATATCATTAACTGTTGGTACAGTTAACTAGTTCTAAGGCACCTGTATTCTTATTCCCCCCCCCCCCCCCCTCCAGCCCAGGATGAAATGGCAGGTGTGGGGGTGGGTATCAGTGATGACCTCATCAGCTTGGAGATTGGCTCCCCTGACGTCCCAGACCTCACACTCATCGACTTGCCAGGCATCGCCCGTGTAGCTGTCAAGGGTCAACCTGAGAACATTGGGGAACAGGTACACCCTTCCACCCCACCCACAATGTTTGTGGGGAACCACTGTTCATTTGTCACCCCAGCTTTAGAGCAGAAGCCAAAATGACACGTATCCCCCCACCACACGTTATGTACAGTATAATAATCTTTGGCATTTCCAGATTAAGAGACTGATACGGAAGTTCATCACAAAGCAAGAAACAATCAACTTGGTGGTTGTGCCATGCAACGTTGACATTGCAACCACAGAGGCTTTGAAGATGGCACAAGAGGTGGACCCTGATGGGGAAAGGACATTAGGTATTCCACCCTTTATTATTTACTAAACTATTATGAAGCAAGCTCTTGTGTAATGTTGACTTTCATGAGTGAGACTTGTGTGTGTTTCCCATTGAACAGGCATCCTGACCAAGCCTGACTTGGTAGACAAAGGCACAGAGGAGACTGTGGTGGACATAGTTCATAATGAGGTTATCCAGCTGAGAAAGGGCTACATGATAGTCAAGTGCAGGGGACAGAAAGAGATCATGGAGCGAGTCTCACTGACCGAGGCCACAGAGAGGGAGAAGGCTTTCTTCAAAGAGCATGCTCATCTCAGGTTGGTCCTCTGGATTGAAGTGTGCTTTACGTCTGGTACACAGAGGTTTGACAATTAGTAGTGAACATTCTGCAGCCAATTATTGCTCTTTAACCCACGAGATAACTAGATTTACCAAAGATTCCAGCCATCAAGCCAGACCATCTTAAGCATGAAATACACTGAGAATCTGAGACTGCCGATAGGTACTGATCACAGTATGATGCCGTTCCTTCTCTTGCTAGAATAGAATACGTACCTGCTGTGTACTGACCTGGTACCTATGAAACTGCAGTTTCTACTTGTAGAATTGCAACGCTCAGCTGTGGCCAACAACTTGACTTTGAGCCAATCAGAGAGCACAGACCTCCACGTGGGGGAGGCGACTGGACCCTTAAGAACGATTGTAGTCAGAGTGCAGTATAACTGCAGTATGCTGCAAATACAGCGTTCAAAATAACCAGTTACAGTGCAGTACACTGCAGTTATTCTGTAACGACTGCGTCCAAAATACTACAGTTACTGCAGTTACTGCACTTTTACTGCAGTTTCAAACAAAGGAGTTTTGTGCTTGAATACGTTTTTTTTGTTTTTGTTAGGTTTGACAATGTGCACTAGCTTATTAGTTAGCTTCCTAACTGAGCAAGGCAGTCACACACACCTCATATGAAATGAAGGGAGTGGCAATAAGTGCAGCACAATGCGCACAACACTAAATGCTTTACCAAGCTAGCTATCTGGCCACTATGGCCAGTAACATAATTATATCACAATGGATATGTTTCCATGTAGCAGCTGCCTGTAGCTGGATGCCTAGTATAAATGCAGTATCATTACTTTAGCTAGCACAATGGGTAGCTATTGAATCATGCTAACAATTTAGCTAACGTATGCAATTATGGAGAGTGAATTAAAATATTGCTAGCTAGTTATCTAGCTGGTGCCATCTGGCTAGTATCAACAAGGGCTTTCTACAACAATAGCAACATTAGCGCAGCTAGCTATTGACTAGACCAGTGGTTCCCAAACTTTTTATAGTCCTGTACCGCTGTCAGAATCGTGTGTATAGGTGGCAGGGAAGTCAGGCGCAGGAGAGTCAAACAGAGTGTAAATGGAGTCTTTTAATAAATGCCCACTTAACATGCTCCAAACACTAGTACAGTGCCTTGCGAAAGTATTCGGCCCCCTTGAACTTTGCGACATTTTGCCACATTTCAGGCTTCAAACATAAATATATAAAACTGTATTTTTTTGTGAACAATCAACAACAAGTGGGACACAATCATGAAGTGGAACGACATTTATTGGATATTTCAAACTTTTTTAACAAATCAAAAACTGAAAAATTGGGCGTGCAAAATTATTCAGCCCCTTTACTTTCAGTGCAGCAAACTCTCTCCAGAAGTTCAGTGAGGATCTCTGAATGATCCAATGTTGACCTAAATGACTAATGATGATAAATACAATCCACCTGTGTGTAATCAAGTCTCCGTATAAATGCACCTGCACTGTGATAGTCTCAGAGGTCTGTTAAAAGCGCAGAGAGCATCATGAAGAACAAGGAACACACCAGGCAGGTCCGAGATACTGTTGTGAAGAAGTTTAAAGCCGGATTTGGATACAAAAATATTTCCCAAGCTTTAAACATCCCAAGGAGCACTGTGCAAGCGATAATATTGAAATGGAAGGAGTATCAGACCACTGCAAATCTACCAAGACCTGGCCGTCCCTCTAAACTTTCAGCTCATACAAGGAGAAGACTGATCATAGATGCAGCCAAGAGGCCCATGATCACTCTGGATGAACTGCAGAGATCTACAGCTGAGGTGGGAGACTCTGTCCATAGGACAACAATCAGTCGTATATTGCACAAATCTGGCCTTTATGGAAGAGTGGCAAGAAGAAAGCCATTTCTTAAAGATATCCATAAAAAGTGTCGTTTAAAGTTTGCCACAAGCCACCTGGGAGACACACCAAACATGTGGAAGAAGGCGCTCTGGTCAGATGAAACCAAAATTGAACTTTTTGGCAACAATGCAAAACGTTATGTTTGGCGTAAAAGCAACACAGCTCATCACCCTGAACACACCATACCCACTGTCAAACATGGTGGTGGCAGCATCATGGTTTGGGCCTGCTTTTATTCAGCAGGGACAGGGAATATGGTTAAAATTGATGGGAAGATGGATGGAGCCAAATACAGGACCATTCTGGAAGAAAACCTGATGGAGTCTGCAAAAGACCTGAGACTGGGACGGAGATTTGTCTTCCAACAAGACAATGATCCAAAACATAAAGCAAAATCTACAATGGAATGGTTCAAAAATAAACATATCCAGGTGTTAGAATGGCCAAGTCAAAGTCCAGACCTGAATCCAATCGAGAATCTGTGGAAAGAACTGAAAACTGCTGTTCACAAATGCTCTCCATCCAACCTCACTGAGCTCAAGCTGTTTTGCAAGGAGGAATGGGAAAAAATTTCAGTCTCTCGATGTGCAAAACTGATAGAGACATACCCCAAGCGACTTACAGCTGAAATCGCAGCAAAAGGTGGCGCTACAAACTATTAACTTAAGGGGGCTGAATAATTTTGCACGCCCAATTTTTCAGTTTTTGATTTGTTAAAAAAGTTTGAAATATCCAAAAAATGTCGTTCCACTTCATGATTGTGTCCCACTTGTTGTTGATTGTTCACAAAAAAATACAGTTTTATATCTTTATGTTTGAAGCCTGAAATGTGGCAAAAGGTCGCAAAGTTCAAGGGGGCCGAATACTTTCGCAAGGCACTGTATGTACATACATAAATAAACATGGGTACGAGGACCCGTTGCACACCTATACAACCATAAAACAACACTGACATAAAACAATCTCTGACAAAGACATGAGGCGAAACAGAGGGTTAAATACACAACAGGTAATGAATTGGATTGAAACGAGGTGTGTGGGAAGACGAGACAAAACCAATGGAAAATGAAAAATGGATCAATGATGGCTAGAAGACCGGTGACGTCGACCGCCGAGCATCGCCCGAACAAGGAGAGGCAACGACTTCGGCAGAAGTCGTGACAACCCCTTCAAACATTCAACCTCCAGCTATGTACCCCCTCTAGCACCAGGGTCAGCGCACTCTCAAATGTTGTTTTTTGCCATCATTGTAAGCCTGCCACACACACACTATACGATACATTTATTAAACATAAGAATGAGTGTGAGTTTTTGTCACAACCCGGCTTATGGGAAGTGACAAAGAGCTCTTATAGGACCAGGGCACAAATAATAATATAATAATAATCAATAATTTTTCTCTTTATTTAACCACCTTACATATAAAACCTTATTTTTTCATCGAAAATTGTGAATAACTCACCACAGGTTAATGAGAAGGGTGTGCTTGGAAAGGATGCACATAACTCTGCAATGTTGGGTTGTATTGGAGAGAGTCTCAGTCTTAAATAATTTTCCACACACAGTCTGTGCCTGTATTTAGTGTTCATGCTAGTGAGGGCTGAGAATCCATTCTCACATAGGTATGTGGTTGCAACAGGCATCAGTGTCTTAACAGCAAGACTTGCCAAGGCAGGATACTCTGAGCGCAGCCCAATCCAGAAATCTGGCAGTGGCTTCTGATTAAATTCAATTTTCACAGAACCGCATGTTGAAATTTCGATGAGGCTCTCTTGTTCACGTATCATTTTCCATTGGTTTTGTCTTGTCTTCCCACACACCTGGTTTCAATCCAATTCATTACCTGTTGTGTATTTAACCCTCTGTTTCCCCTCATGTCTTTGTCAGAGATTGTTTTACATATTGCGTTACATAGTCGCTGCCCATATCATTGTATTGTGCAGAAAACACATGAGAGTTCAGGGGCCTTGCTTTAACAAAGTTAAACTAGATGGTTTACTAGATGGTTTAATTTTATTTTTGGCAGTGAAACGAGGCTACTCAGGTGAGAAAAAAACCTTACCCAAACATATAGCCCTGTTGGAAAATAGAACTGTTTAAAAATGTGAAGAATAATATATATTTTATTTTTTATCAATAATTTTTATTTGGCGTACCCCCAACGGCATTGCGCGTACCCCAGTTTGGGAATACCTGGACTAGACCATAAAGCAACACACACAGACATACATTTCCAAGCAACACTATTGCCACCTTCTGGTTTGAGTTATTTGAACAATTCTGACTGGCTAATGACTTCAAGGTCTTTCGTGTGTGCGCACAAAAGAGATTGACTGTGACATTCTGTTCAGAGTTGCTAAGTATTGTTGACGGAAAACGTCTGACAATCCTACCGGTGTGTTTTTAGGCTGTCTCCCCTATCATTTTCAGATCTGTGTTGTTGTTGTTGTTGTCTTATTGTCTGACAAATGCATCAACATTTTCTGAAAGGTTTGCATTGTGTTTTCACATTTTCTCTATCCTTTATGTAGCACACTTTATGATGAGGGGCATGCCACCATCCCTAAACTGGCGGAGAAATTAACTCTTGAACTAGTGCAACATATCGAGGTGAATTCCTCTTACATTATGATGTCCCTGTACCTCTCTGGCTTTATGTGAATATACCGGGATTATTTGAAGGGTGTATTGTTATATGCCTTGTTTGAATGTCTTTCTTTGTGTTTAGAAATCCATGCCTCGTCTAAAAGAGCAGATTGAGGAAAAGCTGGAGGAGACACGCACCGCTCTGGAGAAATGTGGTACCGGACCCCCTGAAGACCCAAAAGAACGGCTGTATTTTCTGATCGATGTGAGTCCCTGAAGCTCAAAGCAATCATAGTCCCTCATTCTTAGGATACACTGACATGTGATACTTCCTCTTTCCGTGTGGCAGAAAGTGACTTTGTTCACCCAGGATGCCATTAACCTGAGCACTGGGGAGGAGCTGAAAAGTGGAGACATCAATGTCTTCTCCACACTCAGAACAGAGTTCGGGAAATGGAAGGCACACGTGGATCACTCTGGAAAGAACTGTGAGTACACAATTCTCATACACCAATCAGACATTGGCCATAAATACTGGGTCAGGAAGTTTGGTAACCGAGAGTTGCCATTTATGTCAAAATGTTTTCTTTTCCTGTGTCATCCATCATCAAAATGTCAAATGTAGGCCCAGATATTTCAAGACAAACAAAATATCATATCAAAGTTGTAGATTGTTAACATAGATGTATAAAAATAATGTAGCCTCATAGCATCTTTCTTGTGAATCTAAAATCACATTGAATGCTTACACTCACACGTTTAGGTTAAACAACAGGATAATGTGGATGCCTCATATTGCAGTTAATAAGAAGATTGAAAAAGAAGTGGATGATTATGAGAAGCAGTACCGTGGAAGGGAGCTCCCAGGGTTCATCAACTACAAGACCTTTGAGGTGATTGTGAAGGACCAGATCAAACAACTGGAAGAACCAGCAGTCAAGAAGCTGAAAGAGTTATCAGGTACAGTATTGAGTACATAGATCTTTTAAAAATATATATATATTTATTTTACTTATCCTGAAACCCAGTCATTGGGTTTGATTCAACCATTTACCGATTTACATCCAAGAATGTAGTCTATCTTTGAGTTTGGTAGTAGTTTTGAGTCCTACCGATGTCAGATCTTAGTTTGACCAGTATTGTCGCAGCAAAATGTTCCTGCAGCAACAGGATTTTAACATTTAGTCCATAATGTTGCTTGATTGGTGGTTAGGCTATCAGCCGGCCAAAATTAGGCTATTTGCAAAATGCCTATTTGTTTATTTGTATCCCCATTAACTTTTGCAGAAGCAGCAGCTACTCTTCCTGGGGTCCATAAGAAACACATAATTTGACAAGTAACAAAATAGTGATACACTGAGGACAGTCACAGAAATGTTACATACAACAATATACAAACAATACAATTAAACAATTATGTGTGTGTGTGTGCAATACCGTTAATATAACCTTGTGTTATTGTGTGTTTTCAGTGGATTTATGTAAATCATGAAGCTCATCTGCATTTCCTGCAGTGCAGGAAAATTCTCAGCAACAAAAGAGTGATCAAATTAAGATCCTACATCTGTATGTATCACAGTGGTGTTTCTTCCCTTTTCTAGATGCTGCTAGGAAGGCGTTCATACTGCTGGCTCAGAACAGCTTCACAGGTTTCCCTATCCTTCTGAAAACAGCAAAGGTAACTGTTTTCATAACTGTTTCTATATACTTTCCCATACTTTTCCATATATATTGCCACAGCTGGCCATCAAGTTCAACCTAAACAAGATGCGGCGATAACACATTGAATAACTTGTCTTTTGGCCTTCAGACTAAGATCGAGACCATCAAGCAGGAGAAGGAGTCTACGGCTGAGTCCACGTTGAGGACTCAGTTCAAGATGGAGCTGATAGTGTACACACAGGACAGCACCTACAGCTCTAGCCTGAAGAAGAGGAAGAGGGAGGAGGAAGAGTTGGAGGAGGGAGAGATAGTTAAAAATAATTTAGGGAGTTGGAAAGGGTTACCTGTTGTTTCTGTAAGGAGTACTGTCAATGGCCTTGACACCCATGCTACCCTACGGGAGATGATGCTGCACCTCAAGTCCTATTATCATGTAAGTCAGGAGTATTTACAGCAGGCTACTGTTAAAAGAAGTTCATTGTCTCATGCCCAAGAGCTGATACACTCCTCTTCGTTTTTTTTTCTTTGCCAGATTGCCAGTCAGCGTCTGGCTGATCAGATTCCCATGGTGATCCGCTACCTGGTGCTGCAGGAGTTTGCTTCCCAGCTGCAGAGGGAGATGCTTCAGATGCTGCAGGAGAAGGACAACATCGAGCAGCTGCTGAAAGAGGACATCGACATCGGCAGCAAGAGGGCTGCACTGCAGAGCAAGCTCAAACGCCTGATGAAGGCACGCAACTACCTAGTGGAGTTCTAGTATGGACAGCTGCTTGTTAACATTTAGGATGGTCTTGTCTAACTTCAGATAGGTTGGTTAATGGAAGTAGGCATTGAGGTTTGGGGTAGATTCTGTTATCTAAGTTATAATAAAGTTACTATGCAGTCAAGTTCTTTGTTATCGTTTTTTTGTTTATAATATTAAACTCAAATGCAGCTAGCCTACCTGGTGGAGTGGAAGCTGCCTGGCTTGTGGGGACCACAGAACATCAATTTACCCACTGGGCAAAAACTGGTTGAATCAACATTGTTTCTACATCATTTCAGCCCTTGTGAAAAAATCCTATAGGATTAGTGATTTTTTTCAATAGAATCTCGTCACCTCTATCAGAATCCTTTTGGAATCCTATTAGAATCTATTGGAAATAAAAAAAGTAATCATATTGGATTCTATAGGATTCTCACAGCTATAGGATTTTGTGTCACCTGTATTAGAATCCTATTGGAATTATATTGGATTGTTTTTTCCTATTGGGAATCAAAAGTAATCCTATCAGACCCTATACGATTCTTGCAGTCCTATAGGATTTTGTATCACCTCTACCAGAATCCTATTGGAATCCTATATTGGACTAGTTTTTTTTCTATTTTTTTTTTTAAAATAATACAAAACATTCACAAACAAACAAAAACATACAGACGCACACAGACATTCACATCACCCCACTCACCTGCTCACACCATCTCCAGCGCCCACCTCAAATGGCACCATTTTGTTTCTCTCTGTCGCCCACACTCTTTCAACATTTATTTAACTACACATCTGCTAAACACGTGACAAATACAATTATTATTATTTGATTAGATAATAAAGCATTTGACCTTTCCATAGTGTTAAATATGCAGGATTGATTGTTTTTTCAGGATAATTGACAAGAACAGCATCATCCAACCAATCGGGTATCTCACAGAAACATCATATGCCATCTCTTGAAATATGGAGACAGATGGATATTTTTTTCAAAGTGTGCAATAATTGATGTGACCAAATGTATCTGGTATCTATTGATGTGACAAAATGTATCTATAATCTATTGATGTGACTAAATGAATCTGCTGTTTGCTATTGTCAGAAAGGAAATCACTTTAAACATAAACATATTACATTTAGAATTGAAGACGTCTTTAACCGCGTGAACTAGATCTGCTGGGCTCCTCCCACCCTCCTGTGGTCCAGTTGTGTTTATACCTATGAACAATTAAAATAACATGGTGCAGAATGACACAATATACGACAAGTATAAGCGCCCACCTAATTATTATTGTTGGTATTTATGGTAAATATGCTTAGGAAAACAAGAAACACAGCAACCGTATTGTCTACTTTTAATCTGTTTTTCAATAGTACTTTACCTGCAAAGGAAAGACCAAATTCTCCGACAAACTGTTGCGCTGTGAACAAGAACCGTCAGGCCTTTTGGTCTAACTGAAAGGTAATTAGCCTTTGCCAGCAAGACCAAAAGCCCTTGGTCAGTGTAGTAGGAGCCAGTCTTTTCATTATACTGCACTCACATCGAGCCTATTGCAGTTTACAATATGAAGCAAATGAAAAGCACTTGAAGCTGCAATCAGCAGTAGAAACAATAAAGCATCTTCCATGTTCCAGTTTGGGTAAAAAGCTATGGGATGGGGCTGGAGAAATGTTACCACTCTCAAATTCATAGCCAGAGCTATGGATGCAAGGACTGACCATCCATGCTATAGTTTGAGGCTATACTGTGTTTGTTTACACTTACTTTGTTTACACTTACATTGGAGTAAAACAAGCTTTTATTTGGGGTTCTGCTGGGGTATGACGGTTGAACTAAGCTCATAAGGTATTTTATAAGTTATATCTTCAAGAATCAATGAGTACATATCATGAATTGAACAGTCCAAAGAAGGATCTAGAAACTGCTGATATCCCCTTTAGGCTTTTAATGACTAGTAGCTAGCCAATCTGACTAAAATATTTCAGAAAGCAGGTATAACAAACTCTGAGTTTAAACCTGAACTCTAAGTTAACTAACTCTGTCTGAGCTGTCAAACTCAGAGTTTTCAGTTTCAGAACAGGTGATAACAATTAGTTCAATCAACTCTGAGTTAAGTTAACCCTGAGTAAAGCATGTGCACGGGGAGATAAAAAGCCCTCATCAATGGAATGCAGAGAACATGATTCATCATGGCAACAGGAGAAAAAAGGGCTCAAACCTCCTACTTCTCACCAGTGGAGTAAGAAATCTTAAGGAACGCATATGCAGAATATATCTATATATTTTTGTTCTTCCACCTTTATTTAACCAGGTAAGCTAGTTGAGAACACGTTCTCATTTACAACTGCGACCTGGCCAAGATAAAGCAAAGCAAATATGAGTATATATTTAAGAAAAAAACCAATACATTAGCAGCAGCAAAAGAACGTGGACTGGCATGGCAGAAGATTGCTGACCGAGTCAATGCATGAGTATTAATTGAAAAAAATGAAAAAAAGTTTTATCTCGAGTGTTCCACTTATTCAACACACACACACACATATATATTTTTGTGTGTGTGCGTGCGCATATGTGTGTATATATATATATATATATATATATATGCAGGTGCAACCCAACAGCCACAAAACGTACTTGTCAGCAACTGAAGATGAAGTATAAAAATATACTTCAAACAGGTGAGGTATAATTTCATTACAAGCAATTGTGATGTTGTTTAGCCTAACCTTCCTAATTAAACAGCATTAAGTGGCTACATTCAACATGTGATATATTTAAGTAGTTAGTGACATTTTTGAAGCAAAAAAAAGTACAATTTTCAGCCATCCCAACCCTGCCAGGATTAAATACTGTTTCTTTGAAAGTAACACCTAAATTCCTTCATGCAAATTTGTGCTTACTGGACACGTTCAAATTTGACCTCCATTATAGCCAATAGAAAAAAGGCTGAGGGCCGAAAAACAGGTGGGGGGGTCCACCACCACCACCACCACCACCACTCACAGAGGTTGAAGAGATGTCTCTCAGTCAAAACAGTGGGCAACCTATTGCTGAAGGCATCTCTGGAAGAAGCTCATCTGACCCAACCACCCCACAGGACACAAGTGTCTACATAAGAGGTTAGTTATCCAAATTAATTATATATTTACATTCATCCTTTTGCCAGTGTTACCTCAGTGACTCCCACCCACCCATCTTAGACACAACTTCAAATTAGGTGTGGCACTTTTCTGGGGGAAGTTATAATTGAACTGTTTAATCTTCTACCAGTTACTGATGGTGTATTCTGTCTGGTGGAGCCTTCTGCCATAACAGACCTCCATGCAGTTGTAAGTACTCTTAATACTCCACTGATTTTTCATAATGGTTACAGTAGAACACCAAAATTGTTAATTTTCATTACAGGAGGATGATGAAGACACCTTGTCAGCTGCCACAGAGAGGGAAGATACAGAGAGGCCTATTGAGGGTTATGCCTTAAAAATCACATCTAACAGTTGATGATAGTGTTGTACCATAATAAAACTTGCACCTTCTTTTTCTCTAACAGCGCAATGCTGGAAATTACAATGAGGAAGAGGGTCCATCCAGCTCCACAGCAGAACCTCATTAAGATGTTGTTCAGCATTGGCCCATGACTTACAATGAAACTAAGTAGACCTGGCACTGTGAAATTCAATGTATTTTTTTTGTGTTACTATAGCTCCCTGTGAAACAGCTGTACAAGTTGTACTTAGAGGAACAAATTGGAAAATGTAATTTAGAAATTGACCACATGAGGCTGCAGATGCAAAATATAAAAATAGAAATACAACTGCTAGACCATCAGTTAAAGGTGGGTGAGGTGCCCACAGGTAGAACATCAGTTAAAGGCTGGGTGAGGTGTCCACAGGTAGAACATCAGTTAATAAAGGTGGGTGAGGTGCCCACAGGTAGAACATCAGTTAAAGGCTGGGTGAGGTGCCCACAGGTAGAACATCAGTTAAAGGTGGGTGAGGTGCCCACAGGTAGAACATCAGTTAAAGGCTGGGTGAGGTGCCCACAGGTAGAACATCAGTTAAAGGTGGGTGAGGTGCCCACAGGTAGAACATCAGTTAAAGGTGGGTTAGGTGCCCACATGTAGAACATCAGTTAAAGGTGGGTGAGGTGCCCACAGGTAGAACATCAGTTAAAGGTGGGTGAGGTGCCCACAGGTAGAACATCAGTTAAAGGTGGGTGAGGTGCCCACAGGTAGAACATGGGGAGGTGATAGATCAATCAACAATTATGGTAGCATATTGTATCTCTGAATGCTCTTCATATCGTGTGTCAGCGGGGTGTTCAGGATTGTTATCAAGACGGTTCACTGGTTGAGTAGGACATTGTTCTCCTCTAATTGTGGCAATGTTGTGGCGAATCACACATGCCACAATAATGTCACATGCCCTTTCTGGGGTGACCCAGAGCCTATGAAGGCACTGGAACAGGGCCTTGAGCATCCCAATGGTCCTCTACCCTGGCTCGTGTCCTGCGGTGAGCCAAGTTATAACTTTGCTGCAGGCCGGGCTCAGGGTAAGGGGTCAGCAAATACGGCTGGCAGGGGTACCCTCTGTCACCGAGCTTGTAACCATCGAACTCTCCTATGATAATGTGAACTTTATCCTTGTATTTTCAGTTGCAATAGGAGAAAACAAAATATAGATTATAATAGGATATAGCTATATAAACTCAGCAAAGAAAAAGAAGAAACGTCCTCTAACTGTCAACTGCGTTTATTTTCAAACTTAACATGTGTAAATATTTGTATGGACATAACAAGTTTCAACAACTGAGACAAACTGAACAGGTTCCATTAGAGCAGAGCTTCAAAAGATCAATCAGGTTTAAGAGGGCAGCAATTGAAAATGCTTCATAGGATAAAGTGTGGGTCTTTATTCTAATGTTTCATAGGACAGGATAATGTGTGGGACTTTATTCTATAATATGTACTTTTGGAGGTGTTGCTAATCAGGCGGTGGTTGTTAAGGTGGTGTCTCACAGAGGAGTGTCAGTTTTGGTGTGTATGTCGCACTCCTCTTACACATACAGAGAGAAAAACAACCCGGCAGCTGTATAATTAACTGTAGAGTACTATTAAAAAGTAAAAACCAGGGTGAATAACAGGGATAGAGGACATTAACTATTATGTACAATATACTACCACAGATGTTATAGCAACCACTAAACTCCTAAGTTAACTATAAAACAGGAGACCTTAAACATAGACCAACATCTAGCTGAATTCAATCAAATGTGAGATTAAACCAGGCGTAGGGACATCAGTCTGCAGATGTCCTTTGAGGACCTGAAGAAAGGGGGTTACTCTGTGTGTGAGGCGCACTTTGAAGAGTGATTTATTCTGATTATTATCTTGGTCAATAAAAATACATTTCAGTCATATGATACTTTTCTGATAAAAATGTCTTTCAACAGGGTTCATGGAAAACACTGTCTTCCGAGGCAGTACCTACCAGAATAAATTGCATTCACCCCCTCAATCTGCAGCAGATGCACAGCGTAGTACAAAAAGTAGTAAGCCAACCACAAAGTTCGTAGCAATTAAAGATGGATCATTATTGTTTTATCAACAGGTTTCAAGTCTTGAATTGTCTATTTTTGAAGGAGAGGACAGGGAAGCAGATGTAGGAGTTTTAGGTGAGAAAGTCAGAGAGAACAAGAGAGTGAAGGAGAGCGTAGACCCAGCAGAGGAAGCAGCAGATGCTGATAGAAGCTGTTTTTCAGTCTCTCGGTCCCTGCTTTGATGCACCTGTACTGACCTCGCCTTCTGGATGATAGCGGGGTGAACAGGCAGCGGCTCGGGTGGTTAATGTCCTTGATGATCTTTATGGCCTTCCTGTGACATCGGGTGGTGTCTTGGAGGACAGGTAGTTTGCCCCCGGTGATGCGTTGTGCTGACCTCACTACTCTCTGGAGAGCCTTACGGTTGTGGGCGGAGCAGTTGCCGTACCAGGCGGTGATACAGCCCGACAGGATGCTCTCGATTGTGCATCTGTAGAGGTTTGTGAGTGCTTTTGGTGACAAGCCGAATTTCTTCAGCCTCCTGAGGTTGAAGAGGCGCTGCTGCACCTTCTTCATGTCGCTGTCTGTGTGGGTGGACCAATTCAGTTTGTCCGTGATGTGTACGCCGAGGAACTTAAAACTTACTACCCTCTCCACTATGAGGAACTTAAAACTTACTACCCTCTCCACTACTGTCCCATCAATGTGGATAGGGGGGTGCTCCCTCAGCTGTTTCCTGAAGTCCACGATCATCTCCTATGTTTTGTTGACGTTGAGTGTGAGGTTATTTTCCTGACACAACACTCCGAGGGCCCTCACCTCCTCCCTGTAGGCCGTCTCGTCGTTGTTGGTAATCAAGCCTACCACTGTAGTGTCGTCCGCAAACTTGATGATTGAGTTGGAGGCGTGCATGGCCACGTA
Organism: Oncorhynchus clarkii lewisi; assembly: GCF_045791955.1. Lineage (NCBI taxonomy): Eukaryota > Metazoa > Chordata > Actinopteri > Salmoniformes > Salmonidae > Oncorhynchus > Oncorhynchus clarkii. Next base: position 60,448,965 of record NC_092163.1, read on the forward strand.
GTCGTGGGTGAACAGGGAGTACAGGAGAGGGCTCAGAACGCACCCTTGTGGGTCCCCAGTGTTGAGGATCAGCGGGGTGGAGATGTTGTTACCTACCCTCACCACCTGGGGGCGGCCTGTCAGGAAGTCCAGTACCCAGTTGCACAGGGCGGGGTCGAGACCCAGGGACCCCTGATGACGAGTTTGGAGGGCACTATGGTGTTAAATGCTGAGCTGTAGTTGATGAACAGCATTCTCACATAGGTATTCCTCTTGTCCAGATGGGTTAGGGCAGTGTACAGTGTGGTTGAGATTGCATCGTCTGTGGACCTATTTGGGCAGTAGGCAAATTGGAGTGGGTCTAGGGTGTCAGGTAGGGTGGAGGTGATATGGTCCTTGACTAGTCTCTCAAAGCACTTCATGATGACGGAAGTGAGTGCTACGGGGCGGTAGTCGTTTAGCTCAGTTACCTTAGCTTTCTTGGGAACAGGGACAATGGTGGCCCTCTTGAAGCATGTGGGAACAGCAGACTGGGATAAGGATTGATTGAATATGTCCGTAAGCTGGTCTGCGCATGCTCTGAGGACGCGGCTTGGGATGCCGTCTGGGCCTGCAGTCTTGCGAGGGTTAACACGTTTAAATGTTTTGCGCGTTCCTATAAGACTCTTGAAAGAAGGGAGTAGTGTAGCGACCCTGGGTTTTGCGGCACAGTTGATAGCGCGCTGGACTTCGGGCAAGAAGGTCGAGGGTTCGAGACCTGCTCCCTGCTGTTTCATTACAATATTGTATATCAAGCTATCTACTATTTCTCTCTTCTTGCCAATGTGAAATTATAACATATATTAAAACCTGTTGGGGCAAGGAGTTCCCCTCAGGGAACTTCACCCCCCCGTTCAGCTGAAAAGGTGGCGCAGGGAATTCAAAAATATTATTTCGAAATATTTAACTTTCACACATTAACAAGTCCAATACCTCAAATGAAAGATAAACACCTTGTTCATCTACCCATCATGTCAGATTTTTAAAATGTTTTACAGCGAAAACACAACATATATTTATGTTAGACCACCACCAAACCAAAGAAAAAATGCAGACATTTTTTCCAGCCAAAGATAAAATTACAAAAGCAGGATTAGAAATAAAATCACTAACCTCTTGAAAATCTTCATCAGATGACAGTCATATGACATGTTACACAGTACATTTATGTTTTGTTCGATAATATGCATTTTTACATCCACAAATCTCGGTTTACATTGACGCCATGTTCAGAAATTCCTCCAAAATATCCGGAGGAATTATAGAAAGCTACGCCAGATAACAGAAATACTCATCATAAACTTTGACTAAAGATACATGTTCTACATATAATTAAAGATACACTGGTTCTAATTCAACCGCTGTGTCAGATTTTTTTGAAACGTTACGGAAAAAGCCTAACATTGCAATAATCTGAGACGGCGCTCAGATGTAACCGCCATGTTGGAGTCAACAGAAATACGAAATTACAACATAAATATTCCCTTACCTTTGATGATCTTTCATCAGAATGTAGTGCAAGGAGTCCTAGTTCCACAATAAATTGTTGTTTTGTTCCATAATGTCCAATACTAGTGTCCAAGTAGCTGCATTTGCTATCACTTTCAGCTCACGTGCCCAAAAACTGACTGCTGGTCCAAGATAACTTGCACGAAAACTTCCAAAAGATATATTCCAGGTCAAATAAACTGGTCAAACTAAGTAGAGAATCAATCTTCAGGATGTTATTATCATATATATCCAATAACGTTCCAACCGGATCATACGTTTTCATCTGGGGCCGAATGGAACAGCCGTAGCAGCCACAGAGAAATGCGCCACAGCAAAATGGCATTCTGTTGCGACACTGACTATTTTCCCTCCCATTAAGTCAAAGTTCACAGCAAGTGCTCCATTACACTTTCTACTGAATGAGGACATCTAGTGGAAGGCGTAGGAAGTGCTTCCAGATCCATATCTTGTTGGGAAAGGAGGGGGCGATGACGTCAAAGTTGCCCCAACTTTTAGAATTTCACTCCTTGTTTGGAAGATTGCCTGCCCTATGAGTTCTGTTATACTCACAGACATAATTCAAACAGTTTTTGAAACTTCGGAGTGTTTTCTATCCAATAGTAATAATAATATGCATATATTAGCAATATAGGACAGAGTTTGATGCAGTTCACTATGGGCACGCAATTCATCCAAAGTGAAAATACTGCCCCCTATCCTCAACAAGTTTTAAGAGAAGAGTAACAGGTTAGCTATTAACAACCTCACTCAATTATATTTTACCAATAATCTTCAGTATTGGTTAGCAAAATGACAACTGTTAACTAGTCCTCAGCTAGTTTCTTGCATGTTCGGAGCCCAGCTAATTTAACGTTATTAACTGTTAGCTAATTTACCGTTACTGTCCCTCAGCATGTTACCGGAAAATAGCTAGCCAAACAGTTGACACCCACTACAAAACGTTTAAGTAATCATTTATATAACATGTATAACATTAAACTATATATTTGTAACTTACTTTTCTATCTTGGTGGCATTATACAAGGCTCAACAACGAATAGCTACTTAACGTTAGATACATCAAAACATATGTTGAAGTCCCTCTTCTCCAAATCTCCAGTCCAACGTCTGCATCTCATTTTTAACCTAATTCGAATGTGATGATATATATGTTAATATGATGATGACAATATTTTTATTGACGTCACTAAGCCAACTGACTGACATCTCATAGACTAATACACGTGACTTTGAAGAACCCATCTCGACACACGATCCCACCGACTCGGCTCACTTGCCTCCATTGGAAACGATAGACCACATCTAATCTTAGAACATCTTTGCCGCAAGTTTAAGACCATGCTTAGCTATTGTTCTCTCTCTTAGGTTTTGTCTTATGAAGAGATGGTCACTGTTATTTTATACTGTGATCCTTGATTTATTTGGCGTGGGCTACGGCCAAACAGTAGGCTGTTTATAAACCGGGAATTCGTAAACTCAAACCTCTGTCTGGACATTTGTTCATTTATGATCTAGCCATACAATATGATACCACTGGAGTTTTTTTGGACAACAATGTTGCGTTTCCCCCTTTTCATGGTCATGCCTAGAAGGAATCCAGCTTTTGTCAAATTAACGTCATATTTGACATTTCGTAGCAGGTTAGGAGAATTGTGTTAAAGTTAGGAAAAGAGTTAGGGTTAGCTAAAACGCAATTATTATTATTATTATTTTACTTCTGACAATTTGACAAAAGCTGAATCCCTTTTAGCCAAGCCCTTTTTCATAGACCTAGATTACATGGTTGCATTCAATACAAGTTTTTTTTTATTGATCTGTTGTCAGTAGAGAAGGCCTAGGCTACCATTATTCTGTCATATAAAGTGTAGTATAATTGCATGAAATGTTTATCAAGGGACATATTTTTCACGCTCAAAGGAAACGTCTCTGATATACAGTTGAAGTCGGAAGTTTACATACACCTTAGCCAAATAGATTTAAACTCAGTTTCACAATTCCTGACGTTTAATCCTAGTAAAAATTCCCTGTCTTAGGTTAGTTAGGATCACCACTTTATTTAAAGAATGTGAAATGTCAGAATAATAGTAGAGAGAGTGATTTATTTCAGCTTTTATTTCTCTCATCACATTCCCAGTGAGTCAGAAGTTTACATACACTCAATTAGTATTTGGTAGCATTGCCTTTAAATTGTTTAACTTGGGTCAAACGTTTCGGGTAGCCTTCCACAAGCTTCCCACAATAACTTGGGTGAATTTTGGTTCATTCCTCCTGACAGAGCTGTTGTAACTGAGTCAGGTTTGTAGGTCTCCTTGCTCTCACACGCTTTTTCAGTTCTGCCCTCAAAGGGCTTTGTGATGGCTACTCCAATACCGTGACTTTGTTGTCCTTAAGCCATTTTGCGCCAACTTTGGAAGTATGCTTGGGGTCATTGTCCATTTGGAAGACCCATTTGCAACCAAGCTTTAACTTCCTGACTGATGTCTTGAGATGTTGCTTCAATACATCCACATAATTTTCCTTCCTACGGCCATCTTGAACGAGGGTCACTTGAAGTGTACTGTTAGATAGAGGCGCGTGACCAGGAAGCGTGCTATAGTTTGTTTTCCTCCTGTATGGAACACATCTTCAATTTTAGCGATTATTTACCTTAAAAATACCTAAAGTTGTATTACCATCTATTTTGGGAAGTGCACTAGTCCCTCCTGCAGCAAAGCACCCCCACAACATGATGCTGCCAACCCCATGCTTCACGGTTGGGATGGTGTTCTTCGGCTTGCAAGCCTCCCCCTTTACCTTCCAAACATAACGATGGTCAGAGGACATTTCTCCAAAAAGTACAATCTTGTCCCCATGTGCAGTTGCAATCCGTAGTCTGGCTTTTTTATGGCGGTTTTGGAGCAGTTGCTTCTTCCTTGCTGAGCAGCCTTTCAGGTTATGTTGATATAGGACTCGTTTTACTGTGGATATAGATACTTTTGTATCTGTTTCCTCCAGCATCATCACAAGGACTTTGCTGTTGTTCTGGGATTGATTTTCACTTTTCGCACCAAAGTATGTTCATCTCTAGGAGAAAAAACGCGTCTCCTTCCTGAGCAGTATTACGGCCATGGTGTTTATACTTTCGTACTATTGTTTGTACAGATGATGGTGGTACCTTCAGGCGTTTGGAAATTGCTCCGAAGGATGAACCAGACTTGTGGAGGTCTACAATTATTTTTTTTTAGGTCTTGGCTTATTTATTTTGATTTTACAATGATGTCAAGCAAAGAGGCACTGAGTTTGAAGGTAGGCGATACAGTGAATTATAAGTGAAATAATCTGTCTGTAAACAATTGTTGGAAAAAAATGTATTGTGTCATGCACAAAGTAGACGTCCTAACCGACTTGCCAAAACTATATTTTGTTAACAAGAAATGTGTGGACTGGTTGAAAAACAAGTTTTAATGACTCCAACCTAAGTTTATGTAAACCTCCGACTTCAACTGTAGCTTATAAACCTATCCCACTACACGTTTATTAATAGCCTAAATTACCACTATCCAATCTAATAATCACATTAGGAATAGTAGGCTTGCATTAGCCTACAAATGTGATGATAGAGGCATGCAATCCTTTATTATAAAGTTCTATGGTGAAAAATAGCTTAAATCCAATGAAGGGGTGATAATTTTTGTTGATTCCAAGTTGAATTCACGTTAGTTGACAACGCAACCAAAAGTAAATCAAAACTAGACGTTGAAATTACGTCTGTGCCCAGTGGGAATGGCCTCCCAGTTTAGGTTGACCTATTTGGATTTAGTTGGAGTGTTAAACCAATTGTTTTTTAAATCTATTGTCAAAATTAAAAATATGTAAAAATTAAAAACCGTTTTGAGATGTCAAATGCATTGCGCTCTTTATCAGTCCACGTCAGGCAGGCCACACAAGAAACCTAAAGTAGTCTATAACTTATCTAGTGAGACAGGGCCATCTAGTGGTGTAGCCTAGAAATTACGCCATGTCTCACGTCGTTTGGTTCAGTTGGATGCAGCTTCCAGGTTCGGCACTAACTTTCGATGAAGAAATGAAAGTGGGAACAACCGCTTAAGATTCGATTCCCAGGGATGACACTGAACACACCGAACCGGTTGTTTTACCCATTCTAAAACGTATCGAGACGTAAAATCTCCTGTATCGGAGAAAAGGGACACGCAGTGGTCATCAGAGAGCAGGACACTTAGCTTTTTATTTAAGTTTTTTCACTAAATAATAATACACCATGAATAACACTCTAAACCAACATTATGAGGAGAAGGTGCGTCCCTGTATAGACCTTATCGACTCCCTGCGCTCCCTTGGTGTGGAGAAGGACCTTGCGCTGCCTGCCATCGCCGTGATAGGGGACCAGAGTTCGGGAAAGAGCTCGGTGCTGGAGGCGCTGTCTGGGGTGGCTTTGCCAAGGGGGAGTGGTGAGTGATAGTTTGATAAATTGAGGTAACAAGTATTTATCATCTATCAATGTCTCAGAGAGGTTTAACAAGTGAATCTGTATTGATTTGGTTATCATTTGATCTCTTAGTTTAATATGTTAAAGAGGAAGTTCACCCATTTTATATGCGGCTTTATTTTCACTTTTTCTGTGATTGTAATTGATTTCCCAATGTTTTTTTCTATTATATATATTTATTTTTTCATTACAGAGAATTATACTTCCCATTTTGCTGAGTCATCACTTGCCATTGACTGTATTGCAATATGCAAATATGTGTAACGCATATTAGAAAACACTCCACACCAATTATTACATCAAAATCCCATTCTGACTCTGAATGATGTCTCTGCACTCATAAAAATACAAAATAAATCAACTGTGCCATGAATCCATGTTTGAATGATGCTCTTTACAACAGCAACACGGATTTATGGGACAGTGGAACATTATACAGTATATATATTTTTTGTGCCGAGACATCATTCAGAATTGGTTTGGAGCGTTTTCTAACATGCTTTCGATACATTTTCATAATGCATTATGATCAATGATTGATGACTGAGCAAAATGTGACTACCAATTTTCTTTAAAACAAGATGTCAAATGTTTTTGGGGATCAACTACAAGCACAGAAAGATGGAATATTTCACAATTTAATTTGATTGTACTGGGAAAAAGTTGTATATGGACAGTTTTTTCTGTGTTTCTTACAGTTTAATTTAATCTCTTTCATGCTTTCTAATTCCTCTGTCAACTCTGACAGGTATTGTAACACGATGCCCTCTCGAGCTGAAGATGAAGAGGAAGAGAGAAGGAGAAGAATGGCACGGAAAAATCAGCTACCAAGACCATGAAGAGGAGATTGAGGACCCCTCTGATGTGGAAAAGAAAATTCGTGAAGGTGTGGTCATTGGTCTGCTGATCATAGCAAAGATGAAAGTCTCTAAAGTCTAAACTATGTTCTCCAATCCATAAGAGAGCACACCCATAAGTATTAAATACCAAAAAAAAGATAACTTGATCCACTTTACTATTGTGCTGTTGGAACCCTGGTGGTTTCTAGCAACGGTGTTCTGTATTCTTATTCCTCCCTTCAGCCCAGGATGAAATGGCAGGTGTGGGGGTGGGTATCAGTGATGACCTCATCAGCCTAGAGATTGGCTCCCCTGACGTCCCAGACCTCACACTCATCGACCTGCCAGGCATCGCCCGGGTAGCTGTCAAAGGTCAACCTGAGAACATTGGTGAACAGGTACACTCTTCCACCCCACACACAATGTTTGTGGGAATACACTGCATTTTTAACCCAGAAACCAAGTCCCCCCACGACATGTTATGTATAATATATATGACATTTTCAGATTAAGAGACTGATACGGAAGTTCATCACAAAGCAAGAAACAATCAACTTGGTGGTTGTGCCATGCAATGTTGACATTGCAACCACAGAGGCTTTGCAGATGGCACAAGAGGTGGACCCTGAAGGGGAAAGGACATTAGGTAATCCCCCTTTTATTATTTACTCAACTATTATGGACCATGTTGACTTATGTTGACTTTAATGAGTTAGACTTGTGTGCGTTTCCCATTGAACAGGCATCCTGACCAAGCCTGACCTGGTAGACAAAGGCACAGAGGAGACAGTGGTGGACATAGTTCATAATGAGGTTATCCACCTGACTAAGGGCTACATGATAGTCAAGTGCAGGGGCCAGAAGGAAATCATGGAGCGAGTCTCACTGACCGAGGCCACAGAGAGGGAGAAGGCTTTCTTCAAAGAGCACGCTCATCTCAGGTTGGTCCTCTGGGTTGAAGTGTGCCTTAGATTTTAAAAGCTGTCTCGGAAAGCATGAAGCAAATTTGATCCAGTGCCCATTTTAAACACTCAAGTGTGTTAGTTTTTAATTGAATTGTGTACCTGTGTGGTAACCAAACTACTTGGTATGTTGTGAAAACCTGTTTTTCTAACCTTTCTGCAGCACACTTTATGATGAGGGTCATGCCACCATCCCTAAACTGGCAGAGAAATTAACTCTTGAACTGGTGCATCATATCGAGGTAAATTCTTCTTCCATTAGATGTTACTGCACAAAATCCTATACATTTGTTACTGAGTGACTGTTGCTATAAGCCATGACTCTGCGTTGTGCCCTTTAGAAATCCCTGCCTCGTCTAGAAGAGCAGATTGAGGCAAAGCTGGCAGAGACACATGCCGAGCTGGAAAGATATGGTACCGGACCCCCTGAGGACTCGGCAGAAAGGATATACTTCCTGATCGATGTGAGCTCCCCAGCCTGCAACAGATGATTTAGTTACCCTCTCCTTCACTCAGCTCTGGCCTTGATCCAAACTCACAACAGTCTTTGTTAGCAAAACTTATCAATTCAGGAAAGCATTTGAAAGTTGATGAAATCTTATCCATAGCTGTTTCTCTTTACACATCTACCCCTCCCAAGTATCTAATAACTTCTCTTTCTGTGTCTCAGAAAGTGACTGCGTTCACCCAGGATGCCATCAACCTGAGCACTGGGGAGGAGCTGAAAAGTGGAGTTCGTCTCAACATCTTCTCCACACTCAGACAAGAGTTTGGGAAATGGAAGCTACACCTGGATCGCTCTGGAGAAAACTGTGAGTTCACCATTATCATGCTCCGATGCACCCATCAAAAACGATGGCTTACTTCAGCGAGCTAGATAACAAAGAATTGCTATTTGAATTGAGATTGATGTACAGAATTTTTATTTGACATGGAAGGCTCACACACTTGCTTATTTAGTGTAATGCAACATAATGACATCCTTTTGTATATTGCAGTTAACCAGAGGATCGAGGGAGAAGTGTCTAATTATGAGAAGACGTACCGTGGAAGGGAGCTCCCAGGGTTCATCAACTACAAGACCTTTGAGGTGATGGTGAAAGACCAGATAAAACAACTGGAGGAACCAGCAGTCAAGAAACTGAAGGAGATTTCAGGTATAGTATATGTTTGAGAAGGTTCTTCTTTTTTCCCACTTTTTTTCCATATACTAAAACCAAGTATATTATTTAATATGGGAGCCTATTTGCCAAACTATAAAGCCAAGATGCTTTATGTATATTTTCCATCCAAGAATGTAATCTATCTGTGAGTCCTGTGTCAGAGTGATGTTATGGTGTTTCTTCCCTTCTCTAGATGCCGTTAGGAAGGTGTTCTTACTGCTGGCTCAGAGCAGCTTCACTGGATTTCCTAACCTCCTGAAATCAGCGAAGGTTTATCTCACACCATGCAATATTAATGTCACCATTTATCTCTGATATTCCCACAGTTGGTCATCAACCTGTACGTGAATGAGATGGCTGACATGCACCAACTACATTTATCTCCTGTTGATTGACTGAGTTGTGTTTTGTTTCAACTACAGACAAAGATTGAGGCCATTAAGCAGGTGAATGAGTCTACAGCTGAGTCCATGTTGAGGACTCAGTTCAAGATGGAGATGATAGTGTACACACAGGACAGCACCTACAGCCACAGTCTGAGTGAGAGGAAGAGGGAGGAGGAAGACGACCGACCCTTAGCAACCCCTTATATAAGGAGTACGATCTTTAGCACAGACAACCATGCCACCCTACAGGAGATGATGCTGCACCTCAAGTCCTATTACAGGGTAAGCACTGTGTAAATCACTATCTTAGATGCTGGCCTAACACCCTAAACAAGAACCTACCTGTATTTCCACCAGCTCTTTAGACTAGGGATAAGAGGGCACTAACTCAGAGATTGAATGGAACTGCTGACTCTTAAACTAATTTCTTCACCAATTCCCTGAAAGCTAGATTATATTGTTATATGTAAATGTGCTATAACATTATACAATTCAGAGTGTGTGTGAACCAACCACTGTGAGGGGACTAAAACTTGAATGGGACAAAGGTGATGTTAGATCACTATATCTATCTATTTTATTAATAGGTGTTTTGTCTTGTCTGTCTCTTTATCTTTGACAGATATCCAGTCAGCGTCTGGCTGATCAGATTCCCATGGTGATCCGCTACCTGGTCCTGCAGGAGTTTGCTTCCCAGCTGCAGAGGGAGATGCTTCAGACTCTGCAGGAGAAGGACAACATCGAGCAGCTGCTGAAGGAGGACTTTGACATCGGCAGCAAGAGGGCTGCACTGCAGAACAAGCTCAAACGCCTGATGAAGGCACGCAGCTACCTAGTGGAGTTCTAGCATGGACAGCTGCTTGTTAACATTTAGGATGGTCTTGATTTTTTTTTAAATGTAATGCATTTTTTGGGAGGATAACAGACATATTCAACTAAATGTACAATGTGGACCCAGAGGATATCACTTGAAAGTTTTAATTAAAATGCTTGTTTCCAAAGTGGTCCTCAATGGTAAAAACAATAACACATATAAATGATTAAAAGGCAAGACAAAATTACAAACCATAAATACAGTCATTTATATTGACGTCCTAAAAAGTGGCACTATTCGCTGCACTTTTCCCTTACCTGTTTGTCCATTTCATGGGGGTCTTAACTTACCTTAAATCAACTATATTCATTTCACATTCAAACAAACTATTAATTGGACATCATACCGATCCTTCAAATAAATACACCTGACCAGCAGTAGGGGGCACAAGGGGCAGTGGAGTGGTTTCTCTTACTCAGACAACCTTCTCCAAATGAAAACCTTTGCCTGCTTTTTAAACCTATTTTTAACTTTTTCTTTGCTTGATCTCGAAGGGGAGGCTACTCCATAGACAAATGCCTTTATAAAAAAATGTGCTCCTCGCAGTACTGTTTACTCTTGGGATTTTACAAGACATAACACTAGCTCTGGTATTGTAACTGTGCTGGTTATAGATCATATCAATGTGGTTTTTCATATAACCTGGGGCATGATCATTTAAGATGTCAAACATATGATCCATTTTAAGTTGGTCCACTCTGCACTCCAAAGGCAACAAGACCACCTCCCTATGTGGATCCTAGGGAGGACATTCAGCATATACCTGATAGCATTATTTTGCATGACCCGCATTCTCTTTTTCAGCGTTTTTGATAGCCCAATAAACCAGGCAGAGCAGGCATAATCATAATGACACTGAATCAAGGTTGAAACAAGCAGTTCTAAACTTTGATGTTAAAATATCTAGTGTTACTGACCATAGAGAGCCTTTTTATTACCTATTTTGGTTAGGTCGGGGTGTGACTAGGGTGGGTAATCTAGGTTGTTTATATCTATGTTGGCCGGGTATGGTTCCCAACCAGAGGCAGCTGTTTATCGTTGTCTCTGATTGGGGATCATATTTAGGCAGCCATTTTGGTTTTTGTGGGATTTTGTTTATGTGTAGTTGCCTGTGAGCACTCCATAGCTTCACGTGTTGTTTGCTCTTTATTGTTTTTGTGTGTTTCACGAATTAAAAGATGTGGAACCCATATCACGCTGCGCTTTGGTCCTCATGTTCTTATGACGATCGTGACAGAAGATCCCACCACAACAGGACCAAGCAGCGTGCCCAGGAGGAGAAGGGATCCTGGACTTGGGAGGAGATCTTGGATGGGAAGGGATTCTGGACTTGGGAGGAAATCCTGGCAGGACAGGATAGCCTTCCTTGGCGGCAGATGCAAGGAAAGAAGGGAGGACAGCTACGACGCCGGGGTTCACGGCCACAAAGAAAGCACAAAAAACAGCCCAATTTTTTTTTTTTTGGGGGGGGGGGACAAGGGGTGGTCGGCGAGTCAGCTCTCCGTACTCGTCCTGAGGAGCGTGCTATCAGTCTGGTAAAATCTGTGCCGGCTCCACGCACCAGGTCTCCAGTACGCCTCCCCAGCCCTGTACGTCCTGTGCCAGCTCTCCGCACTCACCTTGAGGTGTGTGTCACCAGTCCGGTACCACCTATGGCCGGCTCCACGCACTAGGCCTCCAGTGTGCCTCCCCAGTCCGGTACGTCCTGTGCCTGCTCCTCGCATTCGCCCTGAAGTGCGTGTCACCAGTCCGGTGTCACCTGTGCCGGCTTCACGCACCAGGCCTCCAGTGCGCTTTCTCAGTCCGGTACGTCCTGTGCCAGCTCCCCGCACTCGCCGTGCGGAGTGTGTCATCTGTCCGGGACAATTTGTGCAGGCTCTACGCACCAGACCTCCAGTACGCCTCCACAGCCCAGTACGTCCTGTGCCAGCTCCACGCACCAGGCCTCCAGCGGCGGTCTGCAGCCCAGAGCCTCCAGCGGCGGTCTGCAGTCCAGAGCCTCCAGCGGCGGTCTGCAGTCCAGAGCCTCCAGCGACGGTCTGCAGTCCAGGCCCGGTGTCCAGCCCAGCCCCATGGCTGGAGTCCTCCTTTGCGCCGGTGCCCAGTCCAGGCACAGTGTCCAGTCCAGCGCCGGTGTCCAGTCCAGCATCGGTGTCCAGTCGATCTCCAGGGCAGGAACCTTCCTCTGCGCCGGTGCCCAGTCCAGGCACGGTGTTCAGTCCCGCTCCAAGGCCGGTGCCTTCCTCTGTGCCGATGCCCGGTCCAGGCACGGTGGCCAGTCCCGCTCCAGGGCAGGAGCCTCCCTCTGCACTGGTGCCCAGTCCAGGCACGGCGTCCAGTCCCGCTCAAAGGCCGAGCCTTCCTCTGCGCCGGTGCCCAGTCCAGGCACGGCGTCCAGTTCCGCTCCATAGTAGGAGCCTTCCTCTGCGCCGGTGCCCAGTCCAGGCACGGCGTCCAGTCCCGCTCCATGGCAGGAGCCTTCCTCTGCGCCGGTGCCCAGTCCAGGCACGGCGTCCAGTCCCGCTCAAAGGCCGAGCCTCCCTCTGCGCCGGTGCCCAGTCCAGGCACGGCGTCCAGTCCCGCTCAAAGGCCGAGCCTTCATCTGCGCCGGTGCCCAGTCCAGGCACGGCGTCCAGTCCCGCTCCAAGGCCGGAGCCTCCCTCTGCGCCGGTGCCCAGTCCAGGCACGGCGTCCAGTCCCGCTCAAAGGCCGAGCCTTCCTCTGCGCCGGTGCCCAGTCCAGGCACGGCGTCCAGTTCCGCTCCATAGTAGGAGCCTTCCTCTGCACCGGTGCCCAGTCCAGGCACGGCGTCCAGTCCCGCTCCCGCTTCCTATGCACCGAGGTTCAGGCAGGTCCAGTGTCCAGTCCCACTCCATGGCAGGAGCCTTCCTCTGCACCGAGGTCCAGTCCAGGCCCAGTGTTCAGCCCGGGTCAAAGGCTGGATCCGCGGGATGAGCGGGTTCTTCATCTCGCACCAGAGCTGCCACCGACGCTAGATACCCACCCGGACCCTCCCCTATAGAGTCAGGTTTTGCGGCCAGAGTCCGCACCTTTGGGGGGGGGGGGTACTGTCACGCCTTTTTAGTCTCTATTTTGTTTAGTTCGGGGTGTGACTAGGGTGGGTAATCTAGGTTGTTTAGACCTATGTTGGCCAGGTATAGTTCCCAATCAGAGGCAGCTGTTTATCGTTGTCTCTGATTGGGGATCATATTTAGGCAGCCATTTCCCCACTGGTTTTTGTGGGATCTTGTTTATGTGTAGTTGCCTGTGAGCACTCCATAGCTTCACGTGTCGTTTGCTATTTATTGTTTTTGTGCATTTCACGAATTAAAAGATGTGGAACCCATATCAAGCTTTGGCCCGTCTCTCCTCACGAACGTGACAGTTACGATATAAACATTTCAGTTTATTTGCCATTGTAGAAAGAAATTTAGCAGCAATCAGGTCTCCAGAAAGGGATTGATCTAGGGACACACAAAGATAAGTTACACTTGTTTTAGATTCAATCTCCTTGCCTGCACAGTTTACCTATATCTGGTCAACCCTAAGCAATCTACATTTTGTTCCAAACAAAATATAATTAAGTTTTTCCCAAATGTAGAGACAATTTGTTGTCAGTAAACCAATCTCTAACAAAATGCAATTCCTTACTCAGGGTCTCCTCTATGTAAACTGTATCCTTCGCTGATACCAGCATTGCTGAATCATCAGCATAATGAAGGAGTTTGCGCTTTACTGTATCTGGTATATCATTAACGTATATAAGAGAGGCCCTAAAATTGATCCCTGCGGTACTCCACAGGATATTTCTTTGGCCTCTTACAGAACATCACCAACATTACATACTTGTGTTCTGTTGGTCAGAAAAGACCTCAACCAATTCACTGCTACATAATTTAGACCCATGCATTTCAGTTTCATCAGGAGAATATCATGGTCCAGTGTCAAAAGCTTTCTGTAAGTCTAACATGACCATACCTGTATAGTTCCCCCTTCTCACTTTCCTGCTTAATGTGGTCTAAATGGTGGATAAGGCAAGTATCAGTGGAATGAGCTGTTCTAAAGCCAGATGGTAGTTCATAAAGAAGTTTGTGCTCGAGAAGGTATCCCTCAAGTGGATTAAAATGTTACTGCTCTTCTTGTGGAGCGGATCCACCCCAGCTGTTTTGAGATCATTGGGAAATGTACCACTACTAATACAAGTTTACAATATGCGTTATCATTTTAGCAGTGACACAAGCACTATACTTGATGAATCTTGCAGGAAGATTATCCAGCCCAGTTGCTTTGTTTTTGCTCATTAAGCATACTAGATTTGAAACTTTGTCCTCTGTTACAATTCACAGCTCAAACAAATAATTTGTGATAGCTTTGCTATGGTAAACGTTCTTAATGAAAGACTGGCCATAGTGTTCAGAGCAGGTCGGTAACTTCTTTACCAGAGATGAGGCTATAGTAGTAAAAAAATAAATAATAATTTGCAACCTTTTCCTGGTCATAGCATAAAACATCATCAATATCCAGGCCAATAGTACAGGATTTTACCTTATGGGGAGTTGAGCCAATGTCCTTAAAAATGTTCCACAGTTTACGAGGCTGATGTAAGTTGTCATTAACAGCGTCTATGTAATGTTGGGATTTGCCCTTTTCCATTTTGTATCTTGCCTGGTTTCTACTGTTAATATAACCATCATAATCTTGTTATAGATTTGTCCTTCTGAATCTGGCCAGGTTGTGATCCATTTTCGTTTTGAGGTATAAGATCTCGGGAAGTGATCCATTTCCCTGACCACTGTTTAGAATTTGTTTAGTAGGAGCCAGAGAGTCGAGTGCAGACAGAAACCGATCTTTAGAAGGATACCAAGCATGAGCAGCATCCCAGTTTAGTGCATGAGACCAATCCATAATGCCAAGTACTTCTACAAAACGTTCCTTTGAGTATTGTTTCATAGACCTTTATGTAGTTATTACCTGGCTCTAGTAGCATTTTGGATGTCTTACGGGTACAGTAGGTTACCATATGATCACTAAAACCAATATTTAAGACTCCTGACTGGCAGACATTCTCTTGGTCTGATACAATAATCAAATCCAAAGTTGATTTACTGTCAATACACACCCGGATTGGCTCAACCAAATAATTGATTAAAGTTATACAGGGCATTTACTAGTGTACTTTTCTTGGGTGATAACTGCACATTTGTATTAAAATCCCCAAGCAGAAAATATTCCCTATCAGCAAATACATTGTGATCACAGCAATTCGATTCAAGTATATAATATACCATATAAATTATTCTGCTTAGGAGGCCGATAGCACACACCAACAAGTATAGGACGACATATAGGAAGAAGTATATCTACCCATGCAACCTCAATACCATCCGTTTTCAGATCTGAACGAAGGTTAAAATGCACATCGTTCCTAGTAAAAACGCACACCGTTTCAGTTTCTGTTTCTGTGACTAATGCCAGATAGTTGGTCAATGGAAGTAAGCCTCCGGCAGCATTGCAGTGGGGTTTGGGGTAGATTCTGTAATCTCAGTTCATTGCAGAGCAACTGTAATATAAGTTACTATGCAATCAAGTTCTTTGCTATCCTTTCTTGTTTATAATATTAAACTCAAATGCCTGATGAAGGCAAGCAGCTAGTCTACCTGGTGGCTGCCTAATTGCACTTCCTTCTCTGTTCCCAAATGCTATCTTTTTATTGATAGGTTTATATTTCTGCAATGACACTTTTTTATTGTTATGGTGTCTCCTTTTTTACCACGTCTGGATGGTGGGCTTATGGTCCACAGAACTGAAACATATCATGTAAGACTCGATTCCCAGGGATGACACCGGCTGTTTTTAGCCATTTATAGAAACGAGTCGAGTGTAAAATGCGGTGTCATTTATAGTGCTCGACTGGAGCTGCATGAGGGACCCTTACAAAAAAGACTGTAGTAGACTGGTATTTTAGATGCAGTAATTGGAGAATTACACTGCAAAATTACAGCAGTAAAAATGTTTTATTTTGGAGGCAGTATTTGCTGCATACCGCAGTTATAATACACTCTGACTGCAATAATTTTTGTTTACTGGAACAGTGTTAAATAAATGCTTTGCCAATAATTTCATAACCTTTCAACATCTGCAGTGGGCATCAGATAACAGAACATCTTGCTTTTTATTTCAGTTTTACCACTAAATAATAATTCACACTGAACCAACATTATGAGAAGGTGCATTCCTGTATAGAACTTTTGGGCTCCTGAGTGGTGCAGCGGGCTAAGGCACTGCATCTCAGCACTAGAGGCATCACTATGTACCTGGTTTGAATCCAGGCTGTATCACATCCGACCGTGATTGGGTGTCCCATAGGGCAGCACACAATTGGCCCAACGTTGTCTGGGTTTGGCCGGAGTAGTCCGTCATTGGAAATAAGAATTTGTTCTTAACTGACTTGCCTAGTTAAGTAAAGGTTAAATACATTCTTTTTTTTAATTAACTCCCTGCACTGCCTTGGCAAACTGGGACGAAAATTCTTCCCTGACATTTTTGCTACACCAGCCCATTTGCTTCTCTTGTTCTCTTTCTTCAGCTTTATGATGGACCTGGGCATCATCATTATCTGGGCTAGGCCTTGCATCATCGTAGTTGTCAATGAATAAAAACACTTAGTCAATTATAGGGACATTAAACTAATTAGCAGTTTAAGTGTGTATTAGTAGACATAATTAGGATTGTGTCATATTTGTGCCTCCCTACCCTAGTGCTAATTACTATTACATATTAAGGAACTGGCAGTACATCTGTGTGTCTCTCCACTGCCTAAGCCTAGCATCCTTTCTCACGGCACTGGTACCAGAACACCAGGGGAACAACACTGTCCTTTACTGAGCCCAGCAACATCCTAGTTGTGAATTAATTAACACATTTATTAGAAAACCTACTGAATAAATTATCTTGCCTATGCCGTTCGGCCATCACTCATTCATATATTTTTATGTACATATTCTTATTCATCCCTTTACACTTGTGTGTAAGGTAGTTGTTGTGAAATTGTTAGGTTAGATTACTTGTTAGATATTACTGCATGGTCGGAACTAGAAGCACAAGCATTTCGCTACACTCACTTTAACATCTGCTAAACATGTGTATGTGACAAATAAAATTAGATTTAAATGCTTAATAGGTTACGATTGGTTCTAATACTTTGCCTTCAGAAAGTACTCACACCCCTAGACCTTTCCCCCATTTTGTTGTGTTACAGCCTGAATTTAAAATGAATTCAATTGATATTTGTCACTGGCCTGCACACAATGCATAGTAATGTCAAAGTGGAATTATCTTTTTTTGACATTTTCACAAATTTACAAAAAATGTAAAGCTGAAATGTCTTGTGTGAATAAGTATTCAACCCCTTTGTTATGGCAAGCCTATATATGTAACAAGTCACATAATAAGTTGCATGGACTGACTGTGCAATAATAGTATTTAACATGATTTTTGAATGACTACCTCATCTCTGTACCCCACACATACAATTATCTGTAGGGTCCCTTAGTCGACCAGTTAATTTAAAATACAGATTCAACCACAAAGACCAAGGAGGTTTTCCAATGCCTCGTAAATAAGGGCACCTATTGGCAGATGGGTAAAAATACATTTAAAAAGCAGTCATTGAATAGCCCTTTGAGCATGGTGTAGTTAGTTATTAATTACACTTTGGATGATGTATCAATACACCCAATCACTACAGGCGTCATTCCTAACACAGTTGCCCTAGAGTTACGAAACCGCTCTGGGATTTCAACATGAGGCCAATGGTGACATTAAAACAGTTACAGAGTTTAATGGCTGTGATAGGAGAAAACTGAAGATGGATAAACAACATTGTAGTTACTCATCAATACTAACCTAATTGACAGAGTGAAAAGAAGGAAGCTTGTACAGAATAAAAATATTCCAAAATATGCATCCTGTTTGCAACAAGGCACTAAAGTAATACTGCAAAAAAATGTGGCCAAGCAATGTATTTTTTGTCCTGAATATGAAGTGTTATTTCTGGGGGAAATCCAATACAACACATTACTGATTACCACTGTCCATATTTTCAAGCATAGTGGTGGCTGCATCATGTTATGGGTACGCTTGTAATTGTTAAGGACTGGGGAATTTTTCAGGATAAAAAAACATTCACGGAATGGAGCTAAGCACAGGCCGTGTAGGCCGTCAATGTAAATAAGAATCTGTTCTTAACTGACTTGCCTAGTTAAATAAAGATTAAATCAAATAAAATAGGCAAAAATCCTAGAGGACAACCTGGTTCTGTCTGCTTTCCACCAGACACAGAGATTAACCCTCCTGTTGTCTTCCGGTCGAATTAGACCTATTTACAAGTTCTCTCTGTAGTTAATTTAATCTGATTGTCATAAGGTTCCATGACTGTCCACACAGGTCATCTGAACACACAAAATACATTGAGGATTTTCATTACATTTTGGGTGTTTATTTGAACACATGTGGTGTTCCCGGTCAAAAATGACCGGTCATTAGAAATGAATGGGTGAGACTACAATTAGTGTATAAAATTGAGTTCAGGCACATGCCCATTCATCAGATGGACATACTTCCTCTCCCAGACCCCCACATGCATGTGAGTTTGATCAAACAAACACACACCTCACTCCCCTTCTTGGCTAGAAAGGCAACCCAAACGGGAATCACACCTGTTGGCATTCTCACAAACAATCGCAATATTGTTTCAATAATATATAGAAATTCTCGCAGCTCTGGTATATAAAGCTTTTTTGAGGCCTTGCTAACAATTCGTTCTGTGGCAGTACAATGACCAAACGATATACTGTATGTGAGGCTCTTGATCATATCTTTGATCATGACACTGGTGAGGAGGAGAGAGTCCTTGTTAAACTTTGACACAAAGTAATCTGTGATAAATAGCACAATATGTTTCATCTGAGTATTTGTTAGTCAAAATAATCCATACATTGTTTTTTTAAACTCAAAAACGGGTTGTACGAGCTCAGGTCATATTGGCCATAAATAGCAAATAGAAGTTCAAAACGTGTAATGTTCACAAGAACTTAAGTTGATAAAAAGATCTAACACAACATTAGGTGATGATATATTATTATGGATTTATAATCAGCTATAATTAAGAGGTCATTTTGTACCGGGAACACAGAATTAATTAACATGAAACAAACACAACAGGAGGGTTAATTAATCAGCGGGACAAAAACCTAAAACACAAGGCTAAATCTACACTGCAGTTGCTTACCAAGAAGACAGTGAATGTTCCTGAGTGGCCTAGTTAAAGGGTTGACTTACTGTACCACCTACTCATTCAAGGGTTTATTATTTTTACTATTTTATACATTGTAGAATAAGACATCATAACTATGAAATAACACATATGGAATCATATAGTAACCAAAAAAAGTGTTACACCATCATTACTTCAAGACATGAAGGTCAGTCAATCCAGAAAATGTCAAGATCTTTGAAATTTTCTTCAAGTGCAATCGCAAAAACCATCAAGCGTTATGATAAAACTGGCTTTAATGAGGACCGCCAAAGGAAAGAGTTACCTCTGCTGCAGAGGATACGTTTATTAGAGTTACCAGCCTTAGAAACTGCAGCCCAAATAAATGCTTCAGAGTTCATGTAACAGACATCTCAACATCAACTGTTCAGAGGAGACTGTGTGAATCAGGCCTTCATGGTCAAATTGGTGCAAAGAAACCACTACTAAAGGACACCAATAATAAGAAGAGACTTGCTTGGGCCAAGAAACACAAGCAATGGACATTAGACTGGTGGAAATCTGTAATTTGGTCTGATGAGTCCAAATTTGAGATTTTTGGTTCAAACCGCCGTGTCTTTGTGAGAAGCAGTGTAAGTGAACGGACGATCTCCGCATGTGTGGTTCCCACCATGAAGCATGGAGGAGGTGTGATGGTGCTTTGCTGGTCACACTGTCGGTGATGTATTTAGAATTCAAGGCACACTTAACCTTTTCCTTCAAGACTGTTGGAAAAGCATTCAGGGTGAAGCTAGTTGAGAGAATGCCAAGAGGGGCGGCAGGTAGATCGGTTAGGTTGCTAGATAGAATCCCCGAGCAGACAAGGTAAAAAATCTGTCATTCTGCCCCTGAACAAGGCAGTTAATAACTTGTTCTTAACTGACTTGCCTAGTTAAAAAAGTGTGTAAAGCTCTCAAGCTTGTTGAAAAAAGTGTTGGTTACCACATGTGATATTTTATAGTTTTGATGTCTTCATTATTATTTTACAATGTAGAAAATAGTTAAAATAAAGAAAAACCCTTGAATGTGTCCAAACTTTTGACTGGTAATGTAACTCTACGGCAAGATTTGAAAATGGTTGTCTAGCAATGATCAACAACCAATTTGACAGAGCTTGTGAATACCTATGTAAATTAGATATTTCTGTATTTCATTTTCAATGAATTTGCAAACATTTCTAAACATTTGTTTTTACTTTGTCATTATGGGGTACTGTGTGTAGATTGGTGAGAGAAAAAAATGCATTTAATCCATTCTGAATGTTTGAAGGCTATTGAGGTTTGAAAGCGCGAATATCAGTTGAATATCCAACCTGACACTGACTTTACCTCGGTCTTTATAGCAGGGATCATCAACTAAACTCAGCAAAAAAAAGAAACGTCCTCTCACTGTCAACTGCATTTCATTTCAGGAAATTTAACATATGTAAATATGTGTATGAACATACCAATATTCAAAAACTGAGACAAACTGAACAAGTTCCACATACATGTGACTAGCAAAAATTGAATAATGTGTTCCTGAACAAAGGGGGGAGTCAAAATCTAAAGTAACAGTCAGTATCTGGTGTTGCCGCCAGCTGCATTAAGTACTGCTTTGCATCTCCTCCTCAAGGACTGCACCAGATTAGCCAGTTATTGCTGTGAGATGTTACCCCACTCTTCCACCAAGGCACCTGCAAGTTCCCGGACATTTCTGGGGGGAATGGCCCTAGCCCTCGCCCTCCGATCCAACAGGTCCCAGACGTGCTCAATGGGATTGAGATCTGGGCTTTTCGCTGGCAATGGCAAAACACTGACATTCCTGTCTTGCAGGAAATCCTGCACAGAACGAGCAGTATGGCTGGTGGCATTGTAATGCTAGAGGTTGATGTCAGGATGAGCCTGCAGGAAGGGTACAAAATGAGGGAGGAGGATGTCTTCCCTGTATCACACTGCGTTGAGATTGCCTGCAATGACAACAAGCTCAGTCCGATGATGCTGTGACGCACCGCCCCAGACCAAGACGGACCCTCCACCTCCAAATCGATCCCGCTCCAGAGTACAGGCCTCGGTGTAACGCTCATTCCTTCGACGATAAACGCGAATCAGACCATCACCCCTGGTGAGACAAACCGCGACTCGTCGGTGAAGAGCACTTTTTGCCAGTCCTGTCTGGTCCAGCGACGGTGGGTTTGTGCCCATAGGCGACGCTGTTGGGGAACCCTGCCATATAGCCTTACCCCATCCCATGGCAGCATCCAGCTTCAGCACTAACTTTCAATTGAGACATGAAAGTGAAACATACCGTGTAAGATTCGATTCCCAGGAATGATACTCCCTCCGTTTTACAAAACCGGTTGTTATAAAAACGAGTCGAGAGTAAAAACTCTCCCTCTCGTAGAAGGGACTGGAGCTTGAGGAGGGAATAGACTACTTTTGAAATATATGCATTGCCAATCATTTCATAACCTTTCAACATCCGCAGTGGGCATCAGATAGCAGAAAATCTTGCTTTTTATTTAAGTTGTATCACTAAATAATAATACACCATGAATAATACGCTCAACCAACATTACGAAGAGAAGGTGCGGCCCTGTATCGACCTCATCGACTCTCTACGCTCCCTTGGCGTAGAGAAGGATCTTGCGCTGCCAGCCATCGCCGTGATAGGGGACCAGAGTTCGGGGAAGAGCTCCGTGTTGGAGGCGCTGTCTGGGGTGGCTTTGCCAAGGGGTAGCGGTGAGTGATAATTAGACATGGACTCATGGATAGACGCACTGGCGTACCTGACACCCCCAGCCCCAGCTTATCGATGTGTTTTTTTAAAATGTATTTAATAAATCATTTATACAGTAACACTCCAAAAAGTCATGAATAACCTTATGTACTAGGAAGCTACGTTCTTGTGCTTCAGGAATGTGACTAAAAAATATATTACTGATTGAAAGTATATGGGTATATCCTTGAATAAATGCCGTGATCAAGGCTAAGATGGCGCCAGACGCCAGTGCAATGAGTGGAGCTTACTTAGCCTAATTCTTCTTAGTTTTAGAAGAGAAAACGATCTTAGTAAAAGCGACAGATTTAACAGTTTGATTGCCGTAGCAACATCAGGGAAACTGGGCGGAGTTCTGTAACATTAGTCATGCATGCCATTCGGTGTTGTAAATGTAAATGAGCCCCAACCTGGACTCGAACCAGTCACTCACGAAGCATCTTTAACCATTGCTCCACAGAGCAAGGGGAACAATTTCTTCTAGGTCTCAGAGCGAGTGACGTCAGCGACTGAAACACTATTAGCGCGCACCACCACTAAATTGCTAGCCACTTCACATCGGCCACATAAACATAGGGGGAGTAAAATGTAGGTAAGCAATAACAATTTCGGGAACAACTACTAGTCGAATAACACATGGGAGAGATGACGAATTGTGTCAAAGAGATGTATTTATAGACTAATACACTTGAAACAAATAGCCAAACCGAAACTGCAGACATTATTAGTTCCTCCCCTGCGATCAAACCACCATTAAAAAAAATAAGTGAAACGCAGCCTAACGTGATCATTGACAGCTGCCTTGAAGGACACAGATAAAAAAAATGCTTTCTGCTGCTAAGATCAGTGAAATGTAGGCTAAACCGATAACTTGAGTGAAGAGCAGAAATCTCAACTAGCAAGCAAGTCACAGCAATAAAGAATTGAGTGTGTACCCACCGGCCTCAACACGTTACGGAAAGCGATTAACCTTATAGGAAGCTCTCGGGACAGGTCGTCTGGATACTGGACAGCCAATAAATGAACAGATGCAAACAGGTTATCATCTTTAGCAGACAAATTGTTAAGGGCTTGAACAAGAAAAGCTGTTTGCGATTTCATTGCAGCCCAGCCTTCATTCATACTGTCGAACCAGAGTCTGAGTTGTGTGGTTGCAATATCAATAGTCTTGGCATGCATCAATATCTTGGCATGCATCATTTAAGACTAAATGTATCAACATATAATGCACAATGTCCTAGGAAATACTGTACGGGTTGGCAATACTGAGTATAGAAAACAGTCGGCCCACAACCTGGACCTACAGGCCGTGCATCTATGCATCAATATCTTGGCATGCATCATTTAAGACTAAATGTATCAACATATAATGCACAATGTCTCAGGAAATACTGTACGGGTTGGCAATACTGAGTATAGAAAACAGTCGGCCCACAACCTGGACCTACAGGCCGTGCACACAGAAGATGCAGACTTCAGGACACCATTGGAGTAACTCAAGTTGCATTTAATTTAAATGTACCTAGAATATTGCAGCCCATATGTGTAGGCTATTAGCCAAACAAAACCAGCTGAGTTCAACAATAAATAGTGGCTGAATTTATCCTCAAGCCGACTACTTTTTTCCTCACTGTTACACGGAACCCAAACCGGCTGCGCGCGTGCGCTATCGTGCACACATTTAGTTTGTCCCCCTACACCAAACGCTATCACGACACGCAAGTTAAAATATCAAAACAAACTCTGAACCATTCACATTAATTTGGGGACAAGTCGAAAAGCCTTATACATATACGGCAATTTAGCCAGTTAGCTTGCTAGCTATTTTTTGGGGCTGGATCTTTGCTATGGGACGCAATTTGGGTCTTTGCGTGTCAAAAAATGCACTATTTACCACTATTTGATGTGTCAAATAACACTATTTGACGTGTCAAATAAGCTTGTTGACCAATCAGGTCCTGAATATGACTACACGTCACATAATAATTTAAAGCGTTCATAATTGTTTTACGTAGTGATTACACATTGATTACACTCACTCGTATTTCGCGCACCTACAGTGCTGGTCAGTTAAAAAAAAGCTAACTAGCTCATGGATGCAAACAACGTTCTTCCCCCAAAACATAGCAAAACAACATAATCTGTTTCAGTAGCTATGTAGCATATGTATCGATGAATCGTTGTGACATATGACATACGAGTGAGTGTAATCAAGCTACTGAAACAGATTATGTCGTTTTGCTATGTTTTGGAGGAAGAACATTGTTTGCATCCATGAGCTAGCTAGTTTAAAAAAAAATGACCAGCACTGTAGGTGCGCGAGACAATTTTACCAGCAATGTAGCATACGTATTGATGAAATGTTGTGACATGAAATACGAGTGATAGTGTAATCAAGGTGTAATCACTACGTAAAACAAAAAGGGTGTCATCATCTAAAATAACCCTAATTTTTAAAACAGTTCTTATTTGACCCATCGGACCCATCTATGTGAAGCTAGCCTCAATTAAGAATTGGCCACAATAGTGGACTTTGCGGTTAGCCTTCAAAATAAAAGTATGGCATAATTATACTATTTGTATTAATTTGCATCACTGTCAATTACATACTTTTATTTTGAAGGCAATCCGCAAATTCCACTATTGTGCCTAATCCTTATTGTGGCTACCTTCACAACACATAACCCGGTCTGGTTGAGCCAGATAAAGCTGAATAGCCAGATGAAGCTAGCTAGCTGGCGGCTTATAACAGGGTTAAGTAGCTGGATAGCTATTTATTTTTCATGAACTGAAGTTCAGTTTCAATAGGCGAACAAGTGGCAACCTAGCTAATACTTACACAAGGATTCCTAAACCATTGCTAAGAATAATGGAAATTACTACAGTTTCTACTGGTCATTGTTTTCAGGCTGGTTGTATTGGTGCTAGCTAACATTAGGTAATACCAAGCTAAAGCTAGCTATTCCAGAAGTTGCGCTCGAACAAATGATGCTTTATTACCCAACGTGGTATTGTAAACACATTGTTAGTGGCCGGTGTTTGCTTGTTTGCAAACTTTTTTGTACAGCTTTGACAGTGCTACTGTATATTTTTTGACACACAAAGACCCAAATGGCATTCCATAGTATGTATGTTGTGAAGCTAATAGCAGTGACACTATTGCTGTGTAACTCCAGTAGGGCAACATCTGAAAAATAGCACACTTGGTAGTGTGTACCGGTGCTCGACCAGTTGGCGAAAGCCAACATCACCCACAACAGAGAACGGTTGATTGTCACGGGCAATGAATTCCATTATCTTGGCTTTAATGGATTTCGCCTTTGAGTTGTCTCGCTGAAATTTTGTTACTCTTTCAAATGACTGCTCGATCCACACAGCAGACATTGTGGGCTAGTTTAGGAATGCTGGTTGCACGTATAGCGCAAACTATTATGTGGTGTCATTACGTCATGTACCACCTACATTATATAGGTACGCATGTCAGCTTTGACATCGGTTTTGCACATCAGTGTTAAACTAGACATCTGCCGATACTGATGTTGGCATTTTTAGCTAATATCGGCTAATTCCGATATGTTCACCGATATATCGTGCATCCCTAGAAACATTATTAAAAATGATGCACTCGCTACTGTAAATTGCTATGGATAAGAGCGTCTGCTAAAATTGAAATATGAGACCATGCTGGATAATTCATGAAACAGATCATGATTATTGTTCTCTATGATAAGGAGGGGACTGTAGATCGTTGTCTGTTTGATTTTGTGGAACGGTGTCCGTTCGAAAGTTGTAATTATATTTATTATATTCTATATTATTATTATTATATTATTATATGTATAATTATTACTAAAATAATTAATTGAAATGTGTGAGTCACCAGAGAGGAAGAGGCGAAGCAAGAGGCATATCTAGGCCTGAAATCTGTCTTCTCCAGCAGGTGGCGTTTTAATATAGAGGTCAATGAGAAAGTGTTGAAATGTGGTTAACAAAAATGGAATGGCTTATTCAGTATGTGTGGCTTATTTGATTGAATATATTTTTTGTGTGTGCATAGATTGTTAGGAGTGTTCTGATAAGTAGGACACATGACATCCCGGCAACTTATTTTGGAGTTGCACCCATTGTTCACACGCATATCTATCCTCTTAGCTAGAAGTAACTGCCTTAATTTTGCTGGTCACATTGGGTCCATAATAAATACAAATTGAAAATGGTCCCACCCAATGATGTATATAAACTTTGGATTGCTGATGCCATGTAGCCTATTGGCCATTGAGAGGCTTGAAGCCACTGGTCAGTCAGCCAAATTGGCACTCCTCCATAGGAATGAATGAAATTCTACAGTATTTCCAGTATTTCAATTACATGTTTAATAAAAAACAATAGTAGTGGGACCGTAGCGTTAGTAAAAAAATAAATAATAGAGTACCAGTCAGAAGTTTGGTCACACATACTCATTCAAGGGTTTTTCTTACTTTATACTATTTTCAACATTGTAGAATAATAGTGAAGATATCAAAACTATGAAATCACACATAGTAACATAGTAATCATGTAGTAACCAAAAAAGTGTTAAACAAATCAAAATATATTTTATATTTGAGATTCAAATGAAAGTAGCCACCCTTTGCCTTGATGACAGCTTTGCACACTCTTGGCATTCTCTCAACCAGCTTCACCTGTAATACTTTTCCAACAGTCTTGAAGGAGTTCTCACATATGCTGAGCACTTGTTGGCTGCTTTTCCTTCACTCTGCGGTCCAACTCATCCAAACCATCTCAATTGGGTTGAGGTAGGGTGATTGTGGAGGCCAGGTTTTCTGATGCAGCACTCCATCACTCTCCTTCTTGTTCAAATAGCCCTTACACAGCCTGGAGGTGTGTTGGGTCATTTTCCTGTTGAAAAACAAATGATAGTCCTACTAAGCGCAAAACAGATGGGATGGCTGCAGAATGCTGTGGTAGCCAGGCTGGTTAAGTGTGCCTTGAATTCAAAATAAATCGCAGACATTGTCACTAGCAAAGGACCCCCACACCATCACACCTCTTTCTCCATGCTTCACGGTGGGAACCACATATGCGGAGGTCATCCGTTCGCCTACTCTGTGTCTCAAATTTGGACTTATCAGACCAAAAGACAGATTTCCACCGGTCTAATGTCCATTGCTCGTGTTTCTTGGCCCTTCTTTTTATTGGTGTCCTTAAGTAGTGGTTTCTTTGCAGCAATTCGACCATGAAGGCCTGTTCCACACAGGCTCCTCTGAACAGTTGATGTTGAGATGTGTCTGTTACTTGAAGCATTTATTTGGGCTGCAATTTCTAATGAATTTATCCTCTGCAGCAGAGGTAACTATGCGTCTTTCTTTCCTGTGCCGGTCCTCATGAGAGCCAATTTCATTATAGCGCTTGATGGTTTTTGTGACTGCACTTGAAGAAACTTTCAAAGATCTTGAAATTATCTGGATTGACTGACCTTCAAACTTTTAAATTATATTACGTGAGCAAAACATACAAATAGATTTGTATGTTTAATTCACATAATATAACTTAAAGTATACATTAAGGTGTCTGTAATAGAATAAACGTGTGAAAAATGAATGTAGACATGAATAAATTAATTTCTATAGTTTCCTAAATCTTTTTTTTACCATGGAGGAGAAGTAGCAAGATCGCTGCGTGGTAACATCAATACAGCACCCTCTGTCAGTCATTGTGGGTTTATACACATCATTGGTCCCACTGATCTTGCCTCCTCCACTGAGGTATAATAAGAACTGGAGACTGCGTCCGCTTGTTGTTTTCAAGGTAATCTATTCATGTTTGCATAGGCAGATTCATGGACCCTCTATACCCGGGTTGCATCCAGTTTATAAGGACCAACATCACATGCGCACTAGCACTCAGTGCATACAGGGTGCAGGGCGCGCAGCAACGCTGACTAAAGTGGTTATTAGGATATGAACATTTTATATTCATGCTCTGAGATCATGATCCCAGTTAGCCCGGGGAAGTGCTGGTCGGCTTGTTTAGCTGTCCATATGATCTGACAGAGTTGCTGGAGAATGTTTGCTCGATACTGCTGTCTGTTCAGTGTGCACTGAGTGCTAGTGCGCAGGCTTCTTAATCCCAGTAAGAAAGATGGCAGCAACCACGAAAAAGTGAATGTGAGTAGATTACATTGAAAACAAAGCTTGGTCATCGTGGAGGCAGTCTCTAATTCTTATTATGCCTCAGTGCATGACATGGAGAACAGGGAGTGGATTACCTAAAGATACTGGTACCCAGGCTAACTGCTTTCCATTTTTGAAGACATTTATTTTCATTGTTAGAGATGCCACTTGACCACCTAACCCAAACCCTTACCCTAAACCATGTTTGTATCCTTACCCTAAACAGGGTTCGTATCTGTATGGTTGCATCATTTGTGGGGGACGACATGTTTACTGTAGCCTTGTTTATTTATCAATATCAGTCTCAAATAGGTTGAAGAAGCCTATATTGCCTATATTGATTTGATTATCATTTGATCTCTAATTTCACTTGGTAATTAAGCATTGGATAATTTAATTTTCATTAAAAGTTATTTATTTCTGGTTGCTTTAGTTGATGTATGGGCTTTTGTACAGTTTCATTTGATCCCACTCTCTCTAATTCCTCCTCCTCTGTCAACTCTGACAGGTATTGTAACACGATGCCCTCTCGAGCTGAAGATGAAAAGGAAGAAAGAAGGAGAGGAATGGCACGGAAAAATCAGCTACCAAGACCATGAAGAGGAGATTGAGGATCCCTCTGATGTGGAGAAGAAAATTCGTGAAGGTGTGGTCATTGGTCTGCTGATCATAGCAAAGATGAAAGTCTCTAAAGTCTTATCTATGTTCTCTACTCCATAAGACAGCACACCCATAAGTATTAAATACCTAAATGCCAATAAAAAAGATAACTTGATCCACTTTCCTATTGTGCTGTTGGAACCCTGGTGGTTTCTAGCAACGGTGTTCTGTATTCTTATTCCTCCCTCCAGCCCAGGATGAAATGGCAGGTGTGGGGGTGGGTATCAGTGATGACCTCATCAGCCTAGAGATTGGCTCCCCTGACGTCCCAGACCTCACACTCATCGACCTGCCAGGCATCGCCCGGGTAGCTGTCAAAGGTCAACCTGAGAACATTGGTGAACAGGTACACCCTTCCACCCCACCCACAATGTTAGTGGGAAAACACTGTGCATTTTTAACCCCAGTTTTAGAACAGAAACCAAGTCCCCCCACAACATGTTATGTATAATAATGTTTGACGTTTTCAGATTAAGAGACTGATACGGAAATTCATCATGAAGCAAGAAACAATCAGCTTGGTGGTTGTGCCATGCAACGTTGACATTGCAACCACAGAGGCTTTGAAGATGGCACAAGAGGTGGACCCTGAAGGGGAAAGGACATTAGGTAATCCCCCTTTTATTATTTACTCAAATATTATGGACCATGTTGACTTATGTTGACTTTAATGAGTTAGACTTGTGTGCGTTTCCCATTGAACAGGCATCCTGACCAAGCCTGACCTGGTAGACAAAGGCACAGAGGAGACGGTGGTGGACATAGTTCATAATGAGGTTATCCACCTGACTAAGGGCTACATGATAGTCAAGTGCAGGGGCCAGAAAGAGATCATGGAGCGAGTCTCACTGACCGAGGCCACAGAGAGGGAGAAGGCTTTCTTCAAAGAGCACGCTCATCTCAGGTTGGTCCTCTAGGCTGATGTGTACCTCAGATTTTATACAATACAATCTATTTTATAGCTTTTTAAATAAAGTTTGTACCTGTGTGGTAACCAAACTATTTGTGAAGTTGTGAGAAAAAAAAATCCTATCATTTGTGCAGCACACTTTATGATGAGGGCCATGCCACCATCCCTAAACTGGCAGAGAAATTAACTATTGAATTGGTGCATCATATCGAGGTAAATTCTTCTTCCATTAGATGTTACTGCACAAAATCCTATACATTTGTTACTGAGTGACTGTTGCCATAAGCCATGACTCTGCGTTGTGCCCTTTAGAAATCCCTGCCTCGTCTAGAAGAGCAGATTGAGGCAAAGCTGTCAGAGACACATGCCGAGCTGGAAAGATATGGTACCGGGCCACCTGAGGACTCGGCAGAGAGGCTGTATTTCCTAATTGATGTGAGTCCCCCAGCCTGCAATCCCCAGATGATTTAGTTACAGTCTTTTTCACTCTGCTTTGACCTTGACTCTTGACCCAGTCATGTTAGTCTTTGTTAGCAAAATTGGAAAATTCTGGAAATAATTTGAAAGTTGATAACATTTTATATCCATAGATTTTTCTCTTTCTATCCGTCTATCCCTCTCCATGTATCCAACAACTTATTTTTCTGTGTCCCAGAAAGTGACTGCATTCACCCAAGATGCCATCAACCTGAGCACTGGGGAGGAGATGAAAAGCGGAGTTCGTCTCAACATCTTCTCCACACTCAGAAAAGAGTTTGGGAAATGGAAGTTACACCTGGAACGCTCTGGAGAAATCTGTGAGTGTACTATTATCACACACCCATCGAAAACAATGGCTCATTTCAGTGTGCTAGATAACAAATAATAGCTATGTGAATTGAGATTTCTGTACCAAATTTGTATTCAACAAGGAAGGCTTATACACGTGCTTATTTAATGTAATGCAACAGTGACATCCTTTGTATATTACAGTTAACCAGAGGATTGAGGGAGAAGTGGATGATTATGAGAAGACGTACCGTGGAAGGGAGCTCCCAGGGTTCATCAACTACAAGACCTTTGAGGTGATGGTGAAAGACCAGATCAAACAACTGGAGGAACCAGCAGTCAAGAAACTGAAGGAGATTTCAGGTATAGTATATGTTTGATCATTTTATTTTATACATATACTGAAACCCAGTTTGTGATTTTATTTAATATGGGGGCCCTATTTGCCAAACTATAAAGCCAAGATTCTTTATGTATATTTTCCATCCAAGAATGTAATCTATCTGTGAGTCCTGTGTCAGAGTGATGTTATGGTGTTTCTTCCCTTCTCTAGATGCCGTTAGGAAGGTGTTCTTACTGCTGGCTCAGAGCAGCTTCACTGGATTTCCTAACCTCCTGAAATCAGCGAAGGTTTATCTCACACCATGCAATATTAATGTCACCATTTATCTCTGATATTCCCACAGTTGGTCATCAACCTGTATGTGAATGAGATGGCTGACATGCACCAACTACATTTATCTCCTGTTGATTGACTGAGTTGTGTTTTGTTAACTACAGACAAAGATTGAGGCCATTAAGCAGGTGAATGAGTCTACAGCTGAGTCCATGTTGAGGACTCAGTTCAAGATGGAGCTGATAGTGTACACACAGGACAGCACCTACAGCCACAGTCTGTGTGAGAGGAAGAGGGAGGAGGACGAAGACCAACCCTTAACTGAGATAAGGAGTACGATCTTTAGCACAGACAACCATGCCACCCTACAGGAGATGATGCTGCACCTCAAGTCCTACTACTGGGTAAGCACTGTGTAAATCACTATCTTAGATGCTGGCCTAAACAAGAACCCTAAACAAGAACCTACCTGTATTTCCACCAGCTCTTCAGACTAGGGATAAGAGGGCACTAACTCAGAGATTGAATGGAACTGCTGATTCTTAAACTCATTTCTTCACCAATTCCCTGAAAGCTAGATTATAATATTGCATGTTGTCGTGGAAATTTCCTCTATTTACCAAATCATGAGAACAAACCACACACAAGTCAGAGTTAGTTATCAAAGTCCATCTTTAATTATATGAGCTCTATCACAACCCTGTGACTCTCAGATCAATTCAGTGTCTATCAATGAATTCTCTGAGAGTCCCTTACACATTGCAACTGAGATCCTTTATAGCAGAAACACACATATCCAGACAGCATTGGGCATAATTTATCGTTCAGCTTTGTCTCCTAAACTATGTTATTTTCTCAAACTCAGAACCATAAACAAATCCTCCATATCAACAGCCATATATCAAATCCATCCTATCTTGACAAGATCACAGAGACACACTGACTGGCACACAGACATTGTGGAGCCAAGAGATACACGCTTGACCTCTCCCCTCTCTCCGGCCCAAGTAACTTAGTCTTGACATAGAACAGATACTGCAACCCCGCCACAGTATTATACAAAAATAACATTCTGATGAGAAGTAACTTACAAACATATGATGAATATAAAACATCTTACATATGTTACCAACTAATTCTGATTATTCCCCAACAATGTAAATGTGCTATAACATTATACAATTCAGAGTGTGTGTGAACCAACCATTGTGAGGGGACTAGAACTTGAATGGGACAAAAGTGATGTTAGATCACTATATCTATCTATTTTATTAATAGGTGTTTTGTCTTGTCTGTCTCTTTATCTTTGACAGATATCCAGTCAGCGTCTGGCTGATCAGATTCCCATGGTGATCCGCTACCTGGTGCTGCAGGAGTTTGCTTCCCAGCTGCAGAGGGAGATGCTTCAGACTCTGCAGGAGAAGGACAACATCGAGCAGCTGCTGAAGGAGGACATCGACATCGGCAGCAAGAGGGCTGCACTGCAGAGCAAGCTCAAACGCCTGATGAAGGCACGCAGCTACCTAGTTGAGTTCTAGTATGGACAGCTGCTTGTTAACATTTAGGATGGTCTTGCCTAATGCCAGATGGATTGGTCAATGGAAGTAGACCTACAGGTGTGTTGCAGTGGGGTTTGGCGTAGATTCTGTGATCTCAGTTCATTGCATAGTAAATGTAATAGAAGTTACTATGCAATCAAGTCCTTTGTTATCCTTTTTTGTTGAATATTAAACTAAAATGTCTGATGAACGCAAGCAGCTAGTCTACCAGGTGGAGTGGGAACCTGCCTGATAACATTTGGGAACAGAGAAGGAAGTGCAATCATTTTATTGAAAGGCAATGTATAACTTGTGGTTTATATTTCTGCTGACATACATTTTATTGTTATTGTGTCTCCTTTTTATCATGTCTGGATGGTGGGCCTGTGGACCACTGAGCATCAACTAATGGCCTCACAATTAGGGTTTATCTATGTTAAACCAAGTTGTATATTTCTTATAATTTCTTTAAAAACATTTAAGCCAAATAAAAAATGTGTGAAGAAAAAAAAACACGTTGAACTGTCAAATTTTATTGCACTCTAGATGAGACCTCTCAATCTGAAGTAGAAATGTTATGGTGAAACAGGTCCATCTACTGGTCTAGCCTGGGAATGACGCCATGACTCACCCGTCGCACTAACTTTCAATGAAGAAATGAAAGTGAAACATACCGTGTAAGATACGATTTCCAGGAATGACAATGGCGGTTTTGTACCCATTAAAGGAAAATTAGTCGAGTGCTGAGGAGTGTTTCTGTCTGTAATAAAGCTCTTTTGTGCGGAAAAACACATTCTGATTGACTGGGACTGGCTCCCCAGTGGGTGGAGGCCCACCCAAGGCTGCGCCCCTGCCCAGTACATTTTCAAAATTAGTCCCTGGCTGTCATCAAATCAAAGTTCATTGGTCACATGCCCTGAATACAGGAAGCAAACGTTGTAGCGAAATGCTCTCCTCAAAACTGCAATACACATGTACAGTACCAGACAAAAGTTTGAATACACCTACTCATTCAATGGTTTTTCTTTATTTGTACTATTATCTACATTGTAGAATAATAGTGAATACATCGTAACTATGAAATAACAAATATGAAATCATGTAGTAACCAAATAACTTATAAAATATATTTTGATAAGTTTATTTGAGATTCTTCAAAGTAGCCACCCTTTGCGTTGATGACAGCTTTGCACACTCTTGGCATTCTCTCAACCAGCTTCACCTGGAATGCATTTCAATCAACAGGTGTGCTTTGTTAAAACTTAAATTGTGGAATTTTTTTCTTTCTTGGAGCCAATCAGTTGTGTTGTGACAAGGTAGGGCTGGTATACAGAAGATAGCCCTATTTGGTAAAATACCAAGTCTCCATTTTGGCAAGAACTGCTCAAAAAAGCAAAGAGACAGTCCATCATTACTTTAAGACATGAAGGTCAGTAAATATGGAACATTTCAAGAACTTTTCAAGTTTCTTCAAGTGCAATCGCAAAACCCATCAAACGCTATGATGTAACTGGCTCTCATGAGGACCTCCACAGGAAATGTAGACCCAGAGTTACCTCTGCTGCAGAGGATAAATTCATTAGAGTTACCAGCCTCATATTGCAGCCCAAATAAATGCTTCACAGAGTTCAAGTAACAGACACATCTCAACATCAACTGTTCAGAGGAGACTGAGTAAATCAGGCCTTCATGGTCAAATTGCTGCAAAGAAACCACTACTAAAGGACAGCAATAAGAAGAAGACACTTGATTGGGCCAAGAAACACGAACAATGGACATTAGACTGGTGTAAATCTGTCCTTTGGTCTGTGGAGTCCAAATGAGAGATTTTTGGTTCCAACCTCTGTCTTTGTGAGATGCAGAGTAGGTGAATGGATGATCTGCGCTCTCTGGTTCCCACCGTGAAGCATGGATGTATCAGGAATCAAGGTAAGACCCAGAACCAGACCATGTCTAAGTAACAACGTTTATTACAGCAACAGGGGCAAAGGAACAGGACGGCAGGCAGGCTCAGGGTCAGGTCAGGCAGAGGTCGGTAATCCAGAGGTGGGGCAAAGAAAAAGCCACATCTGACTGGCCAATAAAAATAAAAGATTAAGATGGGCAAAAGAACACAGACACTGGACAGAGGAACTCTGCCTAGTAGGCCAGCATCCAGGAGTCGCATCTTCACTGTTGACGTTGAGACTGGTGTTTTGCGGGTACTATTTAATGAAGCTGCCAGTTGAGGACTTGTGAGGCGTCTGTTTCTCAAACTAGACACTCTAATGCAGTTGTTCTCTTTCTCAGTTGTGCACCGGGGCCTCCCACTCCTTTTTCTATTCTGGTTAGATCCAGTTTGCGCTGTTCTGTGAAGGGAGTAGTACACAGCGTTGTACGAGATCTTTAGTTTCTTGGCAATTTCCTGCATGGAATATCCTTCATGTCTCAGAACAAGAATAGACTGACGAGTTTCAGAAGAAAGTTCTTTGTTTCTGGCCATTTTGAGCCTGTAATCGAACCCACAAATGCTGACGCTCCAGATACTCAACTAGTTTTAAAGAAGGCCAGTTTTATTGCTGCTTTAATCAGAACAACAGTTTTCAACTGTGCTAACATAATTGCAAAGGTGTTTTCTAATGATCAATTAGCCTTGTAAAATTGGTAACTTGGATTAGCTAACACAACGTGCCATTGGAACACAGGAGTGATTGTTGCTGATAATGGGCCTCTGTACGCCAATGTAGATGTTCCATTAAAAATCAGCTGTTTCCAGCTACAATAGTCATTTACAACATTAACAATCTCTACACTATATTTATTATCAATGTGATGTTATTTTAATGGACAAAAATGTGTTTTTCTTTCAAAAACAAGGACATTTCTAAGTGACCCCAAACTTTTGAACAGTACTGTAGAGTATATCTGCATACATTTGAACTTCAGACCCAGCACAGACAGAAGGCAGATCATTAATGTACAGGCTGATCAGGAGGGGGCCCAGTATTGAACATTGGGGCACGCCCACATCATAGCTGAGCTCATTGCCCACTCTGACACACTGGGTTCTGCCTTCAAAGTATGATTTCATCCATCTCAAGGCATCGGGGGAAAAGTTGAATTTTGTGACGAGTACCTCATGGTTAACAGTATCAAAAGCTTTCCATCGGGTCTAGAAATAAAGCCCCAACAACGCCGTCTTTGTTAGTCTTGGACTTCACATCTTCCAGAAGAAAGCAGTTGGCCGTTTCTGTGGAGTCTTATGCTCTGAAGACAAACTGCATGGAGTGTAATGTGAAAGGGCTGTTGTTGAGGTGGGCAATCAGTTGCTCTGCTACACACTTTTCAGCAACATTCGCAACCACAAGTGGTATACTAATGGGCCTGTAGTTACTCATGTCAGCGGGGTCACCTGATTTAAAGATGGCCGTTATTATGTTAGTTACCTTAGTAATGGGGCCAATGAGATGACGCTTTGTGGTTTTTAAGAAAGGTAGAGTCCAGCTCAAACAAATCTTTGGCTTTAGAGTTATTTAGTGATCTAATCACCTTGTTCACCTCTGACTCAGAAACCTTCCTTATGATGAAGACAGGTTGAGTGTCCTTCACTAGCACTGAGCCAAAGAAACCAGTGGAGGGGTTCTGTGTCAGTACCCTAACAGAGTCAACAAAGTAGGAATTGAAGGCTATTGCTATTTCGACAGCATCCTGTGTTAGATTGTCATTCACCATGATTTCTAGTCTTTTTGCAGTTTTACTGTGAATGGTCCTTGCGCACCAAGAGAAAGTGTCAAGGGAAGCCAAGTTGGATTTTGCTTCACATCAATCACAGCCACCGGAGGACAACAACAACACAACAGGAGGGGCTAACCTACAATGGTAATGAAAAAAAGTTCTGTCAATGACGTTTTGCTCTCAAAAAAATCTAAACTTCATTGACAGAAAAAATAGATTTGTTGCATCTCATTGTGTTGTTCTGAAATATTATGAAGCAATCTCTTGTGTAATGGTGCTTATAAACCATGTGGACTATGTGTTGACTTTAATGAGTGAGTTATTATGGATTGCCTCTGATCCGCTTGTTGTCCACTTATGCCATAGCTTGTACATCTGAATTGTCAGTAGAAACCATATTTGTTTAACGAAGTCAGCCATATCTTCTTAACTGACTTGCCTAGTTAAATAAAATTAAAGGCAGTAAATTAGGCTAAATGATGTTACGTTCGTTGATGGAAGGATCGGACCAAAGTGCAGCGTGGTAGGCGTACATTTTAATTTATTAAATGAACGCCAAAAAAACAATAAATACAAACCTAAACGTAACATCTAGTAGGGCTAAACAGCACAGTACCAAAACCAAGATCCCACAAACTACAGGTGGAAAAAGGCTGCCTAAGTATGATCCCCAATCAGAGACAACGATAGACAGCTGCCTCTGATTGGGAACCATACCCGGCCAACAAAGAAATAGAAAACATAGATTAGTAGCTAGTTAGCTAGTAGCAACAACGGCTTATCACACAGGGCAGAGCAGTCACATGTAGCCTTCTTCAGGAAACCCAGTTGAATTGCACCATTTAGTAAAGTTCTTCAAAAGAACATTAATACTTTGGTTGTCTCCAGCTCCATCTCCATCAATGAGAAGACGTTTCCAAATAACTTTGCCTGTAACGGATAAGTAAGCAACGTTACCAATGAGCACTTTGACCACCTCCTAGAGGAGGGTTTCCCAGACGCAGTCCTGGGACCCTCCCTAGGTACACATTTCTTTTTTTGCCCTTGCACTACACAGCAGAATCAAATAATCAAAGCTTGATCTGCTAGCTAACACATTCACACCGGTTGTTCATGATGATGAACTCAAAAGATCTGTCATGCTTGTGTAAAATTGTCGCTAAACACAAGAGATGTAGCTAGCAACTATAATCACTCATTAATAAATAATGTACACAATAGTTCACTAGCAAGCTAGTTAACTAAGTTGGCTAAATGGCACCACAGGCTAGCATTTTAGCTAGCTAGCATAGTTAACAATACATGTTCTATATCCAGTTATTCAATGTAGCTGATGCCTTCAAAATTAGATTGAAGTGGCCACTTCAAATACACAGAACTATTTAGGCAGGTAGTATGATTAAGAGACCAATCTCAATAACACATTAGTTTGCTAGCTAATTGGGTAATATCAAACAATGAACAATCTATATCAGTTACAGCACCCATTTGTCCAGGTAAATTTACTCTTCTTTTAATTTAGTTTATTGTTAAAGGAAATAAAAAGGGCTGCATTCAGAACATAAAAGTACAGATAGAACAATGAGCTAAGGGTAAGTTATACAAATCTTTGATAAAAACCTAGTAGAACCAAAGTAAAGTATGAAGATTGCGAGGCTAAAACTTATATTCCAATAGAAATCCCCGATCTCACTTGTAGGCGATTCCAGCAAAGCTAATGCATAGAACGTCATCAGGTCTAACGGACATCTTGCTCCAAACGCCGCATGTGCAGCCCTCAAACCTGTCTATTTTCCTCGAAAGTACGTAATGTCACGATTTCAAAGCTATACAATATTACAGAGGACAAGTTAATTATCTCAAATCCTGGAAAAGGTTTGTAATCTTGAGCTTCTTGTTCATGAAATTCGTGCTCGTGTTGGATCTCTGTGCTCACATTCATTCCTTGAAGTAATCAGAGATTTGGATATAATGACAAGACAAGCTCCCACCTATTGCTCTCTTTGGATTGATGGATACATTTCGTTATTTTATATTCGATGAGGGTGTTGACGTCAACCGCCTGTATTGAATCGAGAGAGATGCTATGCTACTAGCCACATGTCATGAATATGCATAGCCATCTCGAAACTCCAATATAGTGTTTTTTCTCAAAGTTGCCGGGGTGTCACATGTCCTACTTCCACCAGTACACTCGTAACAACCTAAGCATTACAAAACCTATATATATATTTGATCAAATAAACCTCACATAGAAAATAAGCCATTAAATTTTTAGAGCACCAAATTCAACTCTCTCATTGACCTCCATACAAAAACTCCTCGCTTAGTGAGCGAAAGAAACGAAACAACACCACCTGCTGGAGAAGACAGATTTTTGGCACAGTTGTCCCTAATCCTTTCTTCATTTATGTGGTAGTACTATCAAAGAGTTCAGTATAAAGATAGGCAGAAACTGCTTCTCCAATGGAAATCCCGAGTCACGCTTGTAGGTGATGTCATGGCGACGTTGGTTAGCTAAGCGCATGCACATAAATACGTACTCAGCTCTACCGGTCGTTTTGCGTCGAACTGCGCATGTGCACGCTATCAACTCAAACCCACTCATTCAATATAAAGTTGTTTTTAACATCCTCAACTACCTAAGACATTGTCTCAAATCTAGGTTGTGCCATTAGATTTCGAGAAAATGAACAGCTAAGGAAGAAAATGTTCACTTCCCTCATTGATTTCTCAAACCCCAAACCCTGACCTGGTCTCCATGGTCAAAATGTTCCCGGAAGTCTCGCAGTGTTGCGTCTTTGGGTTTAGAAACTCTGTGGTACTAGCGCTGTACTATAATCACCCATAATGCACCGCGCGGCCCATTGATGCTGTATGGGCAACGTATACAAGGGCGTTAATACAATTCCAATGGAGTTTCCCATCTCCTTAAAAGTATCTCTGACTTGAACGCACCCCAGCGCTACTGGAAATACCCCGCCTCTGGGGAAAAAAAGGGCACGGATTGGTCAAAAGACCAGCTCGTGTTAATTTTGACAGCATGAGAATCTCGTGAAACTACTCCTCTTCGATCACGATTACGGTGCATGTATTTTGCTGAAAATTGTTACTTGGCCCCTATGACAAGACACCAAATGCTACCAGTTTCAGCTCTTTGAAACCCATTGTGGAATAAAAGAACGGGTAAAACAGTTAGCTGGCACGGCAGCGACGTGCGTGCGTGAGGTATAGACTGTAAAAAAAAATGTGACGTCTGCATCCCAGAATGCAGTTTGGTAAACAGACATGGAAGCACCTGGTAAAGACCTCCACAGTCAGTGAGCATTGCATTCGTTCTTTCTGCACGATCTCTATACTTTAATATCCGCCACATTCAACAGATTTGTATCTGTCTGCCGTCACATTTGCATCCCCAACGTCCAGGACCTTGGTAAGTGCAAATTCATCATGTTTCTATGTCGGCTGTTAATGACTTCTGCCAGGTTCATTGGAAGATATGGCTGGCCAGCAAGCTAGCTTACTTGAGTTAGCGCTAATGATAGCTAGCTAGCCACTCCTCGATTGACTGCGAAATTATCTAGTTTGGTGATATGGGCACAGAGTTTCTAAACCAGAGACGCAACATCGCGAGACTTCCGGGAACGCTTGCGAAACACCAAGCAGACCATGCCGGGGTTTGGTGTTTGAGAAGTTTGAGTGAAAAACTGAGAGAAAATGTCCTTAGTTGTTTATTTTTCTCGAAATCTAAAGGCATATATTCGAGACAATGTCTTAAGTAGTTGAACATGTTATTACGCCAACCTCGTAAAAGTGATAAACTGACACGTTTTCATCTTAGTCAAAAACATCTCGTCTTTATATAGTCTTTGACGGCCTACTCTTGCGGGAGCGTGAGATGGTCAGTGCTACTCGGAATCCTTGGGACGTCCCTAACCCAACCTTAATCCAGTGTTTCCCCAACTCGGTCCTCGGGACCCCAAGGGGTGCACGTTTTGGTTTTTCCCTTAACACTACACAGTTGATTCAAATGATCACTTGGCCTCCCGAGTGGCGCAGCGGTCTAAGGCACTGCATCTCGGTGATAGAGGTGTTACTAGAGACTCTGGTTCAATTCCAGGCTGTATCACAAACGGCCCGAATTGGGAGTCCCATAGGGCGGCGCACAATTGGCCCAGCGTTGTTAGGGTTTGGCCAGGGTAGGTCGTCATTGTAAATAAGATTTTGTTCTTAATTAACTGACTTGCCTAGTTATATATATATATATATATCTCAAAGCTTGATGATTATTTGAATCAGCTGTGTAGTGGTAGGGCAACAACCAAAACGTGGTCCCTGAAGACCGAGTTTGAGAAACCGTGCCTTAAACTTTTAAAATTTCAAATTCAATGGGGAGGAACATCCCAAGGATCCCTAATGAGGTTTTATTTTTATTTAACTAGCCAAGTCAGTTAAGAACTAATTCTTATTTACAATAACGGCCTAAAGGTGGTCTAGGAGAAAAAAAACTCTAGACCATCTTTACACCACACAGAGACTACAGTACTATTTTACTAGCACAGACTGGAATATCTTCCGGGATTCATCCAATGGCATTGAGGAGTATACCACCAGTCACCGGCTTCATCAATAAGTGCATTGAAGACGTCGTCCCCACTGTGACCGTATGTACATATCCCAACAAGAAACCATGGATTACAGGCAACATCCGCACCGAGCTAAAGGCGAGAGCTGCAACTTTTTCAAGGAGCGGGTCACTAATTCGGAGAAATCATGCTATGCCCTCAACGAACCATCAAACAGGAAAGCGTCAATACAGGACTAAGATTGAATCCTACTACCCCAGCTCTGATGCTTGACGGCTGTGGAAGGGCTTGCAAACGATTACAGACTACAAAGGGAAGCACAGCCGCGAGCTGCCCAGTGACACGAGCCTACCAGATGCCTTTTTATGCTCGCTTTGAAGCAAACAACACTGAAGCGTGCATGAGAGCACAAAGCTGGCTGGACGACTGTGATCACGCTCTCCGTAGCTGATGTGAGCAAGACCTACTTTCACAAGACCGTGGGGCCAGACGGATTACCAGGACGTCTACTCGGAGCATGTGCGGACCAACTGGCAAGTGTCTTCACTGATATTTTCAACCTCTTCCTGACCGAGTGTGTAAAATGTACATGTTTCAAGTAGAGGTAGACCGATTATGATTTTTCAACGCCAATACCGATTATTGGAGGACAAAAAAAAAGCCGTTGCCGATTAATCGGCCGATTTTAAAAATGTATTTGTAATAATGACAATTACAACAATACTGAATGAACACTTATTTTAACTTAATATAATACATAAATAAAATCAATTTAGCCTCAAATAAATAATGAAACATTCAATTTGGTTTAAATAATGCAACAACAAAGTGTTGGAGAAGAAAGTAAAAGTGCAATATGTGCCATGTAAGAAAGCTAACGTTTAAGTACCTTGCTCAGAACATGAGAACATATGAAAGCTGGTGGTTCCTTTTAACATGAGTCTTCAATATTCCCAGGTAAGAAGTTTTAGGTTAGTTATTATAGGACTATTTCTCTATACCATTTGTATTTCATATACCTTTGACTATTGGATGTTCTTATAGGCACTTTAGTATTGCCAGTGTAACAGTATAGCTTCCGTACCTCTCCTCGCTCCTACCTGGGCTTGAACCAGGAACATATCGACAACAGCCACCCTCGAAGCAGCGTTACCCATCGCTCCACAAAAGCCGCTGCCCTTGCAGAGCAAAGGAAACAACCACTCCAAGTCTCAGAGCGAGTGATGTTTGAAACGCTATTAGCGCGCACCCTGCTAACTAGCTAGCCATTTCACATCGTTATACCAGCCTAATCTCGATAGTTGATAGGCTTGAAGTCATAAACAGCAGAGCTGCTGGCAAAACGCACAAGTGCTGTTTGAATGAATGCTTACGAGCCTGCTGGTGCCTACCACCGCTCAGTCAGACTGCTCTATCAAATCATAGACTTAATTATAACATAATAACACACAGAAA
Source organism: Oncorhynchus clarkii lewisi (assembly GCF_045791955.1). Classification (NCBI taxonomy): domain Eukaryota; kingdom Metazoa; phylum Chordata; class Actinopteri; order Salmoniformes; family Salmonidae; genus Oncorhynchus; species Oncorhynchus clarkii. The sequence goes on from NC_092163.1 coordinate 60,491,695, forward strand.
TGCGAGCCTTAAGTCATTAATATGGTAGAATCCGGAAACTATCATCTCGAAAACAAAACGTTTATTCTTTCATTGAAATACGGAACCGTTCCGTATTTTATCTAACGGGTGGCATCCATAAGTCTAAATATTGCTGTTACATTGCACAACCTTCAATGTTATGTCATAATTACATAAAATTCTGGCAAATTAGTTTGCAATGAGCCAGGCGGCCCAAACTGTTGCATATATCCTGACTCTGTGCAATGAGCACGAGAAGTGACACAATTTCACCTGGTTAATATTGCCTGCTAACCTGGATTTCTTTTAGCTAAATATGCAGGTTTAAAAATGTATACTTCTGTGTATTGATTTTATGGTTAGGTACACGTTGGAGCAACGAAAGTCCTTTTTCAAGAATGCGCACTGCATCGATTATATGCAACGCAGGACACTCTAGATAAACTAGTAATATCAACCATGTGTAGTTATAACTAGTGATTATGATTGATTAAGTTTAATGCTAGCTTAACTTACCTTGGCTTCTTACTGCATTCGCGTAACAGGCGGGCTCCTCGTGAGGCAGGTGGTTAGAGCATAGGACTAGTTAACCGAAAGGTTGCAGGATTGAATCCCTGAGCTGACAAGGTAAAAATCTGTCGTTCTGCCCCTGAACAAGGCAGTTAACCCACCATTCCTAGGCTGTCATTGAAAATAAGAATGTGTTCTTAACTGACTTGCCTAGTTAAATAAAGATGAAATAAAGGTGTAAAAAATAAATTAAAAAAATGGCGAAATCGGTGTCCAAAATTACTGATGTCCGATTGTTATGAAAACAACTTGAAATCGGCCCTAATTAATCGGCCATTCCGATTTAGTCGGTCAACCTCTAGTTTCAAGCAGACCACCATAGTCCCTGTGCCCAAGAAAGCAACGGTAACTTGCCTAAATGACTACCGCCTGTAGCACTCACATCTGTAGCCATGAAGTGCTTTGAAAGGCTTGTCATGGCTCACATCAACACCATCATCCCAGAAATCCTAGACCCACTACAATTCGCATACCACCCCAACAGATCCACAGATGATTAAATCTCAATCGCACCCCACACTACCCTTTCACACCTGGACAAAAGGAACACACAAATGTGAGAATGCTGTTCATTGACTACAGCTCAGTGTTCAGCGCCATAGTGCCCACAAAGCTCATCACTAAGCTAAGGACCCAGGGACTAATCACCTCCCTCTGCAGCTGGATCCTGGGCTTTCTGACGGGCCACCCCCAGGTGGGAAGGTTAGGCAACAACACACACTGATCCTCAACACTAGGGCCCCTCAGGGGTGCGTGTTTAGTTCCCTCCTGTACTCCCTGCTCACCCACATCTGTGTGGCCAAGCACGACTCCAACACCATTAAGTTTGCTGACGACACAACAGTCGTAGGTCTGATCACCAACAACGATGAGACTGCCTATAGGGAGGAGGTCAGAGACCTGGCAGTGTGGTGCCAGGACAACAACCTTTCCCTCAATGTGAGCAAGACACATTGGACTACAGGAAAAGGAGGGCCGAACAGGCCCCCATTAACATCGAGGGGGCTGTAGTCGAGCGGGTCAAGAGTTTCAAGTTCCTTGGTGTCCATATCACCAACAAACTATCATCATCCAAACACACCAAGACAGTCGTGAAGAGGGCACGACAACACCTTTTCCCCCTCAGGAGACTGAAAAGATTTGGCATGGGTCCCCAGATCTTCAAAGTTATACAGCTGTGCCATAGAGAGCATCCTGACCGGTTGCATCATTTTCTGGTATGGCAACTTCTTGGCATCTGACCGTAAGGAGCAATAGAGGTTTGTGCGTACGGCCCAGTGTTTGGCGCATGTGACAAATAAAATGATATTCAAATACGTATGGTGTTACTTCTGGGTGTGTCTCAATGGAGTCTAAACTATGCATTTATTATTTTTACAATGTAAAATGTATTTTGTGCGGAGAACATTGGTGTGGAGCAGTGAAATACCCTCCACAGAACCATGCAAGAGTGTGTATGTGCCACAATGTTGTCATTCATATGAACAATCATTTGCATGACCAAAGTGCATTGGATTTTGAGTAACTGAAAACCAAATGTAGCATAAAGACATTGTATACAATTGGCCTAATCCTTTTTTTGATCTGCTTATGTAAATCGTTTAGATTATTTTAACACATGTAGTTCACTCAAATAATACATTTAACCTAGCTAATGCTCTTGATTAGTAATTGTTTTAGCAAATGGACAAGTAACTCTTTCACTATTAGTTTGCATATAATGCAGCTAATGCTAGCTGATTGGTAAATAAAGTAACCGACACATTGTTGGTGTCAGAATTTCAGTAGATTACTTGCTAGTTGTTCAATTTGGAAATGTGACTTTTGCATTAACTAGGCTTAAGTCCTCTAATGTAGTCTACATTATGTTGCCTTGTAGGCCTAGGCTAGTTGAAGACATGACTCATCAGTGGTATATGTAGCCTAGGCCTATTGTGTTTAGTGATGTATGGATGTGTACTAGAGCTGGACCATATGGACAAAAATCCATATTGTGATAAATTGCCTGGATTGATGCCATAACGATAAATAATTATTTTTAACGTTAATGTGCGCCACTGTTTTTTTTATTACCCTTTAAACTACTACTACTAGTTTGATTGTTGCCATCAATTGCCCCATTAACAATCACCCATATTATCAAACTTATTTCATTTCAAACTTCACATTTCTCTAGTATAGGCTACTTATCATAATGAATGATATCAGCAAAAATGCCTGCATGAAGTGCTCGGTATGGATAATTCTGTTATCGTCCCAGCTCTAACGTGTACATCCTTTTGATTAAGCTAAGCTTCATTGAAATGCAACTCTCTATTAGCAAGCAACAGTTTTGTTGTATGATAGCCTAGGCATAAGCTACTCTATACTGTATGCAACTCTGGCACAAGACAATCTGATCCCCTCATTCCAATGCCTGTTGTAGAAATTCCTCCACATTCCTTTCACTGTAGCAAACGGGGCAATACATCTCATAAAGGGCTTCATATTCACCTATATAATCTATCTTTGTGATACTGTTGTCATTATTCACATTGTGTTGAATTGATGAGAAGCCTACAATGGTAAAACCAACGGTTTAAAGTTCTTTAAAACAAAAATATAATCTTTAAAGGGATGATTGGGCTGCAAACTGCAGGGATCTGGAGTGGTTAACCAGGGATAGTGCTTATTGGATTGGATTACTCTGCTGCGGGAGGAGTTCCATAAGTAGCTCGTGCTAGCGTGAAAGCTGCGGCTCCAGATCCACCAGGAGAATGCGAGGCGGTGTTATCTTCCAGACCAACAACCCCGTAATTCCCTAAACCGTGATTACGGTATCAAGACAAGGAAAACAATGAAGCTGATACAAATGTTTTCCTCCCGTCTCTTTCTCTCACCCAGATTCCTTCCACAACTTGTGTGGGGCGACCAGCGATCACCCAAACTGATGAGGTTCTACTGATCCAGTTACGATTGAGTTCCCTTTTCCACATTTGACAAGGTAAGGGTTTAGTGAGCACAATGATCTGTTTTTCTACTGAAATTCTAACCATCACTGGTTCCAGTTTTGAGGCTCTCTCCACAGTCCACAGACGGTCAGACTCTTCTCTCAGGACTGCAGTTTTTCAGCTGACATTGCATTACAAAATCTCTTAAGATATTGATACTTCATTAATAAGTGTAACGGAAGTGTTTTGATGACCAAACTTACATATGAGTAACCTAGCCTGGGTCCTGAAGAGTTGGGCTTTGACTTAGTAGGCTAATGCGCTCTTCTGCTGCACCATAGACCTGGGTTTGAACCCTGTGGGTCACATTAGTTCAGTGACCCCAATAGGTCTCTGTGAGAAGGAGGAAGAAGTCAAAGTGGGGTGAAATGTAATGGAGGTATGTTTGATACCTAAAGAGCTGCGTTGGCTCCCCGAGTCAGTTGGCCTGTTTGAGTGGATCACTTCTGTCAAGTCGTCAAAGTGTGTTGCATTGTGGGGATTCAAAAATGGTCCAACTTGCTCCTACATGTCAACTGTATGAACTTTACAAAAACCATGCTATCAAAGGTCATGAAGTTTTGACTGCTGTCGACTGCAAGTTTCTGCAGTTGAGCTTCACAAACAGCCATCACCTGCATTGTGGGAGGCGCTATTGTCAACCAATCATTAAGCTGTTATTTTACCAACAGGAACATAACCAAAGACCTGATTGACAGGAACCAACTTTGCCACTATTTGTCTATACAGTGGATATGTACAAATTAATGTGATATTTGAGGCTGTCTCACCAATTCATTGTACAATGTACACACACTGTATACTTTCCTAATATTGAGTTGCACCCCTTTTTGCCCTCAGAACAGCCTTAGTCGCGGCATGGACTCTACAAGGTGTCAAGCGTTTCACAGGGATGCTGGTCTATGTTGACTCCAATGCTTCCAACAGTTGTGTCAAGTTAGCTGGATGTCCTTTGGTTGGTGGCGCATTTTTGATACACATGGGAAACTGTTGAGTGTGAAATACCCAGCAGCTTTGCAGTTCTTGACACACTCAAATCGTTGCGCCTGGCACCTGCTACCATACCCCGTTCAAAGGCACTGAAATCTTTTGTCTTGCCCATTCACACCTACACAATCCAAGTCTCAATTGTCTCAAGGTTTAAAAATCCTTCTTTAACATGTCTCCTCCCCTTCATCTACACTGATTTGAAGTGGCTTTAACAAGTGACATCAGTAAGGGATCATAGCTTTCACCTGGTCAGTCTGTCATGGTGTTTTGTACACCCGGTGTATATTTTCGGTTTGTGAGTGTGTGATATGGGGGTCGGAGACATGTTTATGACAACCTTATAAAGAAGAAAAATTATAAACAATGGCAACACTACCATGTTGCATTGAGCCTTGCTGTTGTAAAACCACATCAGTGTCAGACTTTCAGCTATCGCAGATGCACATCACCTCCCCCAACTTCACTCCTCGACTTTTGTCTACAGTCAGTTGTCTTAGCCCTCAAACGAGCCCAAGGCCTTTTGAAGCACAGAAGACCTGTTGGTCAGATAAGCAGGAGGCCTAAATACATATGGTATAACAGCTGCGTAGACCACCATGGAAGTGTAATATTTATCATTTGTCATTTTTAAAGAATCCCAACCTTATTTTTATTATGTCAGTCTGTTAGATGCAGAACATTTGCCAAGTAATATGTTGATTTTTATAATTGATTAGTATACACACACATGTAAACAATGACTTCGTTTTTGTAATGCGCTGCACTGAGTCTGGCTTAGTGGTAACACTCTCGCCTTCGGAACCATATACATTCACCCAAAACCAGATCCCTCTGTCTCCATACCTCTGCTCCTATCCATTCACACATAAATACAAATGCGGAAGAGGTTCAGAAGTTCGTTCTCCTTCTAAAAAGAAAAGTTGCACTGTACCACGATAGAGGAAGGTGAGTGTATATGGTATAGAACCAGGGTGATGTATTTAGTTAGGCTTAGTATCCTTATCTATGTATGCTTTGATAGCTACATTAATGTGTGTCTTGTATGACATTTTTGGTTTTTGGATCCTCAAGCATCCCTATAACCATAACAACAAGATGCAAAGTTTTTATATTTTAGAAAATGTGTCTGGAAATTAATATGTTAACATGTCTCTAGACCAGGGGTGTTAAAGTAATTCCATAGAGGGCTGAGTGTCTGCTGTCCCCCCCCCCCCCCCCATTTCAATTAAGACCTAGACAACCAGGTGAGGTGAGTTTCTTACTAACTAGTGACCTTAATTCATCAATCAAGTACAAGGGAGGAACGAAAACTGGCAGACACTCGGCTCTCCATGGAATGAGTATGACATGTGGTCTAGACTCTTAACATGCCCACAAGTTATCTTGAGGGGAGGGTTTTTGCTCTGTCATAACCTAGTATTTTGTGAACTGATTAGTTGTCATTTATAGGGCTAGTCTCTGCCCCCTTGTTAGTTGACCCATTGTATGCCTATTGTAATGGCAGTAGAGGTATGGCGCTTGATTTTTGGTGGATGCACTGAAAATGCATTTGGTAATTTCTGGTTACTACTGGTAAGCAATATTGAAAACTGATAATGGTTGTGTAGGATTTTGCCACTTATTAACTATCTGTTACATATTGATTCTGCCCAACAGTATTTTATGTTGTGATGTAGTGCTGAGTTGCAAACATTAGAGAATATCTGACGACATCCTGGCTCATCCCACTCACTCCATGTAATTCAGAATCCCATTTGAATGTAAGGGATCATTCCTTTAGGAAATGTTTCATTTCTACAAACTTGAAGACATTAAACATTCATTTTTGTTAGGCTTTATTTAACTCTTATAGTACTGTAGATCTGAATTAAGTTTTTTAGAACGTAACAATCCCATCACTGTTTTCTAACGGAAGGACTATAGCTTTCTTTCTGCTTGTTTTGTGAATAAGTGTTCCAAGTTCCTAGATCGTCATTGCGCCACATGACATTGACGCAAAAGGTTGTGAGAAATATGAATCGATTTACTGGAAAGCAGTCGCGCTTTACGGAAGTTTAGTATAACATTAATGTATATTTCTTCCCCCATCCGTCGACGATAAAACAAAATCCCGGTCATAATTGTTGCACTTTTTTATATAAACGAACTGTTCAGTCATAGGCTACACACCTTCGATTCTGAAGTTGAGAGCGAGTGATATTCTGGCTGTCATGAAGTGACACATTTATTTTCTCAATATTAGGGCATTTTAACACATTTTGGGGTCCCTATAATTTGGTTAGTTCTCTTTCACAAAGCCGCTTTTTCGATAAAAAAAAACAAACAAAAAAACAACAAACGAATGCCTACAATGTGAAATGTATCAATTTGGCGTAGGCTACATTTAAGAAGTTGATGTGGGACTGCATGATTTTAAATTGATAAGAAGTTACGTTTTAACACCCCTTGTAAGTGACCTGGATTTCCCACGTTTCTTGCGCTCAGGGAGGTGAAGTTATGTCCCTCCTTTAAAGTTGTCTCTGTGATTGCCCAGACGGTATGTGGCCTCGCACACACATGCTCCCGTCTAAAAAAAAAAAAGCGATTTAATTGGAGTGTGACTCTCTGTAGCTTCTGAAAACGTCAAAGGGATTAGTGTTATCGAAACATGCGTTTGCCTGAGTCGATCAATGAAGGAATCCTGAGAACACCACCTCAACGCTGACTGCTGTTGTGTTACATTGTAGCGGAAAGAATGTCGGAAAGGGCCGATGATGACGTCAGGGGGGAGCAGCGCAGAGCGGCCAGGCAGCTAAAGCAGCAGCAGATCCAGCGGGGAGAAGGCTCCACAGCAATGGCGACTGTTGCGGAGCGCAGATCCCTGCCTAGTCCAGAAATGATGTTGGGACAGTCTTGGAGCAACTGGGTCGATGCTGCCATACCCAAAGGCAACGACGGTGAGTGCTCGTGCGTACTGGATGTGTGTGTAGTCGAGATATGATCGTTAGCTTTTTTCCGATTGCGTGCAGTTTTGGGAATATGAAGACACGCTACTGGTAGCAACAGCAGAAGCAAGCAAGTGCAACTATTTGTGTCTGTATTCGATTGCCTCATTTTAGGTGCTGAATCGGAGGAAAGTTTGAAGGAGTTCGGGAAAAATCGAGAAGCCATGCGATTGTGCAGAGATGGTGAGTGTTCTCTCTTTTGTCAGAGCCAATGAGTGTTTTGGTGGGTTGCACACACACTTCACATGCACCAGCTGAAATCTGGTTGTTCTGTTGAGCAAGTGCACCAGATTGACCTGTGACAACGCAAGTCTGATCAATCAATGATATAGCCCTGGAATCTATGGCCACTAGTTGACATCTTGAAGAGGGGACTATCATCTGTTCCTAAATAGGTGCACACCACAGCTAACAACCAGCCAGGGCTTATTCAGTGGGGTAGAAATACAGAAATGTAATGTGATAAAGCTGACATGATTGTTTATTATACACAACAGATAATTATTTTGTCTGTTTTACACTATAATTTCTGTCTGGCTGTTCTGTATCATTGTGCCCACCTGAAAAGCCCTGATGTGCACCGTTAGGGGAGGGGCACACTCAGTGTGGTGACAGCAGTTTCACAGTTAAAATGGGAGCAACGAGTCTGTCATTAAGAATAACTGCTACTCTTGATGGAAATTGCTTGAAACCTCCAATGACTTTCCTATGTCAGTTGAATATTTTATAGTGCTTCTAAACTACTACACACTCACATTTGTTGAGAACAGTTTGATAAGCACATTCAAAGTGCTCTATATTTACAATATTAACCACAGAATGGCCTTACTGTTTTTTTTTGTTTGGATGCTATGATTTATAATTGAATTATTACATGGGTTGGTGTCAGTGATTTGATAAAGACTGTCATGAAATGTTTAATTACCATGCTACACAAATGGTGAAGGCAAAGGTTGGAAGACAATTACATATTAGTAAGAATGCAAATTCTAATGGTTTTGATACGTTTGGTGCCAATGTGAGAGTTAAGTCGATCCGTATTTATTTTATTGAACCGTTATTTAACTAGGCAAGTTAAGAACAAATTCTTATTTACAATGACGGCCTACCAAGAGTAAAAAAGCCTCCTGCGGGGACGGGGCTGGGATTAAACATACAAATGAAATACAAATATCTACACACTACTGATAATGAATGCCACCGACAGCTGACTCTGCAGAAGTGAAATGTGGCAGTGTCTCACAGTAAGGTGTCGACACTGAAACAGCACCAGCTACATGTCTGAACTTCTGAAGGCCTCAATCTGGGCCCTGGTTGTCAGGCAGTTAAGGTTCCGGAACAATTTGAAATGAACCTAAACAGACATGTCACTTATTTTTGAAAATTGAAATATTTGTTAGGAACAGGAGAATGTGACATGAACAATACCCAGATGTTCAGATTTTTCTAGTTGTTTGTGTAATAATAATGTATTGGATTTATTTAGCACCTTTCTACCAACTGAGGTTCTCAAAGCATTTATCAAGTAATGGGGAAACTCACCTCATCCACCACCAATGTGTGGCACCCACCTGGGTGAACCATTTTGTGCCAGAATGCTAACGACACATCAGCTAGCATGATGAGGACTGATATATGCCATTTAGGAATGAAGGGGGTGATTAGGTAGCCATGATGGAAATGGGGGGCCAATTTGGGAATTTAGCCAGGACACCGGTGTTAAAACCCCTACTCGTGCCATGAGATTTTTAATGACCACAGAGAGCCAGGACAGCAGTTTAACATCTCATCCAAAAGACGGTACCCTATGCAGGGATATGTCCCCTTCACTGTCCCAGGGCATTTGAATTATATCTTAAGACCAGAGTGCCCCCTGCTAGCCCTCCAACACTACTTCCAGCTGAATCTGGTCTCCCATCCATGACCGACCCTGCTTAGCCTCAGAGGCACGCCAGCAGTGGGATGTAGGGTGGTATGCTGCTGGTGTGACCTGCAGGATCCAATGGGATTATATAAAGTGCATTCAGAAATTATTAAAACCCCTTGACTTTTTCCACATTTTGTTACGTTAAGGCCTTATTTTAAAATGTATTAAATTGTTTTTCTTCCTCCCTCATCAATGTACACACAATACCCCATAATGACAAAGAAAAAACAGGATTTATATATTTTTGAAAATGTATTAATAAACTGATATCACATTCAGACCCTTTACTTTATTGAAGCACCTTTGGCAGCAATTACAGCCTTGAGTCTCCTTGGGTGTGACGCTACAAGCTTGGCACACCTGTATTTGAGGAGGTTCTCTGCAGATCCTCAAGCTCTGTCAGGTTGGATGGGGAGTGTTGCTGCACAGCTATTTTCAGGTCTCTCCAGAGATGTTCGACCGGTTTCAAGTCCGGGCACTGGCTAGGCCACTCAAGGACATTCAGAGACTTGTCCCAAAGCCACTCCTGCGTTGTCTTGGCTGTGTGCTTAGGGTCGTTTTCCTGTTGAAGGTGAACCTTCGCCCTAGTCTGAGGTCCTGAGACTCCGGAGCAAGTTTTTCTTCAAGGATCTCTCTGCACTTTGCTCCGTTCATCTTTCCTTCGATCCTGACTAGTCTCCCAGTCCCTGCTGCTGAAAAACATCCCCACAGCATGATGCTGCCACCACCATGCTTCACCGTAGGGATGGTGCCAGGTTTCCTCCAGAAGTGATGCTTGGCATTCAGGCCAAAGAGTTCAATCTTGGTTTCATCAGACCAGAGAATCTTGGGTCCTTTAGGTGTCTTTTGGCTAACTCCAAGTGGACTGTCTTGTGCCTTTTACTGAGGAGTGGCTTCTGGAAGCTTCTCCCATCTCCCCAGAGGAACTCTGGAGATCTGTCAGAGTGACCATCAGGTTCTTGGTCACCAGCCTAACCCAGGCCCTTCTCCCCCAATTGCTCAGTTTGGCTGGGCGGGCCAGCTCTAGGAAGATTCTTGGTGGTTCCAAACTGCTTCCGTTTAAGAATGATGGAGGCCACTGTGTTCTTGGGGACCTTCAATGCTGCAGACATTTTTTGGTACCCTTCCCCAGATATGGGCCTCGACCTTATGGCTTGATTTTTACTCTGACATGCACGTCAACTGTGTGACCTTTATAGACAGGTGTGTGCCTTTCCAAATCATGTCCAATCAAAATTAATTTACCACAGGTGGACTCCCAAGTTGTAGAAACATCTCAAGGATGATAAATGGAAACAGGATGCACCTGAGCTCAATTTTGAGTCTCCTAGCAAAGAGTCTGAATACTTACGTAAATAAGGCATTTCTGATTTATATTTTTAATACATTTTAAAACGTTTCTAAAAACCTGTTTTCGCTTTGTCATTATGGGGTATTGTGTGAAGACTTTATTTTAATACATTTTAGAATAAGGCTGTAACAAAATGTGGGGAAGGGGTCTGAATAAGTGCAACAAACTGCTGACTAGATGTAAGAAAATGGGAGAGCTGATTGTGTCCTTAAAACATCAATAGAATACAACTTTGTTGTCCTTTGGTTAGAACAGAAATGTATCTTCTGCCTTTCCCAGCACCCTTGAGGTACACACATACATGTCGCGAGGCACAGGGTCAGCTGCAATGCAGCGCCCATGGATGGAGAAAAATTGTGGGGATTTAAGTCCCTTGCCCAAGGGCTCCACGGCAGGAGATGGTACATGGGATCAAAGATCAGCAAGGTTCTTGCTGCCCTGTGTCTGTGTGCAGCCAGCCTCTGTGCTCTGAGCATCCAATATCTGCTACTACTCTACCTAGATCATTCATCACTGCCATTGAAGAGGAAGGTGAAATTAACTGCATTCTACTCTTTCTCTCCTTCTCTCTCATCTCCATACCACACAAGAAAATGGGGAATGAAATGGCACATGGAGTTTCACCAATTTTTTAAATGTTGGATGCTTCAATAGTGCAGTGCCACTGCCAATGTTCTGAATGCAGAGTGGACTGGTGAGTCAGATGGTGCTCATTTAAGAGACCAGTTAGACCAGTCACTAACCCTGTGTTTAGTACAGGTCAGCTTGTTAATTCCCCCATACACAGCAGCAAATTACTTTTCTAAGAGCACAGGTAGGCTTTTGTGTGGACTTGAATAGCCAGAGCCTCGGAAACGTTGGTGACATTTCAAGTGTCCTCAGCCGTGTGTTGGAGGGCCTTGTCTGCTAAGGCGTGTGGGCGGGCACTCTGGGTGATCTCTTAATTAGCCCCTTCATTAGCTCTTTGTTGTTCTCCTTGTGAGGGTAAATGTTGAGCTCTCCTCGTCTCCCAGTGTGCCACTCTGATTTCCATGATGGAGCTTTCACCAAAAAAGGAGTGAGTCTTGTATTTGTGTTTATTATGGATCCCCCTTGGCAGCAGCTACTCCTCCTGGGGTCCAAACACATTAAGGCACTTACATCACACATACAACAAAAGGTAAAACAGTACATCATATAACATTATTACACCACAACATATCTACAAGAAAAAAAGTGTATAATACCACCATACAACAATATTTGTGGTCAGAGAAAGGCCCTAATGATTGTCAGACTCCAGCCACCTAGAGAGCGAGAAAGGGAATAGAAGGACCATGCGGTGTTGGAGGGATTGCCAAAGACTCCAGCCACTCTAGTCATAAGACTGTTCTCTCTGCTACCGCACGGCAAGCGGTACCGGAGCGCCAAGTCTAGGTCCAAAGGCCTTAACAGCTTCTACCCCCAAGCAATAAGACTCCTGAACAGCTAATCAAACGGCTACCTAAACTATTTGCATTGCCCCCCCCCCCCCTCACCTTTTTAAATGTATTTTTAATTTTTATTTACACCACTGCTACTCTCTCATCTATGCATACTCACTTTAATAACTCTACTTACATGTACATATTACCTAAACTAACCTGTGCCCCCGCACATTGACTCTGTACCGGTACCCCCTTGTATATAGTCTCGTTATTGTTATTTTACTGTTGCACTTTAATTACTTATTACTTTTATTTATTTTTCTTATCTATATATATTTTTTTAACTGCATTGTTGGTTAGGGGCTCGTTAGTAAGCATTTCACTAAGGTCTACTACACCTGTTGTATTTGGCACATGTGGCAAATAAAATTTGATTTGTGACTGGTGGTGTTGAGCACATGAATGAATCCACCCACCAACCAACCAATTGCCTCTTTAAGCATTTAACTAATGCAACAACTGACCGAGGTTGAACATTTTAACTTTAATTAACAGTGGATTGCAGTTTTCTGGTCACATAAGATAATAATATGCCATATGCATTCCTGTGAATGAAGGTGTTCTTTTTTTGCCTGGATGATTTAGTTTATTTGAATATTTGCAGGTACGGCCCAAGTGACAGTCTGTGCCTCATTTGCTCTCCATCCTCTCTTGTTTATTTGAAGTCACAGATCATTCACAGGCTCTGCCACTGGCTGTAGTTATCCTGCCTGCTTCACCTCTTAGGTGTGTAGCGTGTGGGTAGCCTGTCAGTGTGTTTCTGCAGCAGTTAACCTTTAGAGTTCTGATTCGGTCATCTTCTTGTTCTTATCACTAGGTTGTTTCCTGTACTGTGAAATTGGGCTGGTACCCTCTTTGTGTGTGTAATCTATACAAGTGTACAATCAGTTTTTGTCTGGAATGATTCTCACACCTGTATTAACCATAATTATCCTAGAGTATTGAATGCTTAGTTGCCTAGCCTTTATCTCCCTCTGTCCATAACACTACATGGTTTCAAATGTTTCATTCAGAAACTTCCTGTGTCTACCTCCCTACAGTTTACAATAGATACTGGTTGTCTTTATCCTGTTCATCTGTGTTTCCCCCCCTCCATGGAACCACAGACATGCCCATATTTGGCCAGTGTCCAGCACAGGATGACTTCTACCTGGTGATGTGCAGCCACTGCAGTCAGGTGGTGAAGCCCCAGGCCTTCCAAGCACACTACGGTAAGTCTCACACACACAAACCGCTGATCCAGGGTCGGGTTTAATAGCTTTTTGTTTTATAGCTCTTCTGAAGGGTTTGGGCAGGGAGAGCATATTCTAGACTTGTGCATTGGGGAAACCTGCTCGGCACTAATCTGTCAGGATGACACAGCTATAGAGTGCGTGTGCATGCATGTTCAGACACTATCACATTCAAAAGGATTAAAGCACCCCTCCCATTCACCTCTACACTCTCTATAACGTAACATGAGAAAGGAGCGCTCAGGCTTTTGATTTCCACCGCCTAAGACTTGTTTACAATTCTCCTGTTAATATTTGATGTGCTCCTCCGAGTCCACGCCTCTGTGAGTGAAGTCAAATGTATTGTTTTAGCATGTTAAGCTGTCCCTGAGATGTCTGAAGAGGTCTTAAAAGTACTACAAAGAGTAAAGGAGTATATTTTTTCCCCCTCCGCTGTGTGAGTTCTTAAACTGGCTTTTTGGCCGGCACACTGGGAAGAATTGATGAATTCTGGATTTTAGAATCAAGAGATCGCTCTGCTGTGTATCTCGTTAAATCCAGCTTGGTGAACCCTCTGTGGTCTCACACACACACATACACCCATGTGCTGCAGTGCAATTATTAAGAGAACTGCTCTCTCCACAGACACAGTGAGCACCTGTGAGGCAGAGGGTTAGATAATGTGGTGTATACTCTCTCTCCCTCTCTGGCTAATTTGTCTCCATGATAGGTGCTTTAGGTTAAAGTTTGGAGACCTTTTAAAATAGATTTTAGTCTGTAAAATGTATAGTCCTACCTTCCCCTACAGTTATCATTGACACCTCTAGTAAAGAAGAGCAAGGTATTATCTGTTCATTGAGCTGTTTCATTGAAGGATTACTTTTTTTGTGAAATGGCCTATTCTAAACTGACAAATAACGCATACAGTGCCTTCAGAAAGTATTCATACCCCTTGACTTATTCTACATTTTGTTGCGTTACAGCCTGAATTCAAAATTGATTAAATAGATGTATTTTCTCACCCATCTACACAATACCCCGTGAAAACATGTTTTTCTAATTTATTGAAAATGATCTACAGAAATATCTCATTTACATAAGTTCACACCCCAGAGTCAATACTTTGTAGAAGCACCTTTGGCAAAGATTCCAGCTGTGAGTCTTTCTGGGTAAGTCTCTAAGCTTTCCACTCCTGGATTGTGGAACATTTGCCCATTTTATTATTTTCAAAATTCTTCAAGCTCTGTCAAATTGGTTGTAGATCATTGCTAGACAACAATTTTCAGGTTTTTTCGTAGATTTAAGTAAAAACTGTAACTCGGCCACTCAAACATTCACTGTCTTCTTGGTTATCAACTCCAGTGTAGATTTGGCCTTGTATTTTAGAATATTGTCCTTATGAAAGGTGAATTCATCTCCCAGTATCTTGTGGAAAGCAGACTGAACCAGGTTTTCCTCTAGGATTCTGCCGGGGCTGAGCTCCATTCATTTTGTATTTTTTTTTTTTATCCTTTAAACTCCCCAGCCCTTGACGATTACAAGCATACCCATAACATGATGCAGCCAACACTATGCTTAAAAATATGAAGAGTGGTACTTCGTGAGGTGTTGTATTGGATTTGCCCCAAACATAATGCTTTGTATTCAGGACACAAAGTTGATTGCTTTGCCACATTTTTATGCAGTATTACTTTAGGGCCTTGTTGAAAACTATGCATGTTTTGGGATATTTTTATTCTGTACAGGCTTCCTTGTTTTCAATCTGTCAATTAGATTAGTATTGTGCAGTAACTACAATGTTGTTGATCCTTCCTCAGTTTTCTCCTATCACAGCCATATAACTCTGACTGTTTTAGTCACCACTGTTCTCATGGTGAAATCCCTGAGCAGTTTCCTTCCTCTCTGGCAACTGAGTTAGGAAAGATTCCTGTATCTTTGTAGTGACTGAGTGTATTGATACTCCAGCCAAAGAGTAATTAATATCTTAATCATGCTGTTTTTTTGTGTGTTTTTTTTTTACCCATCTTACCAATAGGTGCTTTTCTTTGCGAGGCATTGGAAAACCTCCTTGGTCTTTGTGGTTGAATCTTTGTTTGAAATTCACTTCTTGACTGAGGGACAGAGAATTGTATGTGTGGGGTAAAGAGATAAGGTAGCCATCTAAAAAATCACTAAAACACTATTGCACACAGTGAGAGTCCATGCCACTTATTATGTGACCTGTTAAGCCAATTCCTACTCCTGAACTTATTTAGGCTCGCCATAAAGTGGTTGAATACTTATTAACTCAAGACATTTCAGCTTTTCGTTTTTTAATAAGCAAAAAAAAATCAAAAAACCTAGTTCCACGTTGACATTATGTTTTTTTGTGTGTAGGCCAGTGCCCAGCAAATCTCAATTTTAAGTTCAAACTATACCACAGCAAAATGTGGAAAAAGTCAAGGGGTGGGAATACTTTCTGAAGGCACTTTATGTTGGACATGTCAATGTCCTCACGCAGAGGAACGGTGTGAACGGCGTGCTTTTAGTAGCTTTAGTATGGATCTTTCAGTCTTTAGAACAAATTAGTTTGTAAAATGTCATGCAAGCAATTTGCTTTTTAAACTTTAATTGGAATATTCACTTGATCTACCTGGTGTAGAGGTCCTGCCATCCAGGACCTCTATACCTGGCGGTGTCAAAGGAAGGCCCTCAAGATTTTGTCAGACTCCAGCCACCCTAATCGTAGACTGTTCTCTCTGCTACTGCATGGCAAGCGGTACTGGAGCGCCAAGTCTAGGTCCAAGAGGCTTCTAAACAGCTTCTACCCCCAAGCCATAAAACTCATGAACATCTAATCAAATGGCTACCCAGACTATTAGCACCCCTTTACGCTGCTGTTACTCTGTTATTATCTGTGCATAGTCACTTTAATAACTCTACCTAAATGTACATATTACCTGAACTAACCGGTGCCCCCACACATTGACTCTGTACCGGTACCCCCTGTATATAGTCTTGTTATTGTTTATTTTACTGCTGCTGTTTAATTATTTGGTACTTTTATTTATTTTCTTCTTTAACTGCATTGTTGGTTAGGGGCTCGTAAGTAAGCATTTCGCTGTAAGGTCTACTACACCTGTTGTATTCGGCACATGTGGCAAATAAATTAGATTTGATATCTCCAGTTTTATAGTGTAAAAACCAGGTGAGCCTCTGGCCTGTATTCTCTTCCTTTAGGTGTCTGAAAAAAAATGGCACTTCCTTCAATTTCTACTCTGGGCTGGTCACTTAAGTTCCACACTAGTGTTGCGCTGTATACTGGTATGTCACGGTACCAAAATGTCATGATACTTATGATACCAACATTTTTGAATACTGTATAGTACCGTTTCATATTATACTATCACATTTTTTGGGCCATAGCAATCTAAAGAACCCACTGGCTAGCACATATTATAATATTTCTATAAATTCAGTCTCTTTTTTGCGCTGGTCCAATACTGTCCACTTCACTTTCATGCGCATATCATGTGTGGCAGCGCTAACCCGCTGATGTGTGGCAGCGCTAACCCGCTGATGTGTGGCAGCGCTAACCCGCTGATGTGTGGCAACGCTAACCCGCTGATGTGTGGCAGCGCTAACCCGCTGATGTGTGGCAGCGCTAACCCGCTGATGTGTGGCAGCGCTGACCCGCTGATGTGTGGCAGCGCTAACCCGCTGATGTGTGGCAGCGCTAACCCGCTGATGTGTGGCAGCGCTAACCCGCTGATGTGTGGCAGCGCTAACCCGCTGATGTGTGGCAGCGCTAATCCGCTGATGTGTGGCAACGCTAACCCGCTGATGTGTGGCAACGCTAACCCGCTGATGTGTGGCAACGCTAACCCGCCAGGCGCATCCCCTTCCAGCCATCACTCACCTGCACAAGGCAGTTGAAGTAGGCTTTGCAAGTTCGATGTCACCCAGCAGTGCTAAAGAGGAAAAACAGCTTCGCGACAGGCATGCTTGCAACTTTACAGCAAAGAAAACAACTTGTCTCTAGCTCAAACGGGGAAAAAAATTGTTGATAAAATTTCAAACACTATGCCACTGGCTGTTTTAAACTAACCCTGGGCCACTAATTATTGGTTTGATGACAAACAATGTTGTGAAGTCATGTTACCTAGCTAGTAACCTAGTAACTTGACAGTAATTCTCGGCAAATTTGATTGGCACAGTAGAAAGGAAAAGGGTCTGCTTGTCATGAGATGTGCTTCAAAGGTATGATTTATATAGGCCTAATGTAAGCTTAAACTATACTGAACAAAAATATAAACCCAACATGCAACAATTTAAAAGATTTTACTGAGTTCCGGTTCATATGGAAATCAGTCAATTGAAATAAATTCATTAGGCACTAACCTATGGATTTCCCATGACTGGGAATACAGATGCATATCTGTTGGTCACAGATGCCTTAGAAAATGGACCTCAGGGTCTCGTCGTGGTGTTTCTGTGCATTCAAATTACCATCAATAAAATGTAATTGTGTTCATTGTCCGTAGTTTATGCCTGCCCATACCATAACCCCATCGCCACCATGGGGCACTTTGTTGACAAATTTGACATCAGCAAACCTCTCACCCACACGACACCATACACGTGTTCTGCGGTTGTAAGACCAGTTGGACATACTGCCAAATTCTCTAAAATGATGTTGGAGGTGGCTTATGATAGAGAAATTAAATTTTCTGGCAAAAGCTCTCATGGACATTCCTGCAGTCAGCATGCCAATTGCACACTCCTTCAAAACACGAAGTCTGTGGCATTGTGCTGTGTGACAACACATTTTAGTGACCTTTTATTGTCCCCAGCACAAGGTCCACCTGTGTAATGATCAAGCTGTTAAATTAGCTTGATATGCCACAGCTGTCAGGTGGACGGATTATCTTGGCAGAGGAGAAATGCTCACTAAAAGGGATGTAAACAAATGTGTGCACAAAATTTGAGAGGACTTTGCTTTCTTTGCATATGGAACATTTCTGGGATCTTTTATTTCAGTTCATGAAAATGGGACCAACACTTTACATGTTTATATTTTTGTTCAGTGTATATCTAAAAATGCTAACATCGGCATCGGCCCAATGTCTAGTTTAACACTGATTGGCAAAACTGATGTCAAAGCTGACGTGCATAGTTACATGACGTAATGGCGGCACTTTAAAATGTAACGCTACACGTGCAACACAGCATTCCTAACCTATCCCACAATGTCTGCTGTGCGGATCGAGCAGTCAACAAGTCGAGCAGTCATTTGAAAGAGTAAGACAATTTCAGTGAGACAACTCCATAGCAAAGTCCATTAACGCCAAGATAATGGACTTTATTGCCCTTGACAATCAACAGTTCTCTGTCGTGGGTGATGTTGGCTTTCACCGACTGGTTGAGCACTGGTACACTGCCAAGTGTGCTATTTTTTTCTCCTACCAGAGTTGCACAGTAATCAAGTCACTGCTAAAAAAAATATTTAAACATTGCGTCACTGCTATTAGCTTCAAGACTGACAATTGGACCACCGATATCAACCCCATGAGCATGCTGAGTCTGACAGCACAGTGGATTGTCGAGGATTTCGTACTGAGGGAGGTTATATTGCATGCTTATGAATGTGCTGGTTGTCATACCGCTGCTGCCATTTCAATGGCATTTGTTTGAGAACATGTTTGAAACTTGGAAATATGAACATACTAGCTAGCTCCATTCGAACAACTCGACTCGAGAAATAAGCTCATCAACTTAGCCTGCAGCAGACGTGATACCTCTGTCATGGCATTGAAACACCTGCTCAACAAATTGATTCGGTGGTGTTCTCTCTTCACTGTGTTGCCACCGTGCTCGATACTATGTACAAGGACCGCTACTTCGATGCAGACAATCAACAAGGTTTACGTGAAATGTTACATACACAGCTGGACAAGATGAAAACGGACACCGTGACGAAGAGGCGCCACAGACTGAGCTGAAACTTCACTGTTTGACATGTATGATGAAATCCTGGTTGAGAATTGACTGAACAAATGAACCCATGAAACAGCACAGCAAGTACGAAATAGGTTTTGATTTGTTTTACTGGTAATGGGGACACATGTAATTGCCCCCCAAAAATACTTTTTGGTGTGTGTGTAACCATTATTTAACTAGGCAAGTCAGTTAAGAACAAATTCTTATTTATAATGACGCTAAACCCGGACGACACTGGGCCAATTGTGCCCCGCCCTATGGGACTCCCAATTACGGCCGGATGTGATACATCCTGGATTCGAACCTGGGACTGTAGTGACTCCTCTTGCACTGAGATGCAGTGCCTTTAGAATGCTGTGTGTGTGTGTTAATTATTTAACTGTATTAGAATGCTTAAAAGGCTGCACAATTTTAAACATCGGTTATCTGTATTTTTTATTTTTTTGGCAAGGAAAATATAGGATATCCGTATCGGCCAAAAATGTCATATCGGTGCATCACTACTTTCTGTTTTTCTTTACATTCTGTTTGGTGCCCAACGTTTTTAAATTTGGGGGCAGCGTGCGTGTTTGGTCTGTGTGTTAACTGCAGAGCTTTCATCCTGTTTTCCCTTTACTGCCACAATGACATGCAGATCATTATGCATGTATATTCCTTCCTCCCATTCCTCTAGCCAAATCACAGCTAGGCCTTTGCAAATATGAGCAAAGTTGCCATTTTATGCCACGTTCTATTATACAGTCTTGGCCAAAAGTATTGAATGTCACAAATATTAATTTCCACAAAGTCTGCTGCTTCAGTGTCTTAAGATATTTTTGTCAGATGTTACTATGAAATACTGAAGTATAATTACAAGCATTTCATAAGTGTCAAAGGCTTTTGTTGACAATTATATGAAGTTGATGCAAAGAGTCAATATTTGCAGTGTTGACCGTTCTTTTTCAAGACCTCTGCAATCCGCCCTGGCATGCTGTCAATTAACTTCTGGGCCACATCCTGACTGATAGCAGCCCATTCTTGCATAATCAATGTTTGGAGTTTGTCAGAATTTGTGGGTTTTTGTTTGTCCACCCGCCTCTTGATGATTGACCAAGTTCTCAATGTGATTAAGGTCTGGGGAGTTTCTTGGCCATGGACCCAAAATATCGATGTCTTGTTCCCCAAGCCACTTAGTTATCACTTTTACCTTATGGCAAGGTGCTCCATCATGCTGGAAAAGGCATTGTCTATCACCAAACTGTTCCTGGATGGTTGGGAGAAGTTCTTGGAGGATGTTGGTACCATTCATTATTCATGGCTGTGTTCTTAGGTAAAATTGTGAGTGAGCCCACCTCCTTGGCTGAGAAGCAACCCCACACATGAATGGTCTCGGTATGCTTTACTGTTGGCATGACACAGGACTGATGGTAGCGCTCACCTTGTCTTCTCAAGACAAGCTTTTTTTCCGGATGCCCCAAACAATCGGAAAGGGGATTCATCAGAGAAAATGACTTTACCCCAGTCCTCAGCAGTCCAATCCCTGTACCTTTTGCAGAATATCCGCATGTCCCTGATGTTTTTCCTGGAGAGAAATGGCTTCTTTTCTGCTCTTCTGGACATCAGGCCCTCCTCAAAGTCTTTGCCTCACAGTGCTTGCAGATGCACTCACACCTGCCTGCTGCCATTCCTGAGCAAGCTCTGTACTGGTGGTGCCCCGATCCCGCAGCTGAATCAACTTTAGGACACGGTCCTGGCGCGAGCTGGATTTTCTTGGGCGTGCTGAAGCCTTCTTCACAACAATTGAACAGCTCTCCTTGAAGTTCTTGATGATCCGATAAATGGTTGATTTAGGTGCAATCTTACTGCCAGCAATATCCTTACCTGTGAAGCCCTTTCTGTGCAAAGCAATGATGACTGCACGTGTTTCCTTGCAGGTAACCATGGTTGACAGAGGATTTAGTAGAGACAGTAGATTTATTTATCTGTTATTTTACCAAGTAAGTTGACTGAGAACACGTTCTCATTTGCAGCAAAGACCTGGTGAATAGTTACAGGGGAGAGGGGGATTAATGAGCCAATGGTAAAGGATGAACAATGATTTCAAGCACCACCCTCCTTTTGAAGCTTCCAGTCTGTTATTTGAACTCAATCAGCATGACAGAGTGATCTCCAGCCTTGTCCTCGTCAACACTCACCTGTGTTAACGAGAGAATCACTGACATGTTAGCTGGTCCTTTTGTGGCAGGGCTGAAATGCAGTGGAAATATTTTTGGGGGATTCAGTTCATTTGCATGGCAAAGAGGGACTTTGCAATTCATCTGATCACTCTTCATAGCATTCTGGAGTATATGCAAATTGCCATCATACAAACTGAGGCAGCAGACTTTGTGAAAATGTATATTTGTCATTCTCAACTTTTGGCCACAACTGTACAGTGTGAAGTTAAATGCAATTTGTTGTATTGAGTAGAAGTGTGAATATCAGTGACAGGTTTTAGCACATGCGCATAACATTTAGAAAAAACTACAACGAGCGTCGGGGGGGACGGGTGAACAGTTAATTAGGCCACCCCGAATTTTTTTACACTGTGGTATTGCAATAAAAATCTAATCAAATTTGATTTGTCACATGCACATGGTTAGCAGATGTTAATGCGAGTGTAGCGAAATGCTTGTGCTTCTAGTTCTGACAATGCAGTAATAACCAACGAGTAATCTAACCTAACAATTCCACAACTACTACCTTATACACACAAGTGTAAAGGGATAAAGAATATGTATATAAAAATATATGAATGAGTGATGGTACAGAACGGCATAGGCAAGATGCAGTAGATGGTATCGATTACAGTATATACAGTGCCTTGCGAAAGTATTCGTCCCCCTTGAACTTTGCGACCTTTTGCCACATTTCAGGCTTCAAACATAAAGATATAAAACTGTATTTTTTTGTGAAGAATCAACAACAAGTGGGACACAATCATGAAGTGGAACGACATTTATTGGATATTTCAAACTTTTTTAACAAATCAAAAACTGAAAAATTGGGCGTGCAAAATTATTCAGCCCCTTTACTTTCAGTGCAGCAAACTCTCTCCAGAAGTTCAGTGAGGATCTCTGAATGATCCAATGTTGACCTAAATGACTAATGATGATAAATACAATCCACTTGTGTGTAATCAAGTCTCCGTATAAATGCACCTGCACTGTGATAGTCTCAGAGGTCCGTTAAAAGCGCAGAGAGAATCATGAAGAACAAGGAACACACCAGGCAGGTCCGAGATACTGTTGTGAAGAAGTTTAAAGCCGGATTTGGATACAAAAAGATTTCCCAAGCTTTAAACATCCCAAGGAAAACTGTGCAAGCGATAATATTGAAATGGAAGGAGTATCAGACCACTGCAAATCTACCAAGACCTGGCCGTCCCTCTAAACTTTCAGCTCATACAAGGAGAAGACTGATCAGAGATGCAGCCAAGAGGCCCATGATCACTCTGGATGAACTGCAGAGATCTACAGCTGAGGTAGGAGACTCTGTCCATAGGACAACAATCAGTCATATATTGCACAAATCTGGCATTTATGGAAGAGTGGCAAGAAGAAAGCCATTTCTTAAAGATATCCATAAAAAGTGTCGTTTCAAGTTTGCCACAAGCCACCTGGGAGACACACCAAACATGTGGAAGAAGGTGCTCTGGTCAGATGAAACCAAAATTGAACTTTTTGGCAACAATGCAAAACGTTATGTTTGGCGTAAAAGCAACACAGCTGAACACACCATCCTCACTGTCAAACATGGTGGTGGCAGCATCATGGTTTGGGCCTGCTTTTCTTCAGCAGGGACAGGGAAGATGGTTAAAATTGATGGGAAGATGGATGGAGCCAAATACAGGACCATTCTGGAAGAAAACCTGATGGAGTCTGCAAAAGACCTGAGACTGGGACGGAGATTTGTCTTCCAACAAGACAATGATCCAAAACATAAAGCAAAATCTACAATGGAATGGTTCAAAAATAAACATATCCAGGTGTTCGAATGGCCAAGTCAAAGTCCAGACCTGAATCCAATCGAGAATCTGTGGAAAGAACTGAAAACTGCTGTTCACAAATGCTCTCCATCCAACCTCACTGAGCTCGAGCTGTTTTGCAAGGAGGAATGGGAAAAAATTTCAGTCTCTGGATGTGCAAAACTGATAGAGACATACCCCAAGCGACTTACAGCTGTAATCGCAGCAAAAGGTGGCGCTACAAAGTATTAACTTAAGGGGGCTGAATAATTTTGCACGCCCAATTTTTCAGTTTTTGATTTGTTAAAAAAGTTTGAAATATCCAATAAATGTCGTTCCACTTCATGATTGTGTCCCACTTGTTGTTGATTATTCACAAAAAAATACAGTTTTATATCTTTATGTTTGAAGCCTGAAATGTGGCAAAAGGTCGCAAAGTTCAAGGGGGCCGAATACTTTCGCAAGGCACTGTACATATGAGATGAGTAATGTAGGGTATGTTAACATTATATTAAGTGGCATTGTTTAAAGTGGCTAGTGATACATTTTTTTACATCATCAATTTCCATCCATTTCCATTATTAAAGTGAGCTGGAGTTGAGTCCGTATGTTGGCAGCAGCCACTCAATGTTAGTGGTGGCTGTTTAACAGTCTGATGGCCTTGAGAAGCTGTTTTTCAGACTCTCGGTCCCTGCTTTGATGCACCTGTACTGACCTCGCCTTCTGGATGATAGCGGGGTGAACAGGCAGTGGCTCGGGTGATTATTGTCCTTGATGATCTTTATGGCCTTCCTGTGACATCGGGTGGTGTAGGTGTCCTGGAGGGCAGGTAGTTTGCTCCCGGTGATGCGTTGTGCAGACCTCTCTATCCTCTGGAGAGCCTTACGGTTGTGGGCGGAGCAGTTGCCGTACCAGGCGGCGATACAGCCCGACAGGATGCTTTCCATTGTGCATCTGTAGAAGTTTGTGTGCTTTTGGTGACAAGCCAAATTTCTTCAGCCTCCTGAGGTTGAGGCGCTGCTGCGCCTTCTTCACCACGCTGTCTGTGTGGGTGGACCAATTCAGTTTGTCCGTGATGTGTACGCCGAGGAACTTAAAACTTACTACCCTCTCCACTATGAGGAACTTAAAACTTACTACCCTCTCCACTACTGTCGATGTTGATAGGGGCGTGCTCCCTCTGCTGTTTCCTGAAGTCCACAATCATCTCCTTTTTGTTTTGTTGACACCAATATCACCAATATGACTTGGTGTCATGATGCTTGGCCTGGTATCGTTAGTAAAATGATGGTATCGTGACAACACTAATGCACACATTACTTCACACAATAACACCATAGTGCCCTCAAAGCTCATCACTAAGCTAAGGACCCTGGGACTAAACACCTCCCTCTGCAACTGGACTCTGGACTTCCTGACGGGTCGCCCCCAGGTGGTAAGGGTAGGTAACAACACATCAGCCACGCTGATCCACAACACGGGGGCCCTTCCTGTACTCCCAGTTCACTTATGACTGAATGACTCCACCATCATTAAGTTTGGTAGGCCTGATCACCGACAACGATGTGATAGCCTATAAGGAGGAGGTCAGAGACCTGGCCATGTGGTACCAGGATTACAACCTCTCCCTCAACATGGTCAAGACAAAGGAAGATGATTGTGGACTATAGGGAAAGGAGGAATGAGCACGCCCCCATTCTCAACGACGGGGCTGTAGTGGAGCAGTTTGAGAGCGCCAAGTTCCTTGGTGTCCACATCACCAACAAACTATCATGTCCAAACACACCAAGACAGTTGTGAAGAGGGCCTGACAAAGCCTATTTCTCCTCAGGAGACTGCAAAGGTTTGGCATGGGTCCTCAAAGTTCTACAGCTACGCCATTGAGAGCATCCTGCCTGACTGGTTGCATCACTGCCTGGTATGGCAACTGCTCGGCCTCCGACCGCAAGCCTCTACAGAGAGTAGTGCGTTCGGCCCAGTACATCCCTGGGGCTAAGTGTCCTGTCATCCAGGATCTCTACACCAGGCGGTGTCAGAGGGGGCCCTAAAAGTTGTCAGACTCCAGCCACCCTAGTCATAGACTGTTCTCTGCTACCACATGGATGGCAAGTGGAACCGGAGCACTTAGTCTAGGTACAAAAAGGCTTCTACCCCCAAGCCATGAGACTCCTGAACAGCTAATCAAATGGTTACCCATCTGACTATTTGCGTTGCCCCCCCCCCCCTTTTTTTTTTTTATTTTTTTACATTGTTGCTACACTGTTTATTATCTATGCATAGTCACTTTAATTCTACCTACGTGTACATATTTCCTAAATTACCTCAACTAACCTGTGCCCCCTTCACATTGACTCTGTACCGGTAGCCCCTGTATATAGCCTCGCTATTGTTATTTTACTGCTGCGCTTGAATTATTTATTTGCATTTTTTATGTTTTTATTCTTCTTTTTTTTTACTTATTTTTCTAAACTGCAATGTTGGTTAAGGGCTTGTGAGCATTCACTGTAAGGTCTACTACACCTGTTGTATTCAGTGCATGTGTCAAATAAAATTAGATTTATGTTAGTGTGGACATTGGGATCCATACTATTTAAATTGACCAGTCAAGGCCACGGGTTTCAGTGGAATCACTACTCTCTCTTTACAATGCAGTGTTTATTCAACATTTCCTTTGAGAAAGAAACAAACAGCAAAGCCTGTAATATTTCATCTGATTATTGCTGTTAATACAGTGATCAGGATTGACCACAAGAGGGAGACAAATGTCATTGGTGACACTCATTGGTCCTGTGGCAAGAGTCACAGCAATCATCGACTAATAGCAAATGTGAATAGAGGAGCAAATACAGAAGTTTGTACTTTCCACAAATTGAGGTTAACCTAGTGCTGGTGTGGTTGCACCTGACTACTACAGTGTAGTTCATTAACAGGACTTTCTACTTAAATGTTGTGCAATAATGTTGATTCAGATAGCTCACACGCTGGTGCCTGTCAGTCTCATCTGCATAATCTCTGTGATTTGATAGGCTCGGCATTATGAAGTTCCATAATAGGCCTGTTCATTCATTGGTTTTCCAGTGTACCGTGTGTTAATGCAGGACTCAACTGTTTCTATCTGAAGCCGACTGAACTTGTCTGGTCAGTGAAACACTAGTGAATTTCTATTAAAATAATGAGCGCATCTCTGCAAGGTACCACAGAGGGACCCTCCCTTTCTGCCCTGGATGTAGTCTGTAGGGACCCTCCCTTTTCTGCCCTGGATGTAGTCTGTGTAGGGACCCTTCCTTTTCTGCCCTGGATGTGGTCTGTGTAGGGACCCTCCCTTTCTGCCCTGGATGTGGTCTGTGTAGGGACCTTCCCTTTTCTGCCCTGGATGTGGTCTGTGTAGGGACCCTCCCTTTTCTGCCCTGGATGTGGTCTGTGTAGGGACCCTCCCTTCTCTGCCCTGGATGTGGTCTGTGTAGGGACCCTCCATTTTCTGCCCTGGATGTAGTCTGTAGGGACCCTCCCTTTTCTGCCCTGGATGTAGTCTGTGTAGTTTTACATGACTTTCACTCCATGAAGCCACAGTGTTGCTGCTGGTAGGAAGGCCATTAGCTGAGAGAGTCTGCTGAAGGTCAATGCACTGTGATTCTCCCATCTAGACTGTCTCACCTCATTCTCCTGTATTGCTTGAAGCTCATCCATATGCTGTGTTTGAACAGTGGGGCCCCTAGGTATAGTACAGGGAGCAGCTAGCCTGGCGCTGTGGGCAGGAGTGACACTGGAGTTTAAACAGGCACTAGGCAGGCAGCTCCGCTCCTCTTATTCATCCATTTATTAATCCGGTCGCTGAACAAAGACCCTCTCCTCACAGCTATATGTCAGTACTCAGCAGTGACTGACTGTGAGACTACAGATCTGGGATCAGCACAAGCAGAGCTATAGTATGCTCTGAGGAGAGCAGGCCTGCACTGTTGACAGGACCATGTAAATAACTTTGATTGGCCCTAGCTGCTTTGTGTAGCCTACACTGAGTGCTGTAGGCCTATGCTGTGGCCCACTTTCCAAAATGTACCCCAGCAAGCCTGTCTCCTCCATCGTCAGGGATTCCCCGGCCCTCTAGAGAGACTACTGTTATTTGCCTGTGTGAGAATAGACCGTAATGCTGCTCCTCTCCTCGGTCTCTGTTTTCCTGTTCTATTGGTCTGCCAGGACCTCTCGCTGGCTGGCTGGCTCTCAGCATTTGGCAGGCGTTGTGGGAACGCCATGCTGGGGAAGCCTGTTCGCGCTTGTGTGGGTTATGCAGCGACGTCTGGCTTTGACTGAGTGGCAGCTATGGGTTGGGGGAGGTTGGCGAGAGGCTGTTGGGTGCTATCCTGTTAGCAGGAAGGCAGTGGGTCATGGGTAGGAGGGTGGAAGAGGTGTGACACTGCAGCTTGGCTCAGGGAGGGAGAAGGGCCTGGAGCTGTTGCTCTGTTAGCTAGCTGGGGTGGTGTGGGGCTGGGAGTGGCAGCTGTGCATTCTGTCCTGCTCTACTGCTGCTCTCCCACTGAGACAGCCTCGGCATGCAGCCCAGACCTGCATGGGCTTAGCAGAAGGTTAGTTGGAGTTTCGTTTTAACTCGCCACGCCACCATGAGCCAGCCAGGCAGACTATTTCCCACTAATCCTGCTCTGATCTGCTCTATCTATCGCTCTCATCCTTTCGCTCCATTCTCTTGTTATCTGCCCTCTCATTCACTGATTGTCTGTTTCTGTCTATGTCTGTAGGCTTATGTCTCTTCTTTCTGACACACTTTTCTCCATGGATAGAAGATGAAACATGTTTGTTGTGCTGCTCTGCTGGTTGGGAGGAGGTAGTGCAGTCTGTCTTATCTGGCTGTAAAATGGTCAGATTAACCCTCAGGACTGGAACGGCCTTCAGTTGCTTCGGCCTGAAGAGCGAAACCTCTCGCATTCTCTCACATGCTTTCTTCTGCTCTTGCTGTATAACTTTCATTTTCTCTTTGTCTGTTTTACTTTCAATTGTCATGTAGTGTGCTTGTTCAGATTGTGTTAGTTTGTGGAGTGAGTGCTCAATAACATTAGACATAACTGTTTAGGCTAAATACTGCAATGCAGATATTCCCTTTTGTCCTGTTCAGCAGCTCTTGTTTTTTCCTCTTAGTTGTATTTTTTTCTTCTGGTATTAGTATTTTCTTGTATCAGTTATTTGAAGCCTAACCGTTCCATTCTGTTTCAGACAGGAAATCAAGCTCATGACCCGTATTTTTATTTCAGGTGAATTGGCCTGGATCAGCAAGG
The DNA here is from genome assembly GCF_045791955.1 of Oncorhynchus clarkii lewisi. Classification (NCBI taxonomy): domain Eukaryota; kingdom Metazoa; phylum Chordata; class Actinopteri; order Salmoniformes; family Salmonidae; genus Oncorhynchus; species Oncorhynchus clarkii. Next base: position 60,520,433 of record NC_092163.1, read on the forward strand.
CTTTCTAGTCTTTTGTTTTTAAAACTACCTGTTTTTGACTTTGTTTAGTACATTTTTACCCACTTATACTAGTGTTTATTCACATATTGATTCCATGCACATTTATTGGAAAAATGTACCTGTCCAAAGGCCTGTTTCAAGAAAAAATGGAACACTAGTTACTACCTTCTGATTTATGTGCCTGTGTCGATGCAGGTTGGTCATGTCTCTGTGTGGACTGTAGTTCGTCCCTAACCTGCTTTTCCCCTGACCCCTAGAGAGAAGACACAGCTCGGCCAGCATGCCCCCCTCCACCTCGGCCCCCTCGTCAGCCTGCCCTCTGTCTTGGAGCAGGGGCAGTGGGACTGGGGCGGGGGCCGGGGGTGTCAGTGGAGGGGCCATGGGCCGCTCCTCCAGTGGGACCAGCACCTTGTCCAACTCCAAAATCCTCAAACCAGCCAAAGAGAAGCTGCCAGGCATCCAGCAGAGACCTCACTTCCCTCCCTTCAGGGAGCTCAATGACAAAATGTAAGCCATGCCTAACCTAGCTGCTGAACCATTAGCTTTTATTATTTTTTAAGTTCATTTTTATTTAACTAGGCAGTCTGTGAGGAACAAGTTCTTATTTACAATGACAGCCTACCCCGGCCAAACCCGGATGACACAATTGTGTGCCGCCCTATGGGACTCTCAATCACGGCCGGATGTGATACAGCCTGGATTCGAACCAGGGACTGTAGTGACGCCTCTTGCACTGAGATGCAGTGCCTTAGACAGCTGCGCCACTCGGGAGCCCATGCTGAACCCAAGAAAAACGTGTTGTCATGTTGAACTTCATCCCCCCGCCTCTGATAGCCCTGCTTTATGTTTACTTCTCTCTCTTCAAGTCCTCCTCTCCCTGCTCCTAAGAAGTCTAGCTCTGACTGACATCTCCCCGTACTACCCTCTATCTGAATGAGCCCCTTAAAGGATCTCTTTTTAACACTCTTTCTCAAACTCCATTTGCAACCACTCAAAACATGTTGGCTTTCTACTTGGGGATTTAAACACATTTCAAACTCTACCTAAACCTGTTCTGTTGAAATGAAGTGATTTCTCTGAGATCTTTGCTTTGCTGCTATAGATAAATTAACTCCCTCCTCCTGCCATCCTTCACTTTCTCCTCCATCTGTCCATCTCTCTCTTCCAGCCTGACCCCTGCGGTCAAAGTGGAGAAGATGCGTCTGAAGGTGGATGTGTGGGCCAAGCTGGTGCAGGCTCCCTTGGCCGCCACGACATCGTCCTCCTCCAGCAGCACTGTGAGCTCCTCATCACCCCTGAAGCCAGGCCTTAACTGTCCCTCCATACCAAAGGCTCCCTTGCTGGCCCCTGGCCAGATCCCCAATGGCAAGGGCCACATCTCCCTCTCTGCCCTGGACAAGAAGCAGGACAACAGTGCCAGTAACAGACAACACCTCCACAAGAGACTGTCAGGTGAGAGGAGATGATAAGGGATTGTCTGTAATATGGTTTGCTGCAATAGATTTAGAACCTGTCATTTATCCAAGTACTGACATGTCATTGCCAAACAGTAAAATCTCTGCTGATTTTATCCCAGAAATGCCACTGAATACTGTTTTTCTGCTACCGCTCTCTTCCTTTCTCCTTTTCTTGTTCGCTCTCTCTTCCTTTCTTGTTCTCTCGCTCGATCGCTCCTGTTCTCTCTTCCATCAGAACGTGAGTTTAATCCAGATATCCACTGTGGGGTCCTGGATATGACAGCTCGGAAGCCATGCACACGATCCCTAACATGCAAGGTACCAAGCCCACTCTTCTGCCCCCCTTCTCTCTGTTCTGTTTGGTTAGGAAATATTCATTGTCACATTTCCTAGATCTTTCAGCAGCCTCCAGACTGAGTGCAGCTCATCCTGACCTAACATACCCTTTGGCCTTCTTCCTCCATCAGACACATTCCCTAAGCCAGCGGAGGGCAGTGCTGGGCCGGAGGAAGCGCTTTGACACACTGTTGACTGAGCACAAGAGCAAAGCCCGGGAACGGGAGCTGCAGCACACCCACCCCCAGCAGATCCCCCCTCTCAGGGACCCCCACCCCTCCCCCTCCCGGGTCGCCCCCCACCACGACGCCCACCAGGTCGCTCAAGGCAACGGAGCCGCCGACGCCGCCACCAAGCCTTTGGTGCTCGGCAAACCCAAACCTCAAAATCCTGGTCTTCCAAGGTGAGTCACTCCATGTACTCTTTCTGGGTACCCAACATCCAACAAATACTTTTTACAATGTGGTACAGCCAGTACCTGCATCCCTGATGTGTGTTCGTAAATCACTGTTTCCTCTGCTCTAAGACTGAACAGCAGTATCTCTCAAGGAGGTGGCGGTTTCCTGGAAGACCCCTCGTTGGTCCACGAGTCGCCCCACCATTCTACGCCCGCCCCCGACGGGGTCTCCTGCCTGTCCAGTGACGAGGAGGAGAACGAGGAAAGGGAGGAAGGCACAGACAAACTGGACTGTCACTATTCAGGTTACCAACCACGGCCGGCAGCTGTAAGTCACTTTATATTTAACTCTTACAGGAATATGCTCTACATTTATTGAGCCCTTATTCACACCACAGAAACAATGAAACAACAGATTAGCCAGATGCACGAAAAAGTCTTCAACCTGTTTTTACACGCTCTATAAACAGTACCAACCTCCATTGAGTGGCAGCTTTTACCGTGCAGTGTGTGTTAACTGTTTCCCTCCTTGCTGCTCAGTACTGCACCTTTGGAAGTCGACTATTTGGGAGAAGCTGCTACTCGTTTGACCGGCGCTGGGATCGAATGCGATGTGCTCTTACCGCCATGATGGACAAGCACGTCAACACTCAGATGTGGAAGTAAGTCTGTACATTCATTAGACCAGCGTTCCATAATACCTACCTAATCCACAAACCTATTGCAAAATCACTGAGGCAGGGAGCAATAGCGTTGCCAGTGTCATGGAAATATTCAGTCAAGAATATTTCTCAAATATTGGAGCCTGTGAGTTCAATTATACTTTATAACAAGGTAAAAAAAGCCGAGCTAGTTCATGAACCACTTTGTAAGAAAGTCTAATTGAACTCACAGGCTCCGGTATTTGAGAAATATTATTGAATGAATATTTCCACGACACCGGGTGGTGAAGGGAGATCTAGTGCTGTATGGGACACCATTAGGCTATTTATCTCTGGTCCTGGAGGGCCAGAACACTTCTGGTTTTCATACTCTCCTAATTAGGGACTGATTCAGACCTGGGACACCAGAGGGGTATACCACAAAGCAGGATCAATGAGTTGGCCTGCTAATTTTGATGAACAACCATAAATAACTATTGATTTCTGGTTAATAAAGAAAGCTAAACTTAGATATTTGTTTTTGGTTGTTGAATCAATGAGACCTTGCCCATTTCAAGCTGAACTTTTATTTGTTTCAAAGATATTTCAGAACATTTAGGCAAGTTAGCTGACATTGATCCTGCTTTGTATTATATCCCGTGTCTCTAGGACTGTCCTGTGCTGACTCCTCTCTGTGTAAAGCAGTTTCAGTTTCTATCTAGGACTGTCCTGTGCTGACTCCTCTCTGTGTAAAGCAGTTTCAGTTTCTATCCAGGACTACCCTGTGCTGACTCCTCTCTCTGTGTAAAGCAGTTCCAGTTTCTATCCAGGACTATCCTGTGCTGAATCCTCTCTCTGTGTAAAGCAGTTCCAGTTTCTATCTAGGACTGTCCTGTGCTGAATCCTCTCTCTGTGTAAAGCAGTTCCAGTTTCTATCCAGAACTGTCCTGTGCTGAATCCTCTCTCTGTGTAAAGCAGTTCCAGTTTCTATCCAGAACTGTCCTGTGCTGACTCCTCTCTGTGTAAAGCAGTTCCAGTTTCTATCCAGGACTGTCCTGTGCTGAATCCTCTCTCTGTGTAAAGCAGTTCCAGTTTCTATCCAGAACTGTCCTGTGCTGACTCCTCTTCTATGTGTAAATGTTACTGATGGGAATGTTCATTGTGGCCTGTTTGTGTTATAGGAAAATCCCTTTGGCCTTGGAGAATTCCTCTTCTGCGCCGGCCCACAGGACAAGCACAAACTCCCTGTCCTCATCCCACGGTAGCACACCTGCCTCAGGCTTCCTCAGCCCCTCTGCGCCCCCTCCGCCCCCCTACACCCAGTCCTACGACAGCAAGTCTGTGCTCTCGTACGGGACCACCTTAAACGCTCGTGCCTCCCAGGGCACAGCCGACCACCCTGCCTACAGCGCAACACAGGCCAGACAAGTGTCTTCGTCGCCCCAGATGCCTTCAGCCCACTCCTCGGTCACCACCCTGGCGTCAGGACGACCGCTCAAGTCCAGATCCAGCGGCAAGTCCTTCAGACCCCGGGAGTCTTCCTCCACAGCCGCCATAACCAACTCCACCAGCGGGGGCAGCACTAGCCTCAGCTCGGGGAAGAAGAAGAAGAACAGCTCCCTCACATTGTCTCACGCTACCACCTACTCCTCAGAGTCCTCCTCCAACCCCACCTCTTCCTCCTTCAAGAAGAACTGCACGGTAAACAGTGGCAGCTCAGGGAGCACGTCCCACCACGCCCCACTAGTCCCCTCATCTCACAGCGGCGTCCACAGTGTGGGACTTAACTGTGGCCCCAATGCCAGGACCAACTCCCTCAGTCTGAAGGCAGAGCCCTCGGGGCCAGCGGGGGTGTCGGGGCCTGGGGTCAGAGGCCCCCCCTCGGGCAGCCCGGCCGAGTCCATCAAAAGGATGAGTGTGGTGATGAACAGCAGTGACTCCACCCTCTCCTTGGGGCCTTTTGTCCACCAGGCCTCAGAGCACCACAGCAGGTTCAGCCATGCCCACACTGACGGCCGCCTGGAGGGGAAGAAACGCAAGGGCTCCCCCGCTGCCAGCTCCGTCAACAGTGGAGGTGGACCAGGCAGGCCCAAAGTGGCCAAGTCTCCAGCAATCAACAACATCCACGGCAAACATGGACGCACAATCCCAGGAGGCCCAGGGCTCCCCAACAACTCCCTCATCCATCAGGTGGGTTGGACCCTTACAGCCTCACACACTGGCCGCTAACGCTTCCTATCATCAACCAGTCAATCTCTTTATCTGTTGAGAAATTTACTGTGCAGTTAGGACTTATCTGGCTTCAACATATGTACATATATTGACGTTAGACAAAACACAAACTAAAAATCTCATAATTTAAAAACCCTGCCACTCTCTCTCCCCTCAGCCAAAGGCCCGCCCCTGACAGCAGTGGCTGTGTCCTCTGTATGGAACTGAGGGGCGGATGATAAGGGGGCAACCTGTACACTGCTCTGGACTGCACGAGGCCTTCTAATGCCTTACTCTCAGCTTCCCATGATCCTCAGGGTGGAGGTGATCTGGACAACCCTGTGATGTCGTCTATAGTGGAACTATTTCTCCTAAAGCCATGTGGAGGTGGCAGGCGTTAGCACCTGGGGTGGGTCTCACCTGTCCCCCTGTCAGTCAGTGTTGTCCTGAGGTAGGTCTTCCTATGGAGAGGAGGGAGTTGCAGCCTTCCTGCCCTTTGACCTCCATGTTGAAGTTCCAGGGGTATGGAGGGAGGGTGAAGGGCTGGCACAACAGCCATGCCACCGCCCACCCACCATCATGATGCAGAGCCACTGGGAGTGACTGGAGAGCCAACAAGCCGCAATCTGTTGGTATCTGACGATCTCTTCCGTGTGTGTGTGTGTGTGTGTGTGTGTGTGTGTGTGTGTGTGTGTGAGAGAGAGTGTTTGACTTTGTCACGTCAGATTCTACTGGACTACTGGAAATTCAAACTTACACCTGCAGGCCTGAACTCAGAAGCCTTGAATGGAGAGGGCAGGAAGACAAACTGTCACTTACATAACTTCAATCACATTGTTTTGTTTTTATCCTTTCACTACATTTTGTTGGTTGGTTTGAATCATTGTGGCGTGTGTGTAGATACCGCCATGTTATGTATGTATGTACAGTAGCCAGAGATGAATGACATGAGCAGATTCAGTCAATTCTATATGAGTTCCATACATGACCCAAACAATTATGCAAGTGTTACTTTTTTATGTTTCTTATCATGTTTTCACTGAATTTAACTACAGCAGATGGGGGGGTCAATTGTGCATGCATATGTGAAAAAGGATGCCTGATGTGACAATTTGATTGAATGGTAATGAAAGAGGCACTAATGCTCACGAAAGACCAGCTGAGTGCTTGGGACTATAAGGTTCTAGCTGAAAAAAGATGATTCTGAGATAATTAGCTTTAAAGTTAAGCAGTTTTTATATTGTATTCTTTTGAAATTAACAACATGAATTGTGTTATTTCGAGTACTATATAGGTAGGGAACATTGAACAGAATAAGGCTGTCAATAACTACATTTGAACAAAAATGCAGATTTACCTTAGTCCCAAGCTTGAAGTCGTAATTCCTATAATAACATTTTACTAATGAACAGCCACAGTAGACCTAGCCCTAACTGTGTACAGCACTAAACAAACACAGACCCACTACTTGCTTTAGGACATTTAAGTTGTGCTTATTTGCCCCAAAAGCTAGCCAAAGGCAGCCATCTGTTTCTCCCACCATAGTCTGTAACCACTATCCCAGCTATGGCTATTGTTTCCATTCCGGTACCTTTAGTAATGTCACAATACTGTGTTTGTGAGTAGAGGGGTTTGTAATGATTGACATCAAACTTGTAAGTCTTAAACTGGCAATACTTCCCTCTGTCTGAGATGATGCCTCTTTGGAGTAAGTGGTGGTTTTTGGGGGGTGTGAGATTCATGGAGATGGCTTCAGAGTAAGTTACTACTTTTTTGTAACCCCTGTAAATTTCGTAAACTCACCTGATGTCAGGCAGCAGAGAAGTTGAGTGTTTTGTATCTTACTTTAGCTTTTTCTTGTATGTATTGAACAAACATCGAAGTATCCCTTTTTCAGAATACATATTTTGTTAACGAATTGTACATATTGAAATATGTATTTTTGCACAGGCATTTTCTTATACAAAATGTTTTGGTACAATTGAGATTATTTATTTAGTAATTGAAATAATATGTTTAAGAACTTAACTTATTTGAAGTGGTTCACTGCCAAGTCTATAATGCAATAGGCCTATAACTAGAGGTTGAAGCATCTCATGAATCATGTACTGGGATCCTTTAAAAGGTGAAGTGTTTCCACTGTAGCATGTGTTTGTGTGATAGACAATATGTTTTGTTTGAACTCACCACGGTCTCACTTGGGCTTTTTACTATTTTCAAGTTGCCTCAATCAAAAAAAGAATTATAATTTTGTGACCCAAATAGCCTGATTCTGAAATGCCCCGCAGGCTGAAAGCTGTGCCAGTTGTCTAAGCGATTTCTATGGATTCACTCAACTAATTTGGCTGCATTCGTGTTTACACCGGCAGCCGAATTCTGATTAGATTTTTCTCCAATAATTGGTCTTTTGACCAATAACAGATCTTTTTCAGAGCTGATCTAGTGAAAAGAATTGGGCTTCCTGTGTAAACACGACCGCTGTAGACTTTATAACATTTCATAATTGACACTTTCCTCTTAAGGCTGAAGGGACTTAAGCAATCATGATAAACACTTCAAACATTGCAACTGCTTGCATCATTGTTGCCAAACATCATTTGAAACTCAGCATTAAGAATTTAGTTTTCAGCATTTCAAAATGCTGAAATTAAGAAAGTGCCTGAATTTGTTTCACACTGAGGACAGTTGTTTTTTAGTTTTACCTTACTTGAATGTTCAGTGTTTTAGGAGCTTGCTTTTAAAATCTGCCTATGAACCCTAAATGTGGTGTAAAAAAAGAGGCTTGTCAGCGAGCTGGTATGAAACCTTGGTGTTAACTCTTTTCTTTTGATTCATGCTTTCCAGATGAGGTGCAGACCAGGGGGTGTTGAAGCTTCCTGGTCAATTATGAATTGCTTGTAGCAGGTTCAGTAAAGTGTTTTGTTTACCCTCAACCTCCACTGAAAACGCTAACCTTGTTTTCATGTGATGGAAACTTTGCAAAGATGTTATCAAGTACCACAGACTTGGAATGTGAAAGTGAAACACAGCTTGCGGGAGGAAAATATCCTCAGTAAGAGCGTGCAGTTTTTGTATACATTATCAGAATCATTTGATCAGCTGGACTTGTATTGGCTGCTATGTAATTCATGAACAAACATGGTAGGTTAGATTTACTTAATATTTAAAGAAGATTGTATATTCTATTTGTTTTGTAACAGGTTTCTGTAAATAAATAATTTATACAGCTATTTATACAGAAAACTTGACTCGCTTCTTTACTGATTTTATTTGTTAACTCAGTCTTTATCAAAGGAAAACGAAGAAGTCACCAAAAAGAATTTTATATACACAATGAGGGTCAATTCTTCAAACTATTGGTTTGGATACTGGTACAAAATCCAGCTCTCCCTCCCAAAGAACACAGCCATCCATTTTACATGTTGATAACTCGAGACAACTTCTGGACACGGTTGAGCAACAAGTCCCCTTTCTTGATGGTCTCCTGGTACTGCCAGTTCTTACTATCAGGTCTGGAAGAAAGAAAATACAACACTGAGCTCTGCCACTTCTAATATAGAAACAAATTGTCTTACATGTAGGGTACCAGTCAAGTTTGGACACCTACTCATTCAAGGGTTTGACTGTTTTTCATTGTAGAATAGTGAAGATATCAACTATAGAATCACACGACCAAAAGTAAAAACCAAAATATTTTAGATTCTTCAAAGTAGCCACACTTGGCATTTCTCTTAACCAGCTTCATGAGGTAGTCACCTGGAATGCATTTCAATTAACATGTGTGCCTTTAACTTTTTATGGCTGCAGGGGCAGTATTGAGTAGCTTGGATGAAAGGTCCCCATTGTAAACGGCCAGCTCCTCAGTCTCAGTTGCTAATATATGCATATTGGATAGAAAACACGGGAGTTTCTAAAACTGTTTGAATATTGCAGGCCAAAACCTGAGAAATTCCACTTCCTGTTTATTTTTTCTGGGGGTGGCAGATTTTCAACCAAGCTTTCATTGAAATTAGCGAGATATGGATGAGTTCACTTCCTACGCCTTCCACTAGATGTCAACAGAACTTTGTCTGACTAATGTGAAGGGGGGTCGAATGAGACAGGAAATAGTCACCACTGCCATGCTTTCACCATGCACGTTCACATGGGAAGGACCTGCGTTCCACCGGTCATCTGAAGTCATTCTAATTCTCCGGTTGGAACGTTATTCAAGATATGTAAACAACATTCTAAAGATTGATTCAGTACATTGTTTGACATGTTTCTACGGAACTTTTGGACATTGTCACGTTATAGTGGACGCGCTTTGACTTTGGAATTGTTTACCAAACGCGCTAACTAAAGTAGCTAATCGGACATAACTGACATTTTCGAACAAATCAAGCATTTGTGGACTGGGATTCCGATGAAGTTCATCCAAGGTAAGGAAACATATCATTTTCTGGTTTCTGTTGACTACAACATGGCGGCTAATTTGGCTACTGTTCTGAGCTCCGTCTCAGATTATTGCATGGGTTGCTTTTTCCGTAAACTTTTTTTGAAATCTGACACAGCGGTTACATTAACCTGTTGCGACGAGCAATCCCGTATCCGGGAGCGTAATTATAGCCTCAAGCTCATTACCATAACGCAACGTTAACTATTCATTAACTATTCATGATTATGAGCCATAAGAAGTTAATTCCATAAATTAATGCATTTGTGACAAGGTAGTGATTGTATACAGGAGATAGCCCTATGGTCAATACGGAAAATTTCAAGAACTTCAATAGTTTCTTCGAGTGCAGTCGTGAAAACCGCTGCAGAGGATAAGCTCATTAGAGTTACCAGCCCAAATAAATGTAACGGACACATTTCAACATGAACTGTTCAGAGGAGACTGGGTGAATCAGGCCTTCATGGTCAAATTGCTGCGAGGACACCAATTATAAGAGATTTGCTTGGGCCAAGAAACACGAGCAATGGAAACCTGTCCTTTGGTCTGTCCAGATTTTTGGTTCAACCTGCCGTGTCTTTGTGACGCAGAGTAGGTGAACGGATCTCTGCATGTGGTTCACACCATGAAGCATGGAAGAGGTGGTGTGATGGTGCTTGGTTGGTGACTGATTTATTTAGAATTCAAGGCACACTTAATCAGCATTCTGCAGCGATACACCATCTAATCTGGTTTGCGCTATCATTGGTTTTTCAACTGTGTAAAGCATTGGAAAAGCATTCCAGGTGAGGCTGGTTGAGAGAATGCAAAGCTGTCAAAGGCAAAGGGTGGTTATTTTGAAGAATCTAAAATATATTTTTGGTTAACATGATTCCATGTGTTATTTTATAGTTTGTCTTCACTATTATTCTACAATGTAGAAAATAATAAAAATAAAGAAAAACCCTTGAATGAATAGTAATTCTTACCTGTTTGTTTCCACTATCTCGTTTACTTTGTCGATTTTGCAATGGAGGCGACCAGCAGCTATGAATCGTGAGAGTTCCCTGAGAGTGAAGAAAAAACCAATTTAAGTTATCACAGTACCTTTTCTGTATCAGTGTAATCAAGAGCACCAATTGTCTTCTGACGGGTGGCATCATTCCTATGCGACTCGCAGTCCTCAACCATCAGTGCAGATGAAGTCGTCGCCCTGTCTGACGTAAGACAATGGAGCACTAATCGGCATTGTGGGTATGGAACAAGAGCTAGTGAGACTCACTGGTCAATGAACTCTGTGCTGACTCCAAAGGCCTCAGCCATGTAACCCAGGGTGAGTGAGCGGTAGGACTCCAGGAGCTGGCTGTAGGCATGGATACGCATCTCTCTCACATAGTAACGGTAATGAGGGGCAAACAGCCAGTCCTTCTTCATATCCTGCTCCACTGTGGCTGCAAAGAGGGGACAGAGACAAACAGGTTTACAACTAAGGAATGGGGGATAGTGAAACATGCATGTCCACTCACTGTCTGCGGACATTCATTCTCTTCAGCTTTACTATTTACAGGCCTAAATGAGGGGAGAGCAAAAGGGGTGTCTCACCCAGTGACTGGAAGAAAACAGAGTAGCGACACTCGTATAGTGAGAATAGGTACTGGCGGACAGCAGGGAGACTGTGCAGCACCTCCAGAATCTCTGCTCCCTTTATCACCTGAAAGAGAACAGTCAACAGGATAAAGTCATGACAGAACTGGAAATCTGCCAGTTGTCTAAAACATTTATCCTTATCAAAACAAGTTTAAATATACCTGTTCTGACATGTAGAAAGTATTGTATAAACATATTCAGGTTTTCTGCAACCATACTTGTCTTAGTGTCTGTCAGGGTAAGTACGAAGTCTGCAAAACTACCACCTCTAGAATTATGTAAGCACATTGATGCCCTGTTGACAACACAACCACCGTGGCTCCAGAATCTTCCTCTCCTGCTACCAACCTTTTCTCTGAGGTCGGGCCTCTTCTGGGCAATCATGCAGACGTAGACGGTGTATGTGACAAAAGTCTTGTAGTCCATGAGCTCGTAGGAGGTGAAGGTGGACACCGTGTCCAGGAAGAGCTCAGCAGCCTGTTTAAAGTCACGGATGGCCACACAGTACAGGCCCTGGTACACCTTCAGACGGTTCCTCCTGTCCCAGTCACCCCCCTCCTCAATAAGGCTGTGCAGACACAAACAAGGACATTGAAATGATGATGCTTACAAAATACGAGAATATAGAAAAACAACAGCTTACAATAAAGTCAATACAATGCCACGGCAGGCAAAATGTTGCTGGCTGCTATGAAATCTAAACCGTGCCAGTTAACACATGAGACTTAGAATAGTTAGTGAAGGCCCTTAATGACATGTCATCATAGAATAGTGAATGCAGAGAGAAGCAGTGCCTTTTAGCCAAACTACCTTTTGGCTTTCTCAGTGTTGCGCGTGATGAGGTCACTGTCCATGTAGAACAGTCCAATCCTTAGCAGGTAGAACACAATGTCTAGCCGATGTCCCAGGGCCACAGTCTTATCAAAGGTCTTCCTGAAGGCAGTCAACGCTTCCTCCTGTGGAATTACACAGCAAGAAAAACAGTTAAGATACTGGCGATGTGAAGTTGATGGGTTATTTGGTTAAGCTAATGACCTACATGCATGGCTAAGTTAGAATGGGGTTCTCTGGGGTAGATTTTTGAGGTTTATGTGTATGTATAGCATGATACTGTGTGTATATTGTATAAGGTCCACTGTGCAACCGTGGCACTATGACTGATAACATTTAACATGACTTCTGATTCTTTGGCCTCTGCTCTGAATGTAACAGCTTATGAATGCAAAAGCACCTTATTCCCAATTCTGATGAGATATTCAGCTCTAGCCATCATTGCATCTCGAATTTCACTCTCCCCGAGGTTCTTCTCAGCATCTTCTAGGACATCATCCAGACGTTTCAGCTCGTCCTCGTTGGCCTTCTTCATCTTACTCATTAGGCCTGTGTCAAGCTGCCACTTCAGGTCTTTACACAGGCTCTCGTAGTAAGGTGCCATATCTGTAACAAGACAATTCATCAGCTATCACGTTAGTGACTAGCTAGCTAACCTGACAGTTGTAACCTTTCGCAACATTCTAGCTAGCTAGCTATTTTTATTCCATATGTGTCTGGTTAGCTAGCTAATTTCATTGGAGTATCTAACTAGTTAGCTACTAGCTAACTGACTAAGTAGCAGTTTGATATGGATAGGTTTATGTTTGCCAGAAGATACCGACTCTACAGTTAGGCTTGTTTACACTGAGCTGCACTGGGGTCAGTTCAGAAAACGTACCTCAATGCAGAGATGTGATATAGCACTGTACTCCAAATGTACCTTTCTCCATATTACTATCAGTATTCCATTTGATGGAGCAGTGTGGATAAAGATCAAATCTAAAGTACAGTGGCATATCACATCCCTGCATTGAGGTGTTTTACGACCCATATCTTGCACCGACTCCACGATGTCTTAATGTAACCATGACTGCGTTCCAACCCCAGTGCAGCTCAGTGGAAACAAGCGTAATGGTAGGGTCGGTATCTTCTGGCAAGGTTTATGTCTGACAGTGATGCTAACGACACTGAACAAAAATATAACATGCAACAATTTCACTGATTTCCAGTCCATATAAGGCAATCAGTGAATTGAAAGAAATTCATTAGGCCCCATCTATGGACTTCACAACTGGGAATACAGATCTGTTGTTCACAGATACTTTAAAACAATCTGTGACCACTATTTGCCTCATCCAATGTGACATCTCATTTGCATAGAGTTGATCAGGCTATTGACTGTGGCCTGTTGTCCCACTCCTCTTCAATGGCTGTGCGAAGTTAGACATTGGCGGAAACTGGAACGCGCTGTCGTACACGGCAACCCAGAACATCCCAAACATGTCACCACCCATTGAGCGTGTCTGACAAGTATGCAGGCCATGGAAGAAAGACATTTCTTTCTGCCAGTGGCCATCGAAGGTGTGCATTTGTCTAGTGAAGTCTGTTACGAAGCCAAACTGCAGTTAGTTCAAGACCCTGTTGAGGACAACAAGCATTTAAATGCACTTCCTTGAGATGGTTTCTGACAGTTTGTGAAGAAATTCTTTGGTTGTGCAAACCCAGGTTCATCAGCTGTCCGGGTGGTTGGTTTCAGACGATCCCGCAGGTGAAGAAGCCGGATGTGGAAGTTCTGGGCTGGGGTCGTCTGCGGTTGTGAGGCCAGTTGGACTTACTTCCAAATTCTCTAACGCGACGTAGGACGGGGTTATGGTAGAGAAATTAACATAAACCAGAGCTGTTGCCATAAAATTTTAACATTCCTGCAGTCAGCATGCCAATCGCGCACCCTCAAAACATGAGACATCTGTGGAAGTGTGACAAAACAGGACATTTTTAGAGTGGCTTTTTATTGTCCCCAGCACAAGGTGCACCTGTGTAATGATCGTGCTATTTAATTAGCTTCTTGATATGCCACACCTGTCAGGTGGGTGGATTATCTTGGCAAATGAGAAATGCAATGTTGTGCACAAAATTGTAGATTCATAAATGTGTATATTGAACATTTCTAGGACATTTTATTTTCAATTCATGACACCAACACTTAACATGTTGCGTTTAAATGTTTGTTCAGTGTAGTGTAACTAGTTAGCTACCCGTGTCAACGCGTTAGTTAGCAAGTCTACTCGCTAGCGACAAAAATGTGCCAGGCGAGTTAGCTAGCTACCGGAGCTAGCTAACGTTAGCAATTTCAACACTTTAAGATAGAACACTAGCTAGCATGACTTGCTAGGCCACTTTGCTATATATTTGGTTTACAACAGATAGCTAACGTTACTATTTTCGGTTTATTAGCTTGGCAGAAGCTAGTTACAGTACCGGTACTTTCTGGCTAACGTTAGCTACTCACCGTTTTCTTTGATTGAGTCCATGAGCTCGGTTTTCACTTTAGCATCTTGTCGGTGACCATCCATCGTGAGCAAAAATTTCAGCTGTGCTATCCTAAGATCAGGGTTTTTAGGCAGACCCTCTTCTTCCAGATTTTCCAACGGCATTTTGGCAAATATAAAATTAAAGTAATGACTTGGCTAAATAGCAGATATCTTCTCTGGGACAACAAGGGTAAGGGGGAGATATATTCGGCTAGCTAGCTAACAATGACTACGGATAACACTGGTCTGCTACTTCCGCTACAGCGAGAACGTCAGGCAAGATCAGATGGTGCTGCCCTCGTCTGGCTAATAAGGGAATGTCCGCCGAGCACACGAAGTATGCCAATTTATCTCACGCCAAAGTACACAACTTTTCACTCAGATTAAACACATGTTGCCAAATGGTTTATAGGCTTTCTTACTTTCTACAGAGACGAGTAGGACTAATGTGACAGCGACGCAGTGGTTGAAAGTTAAGCTCCCTCTGAGATGTAAAATATTAATCTTATTCCTGAAAATGTCTAACAGAGCAACTGTCAGGTGGACATGTAACGTTAGACATAATTGTGTCACATGGAACTCTCAAGATATACAGAATGGAGACTTTGTTGAGGCACCTGGTAGGCAAACTTTATTATTATTATTATTATTATTGAAACGGGATATACTTTTTCATATCTGAATGAGTAAGTATTAGTAAGTTTCCTGTTATTTTATCCAAAGGTAACATAAGCAAAAATGTTACTGTTGAAAATGTTAAAAATCTATTACGAAATTAGGTTTATAGCTATAACATAATTAATTGCTGTATGAAAGGGTTCTAAAATCACAATAGGTACAAATTAGACAAATCTATGAGCACAATGACTCAGCTAAACAGGGAAGAGAAGCAATGTTGACGAGAGATTAGTAGTCTAATAGTGGTCTATCCATGCCATCTCTGTGTCAATGTTTTTTAAAAGCGTTTTAAGAATACTTTTAAGATACATTATTGATTGAGGTTATATACCTCATTGACATTAAATATGTGTCGACCTATAACTTTCATTGTAAAATGTTTACCCATTTCTGTTCTCCATTCCAGACCCGTGGTAATGCTCTAGTCTTCATAATCATTTTGGGTATTGGCGGATCTTTTCAAAATGGTTTCCATGTTACTGTCATCAGTTCCCCTTCACCAGTAAGAGACATCAACACATTGATTCCCCACACACTCATTTTTATTAAAAGCATGATACTAAATATGTTTGGATGAGTCTGGAATTGCCACTACTTTTCCTATGGCAAGAAATACCTAGGAAATATAACATGGTGTTCAAGGTTTATGAATATCTTGTTTTCATCTCACACAAATTAAATCTGCATATTCAACCCTGCTCAAATGAACACCTAGCCTACTTCACCAGGGTTGTAGACTGTCTGTTTCCATAACCATGTCGGTCTGCTTGCAGTACATCTGGAGCTTCATCAATAGCAGTTGGATTGGGCGATATGAAGAAACCCCACCGGCACAGACAGTCAAACTCCTCTGGTCAGCTATAGTGTCTCTGTACGCTGTGGGGGGTCTCCTGGGCTCGATGAGTGTCAGGTGCATTGCTGGGAGGTTTGGCAGGTGAGTTGCACTGATTTTTATCATCTGTATTTATCTCAATTTAAGTTACTTTTTCATTCAAATTTTTCTTCATTTCTTCTTCAGGAAGAGAGCCATGATATGGAACAATGTTGTCAACATTGTTGCTGCAGTGATCATGTTCACCAGTAGGGGGGCAAACTCCTTTGAGATGATCCTGATTGCTCGGTTTCTGTTTGGATTCACTGCAGGTCCTACCAATGTGATGATGTTGCACCTTTCATTTCATGCAGATTAGTTTAATCTATTGATCATTTAGCCATGGTAAAATAAAATCATGGAATGGCATGGGATAGCATTGATTTGTTTTATTCTTGTTTGTGAATCTCAGGTTTAGGAGTGAATATCCATGCAATATACCTGGGTGAAAGTTCACCCAAAAAGATAAGGGGCATGGTAACACTAACATCTGCTACCTTCCTCTCCATTGGTAAACTGTCAGGACAATTTTTTGGACTAAGGTACAGTGCTCATTCTGAATTTCAACATTTCAAAAGACAAAAACATCAAGTATCACATTAAACTGATGGTTATCAATGTGTGCCAAATTGGATATCCTGAAATATGCCATGACTTGATTCTTTATCTCAACTTTCTCAGGGAGATTCTTGGTCGTGAGGATAGCTGGAACATCCTACTGTGTGTTTCAACATGTTTCTCAGTGGTACAGCTGCTAACACTTCCCTTCTTCCCTGAGGCCCCAAGATACTTATTGATAGAAAAGGGCAATGCAGAGGCATGCAAAAAAGGTAGTTTGTGTTTCCTCATAGGCACCAAGATTGAAATTCTTGATGTCCAAAGGGATCCATCCTAAGTAGCAACAATCATACTCAGAACATTGAGTACTGTCTGTGCAAATGTAGAAATGATGTACAGTACTATATTATACTGCATCTAAATACATAAATGTATATTATTACACATAGCTGACTGACTGGCCAAGGCCTATATAGCTGTGTGCAAAGTCTATACAGCTGAGGAGACTTTAGTTACTTGTTGTATCATATTCAGAAACTGTGTTTGTGTGTCAGCTCTGCAGAGTCTGTGGGGCAGGGGTGAGTACAAGCTGGAGATGACGGAGATGGTGTTGGAGCAGGCTGCCATAAAAGGCGAGACCTCAAAGACTCTCCTGGAGCTGCTGAGAGACAGAAGCGTACGATGGCAGCTCATCACCATGGTGGTGGTGTACGGCTGCATCCAGTTCTCTGGCATCACAGCAGTAAGCACAGCCCCCTCTGTCTTTTATCTCATACTGTACCTACTACTGTACATTCTATATCCTACTCCTCTTCTTCCCTCCACCCTCAGATCAGTGTGTTCTCCTTTGACATCTTCAAGGAGGCAGGCATCCCCCTGGATAAGATCCGCTATGTGACTCTGGGTGTTGGAGTGTCTGAGGTCCTCACCTCCATCACCTGTGTGAGTGCTGCTGGGTAACATGGGCTACACTATAGGGGGTACACTACGATACCCCTCTGTAACTTCTACAAAGCATGGCCATCACTATGTACCTAGGGCAATGGGGGGCAAAGTACGGCCCGCAAGACATATTTCAAATGTATTAAATATTATTATATTGTAAGATTTCTGGCTTAAAATTACTCATTCCGTGATATACAAACAACCTCCAATAGATGGCGCTGTAGCCTGACAGCGCGCTCTGTATTTGGGCCTAGTCAGTCAGATTCAGAATACGCTCAGTCATCAAAGCCAATTCATTGCTTGACGGCTTTTGACAAAATGAGTGCTGCGAAAATGAGAAAAGTGGGACTCTGAATGTTGTGTTTAAAGAAGAATGGACAGCAAAATACTTTGTATACTAATATTGGACATAAGTCTGATATGCCAAGAAAGTGTTGCCGTTTTTAAGGAATATAATCTCAATCATAATTTTTTAAGCAAGCGTGCTAACTACGCTAGCGATCTGTCCTCTCAGGAAAAGGCAAGGAAGGCCTCAAAACTTGCCACAAACTTAAAAGCTCAACAAAATATGTTTACTACAAGGTGCTCTACTCAAGACTGTAAGTACTGGCACATAAAATCACAAAGCATAGCAAGCCTTTTGGTGAAGCGTTTGTGAACGAGTGTATGGAGCCTGCTGATATACTTTGTCCTGAGAGTAAAAGCCAATTTGGAGAAAATTAGCTTATCACATGATAAGTGATAAGTGATAGTCATAGGTGAGGAGTGATAGGTGAGGAGCTAATCTCAGAGTTGAAGAAAAAAGCAGATAGCTTCAATCCTTTTTCTATAGCACTAGATGAGAGTACTGACATCAGACACCTCTCAACTTTACATTTTTGTCAAAGGAATAAATGAGAAATTTGAAATAAGAAGAACTTCTTGCAATCGAATGAATGATGGGAACAACCAGGGGCTCTGATTTATATGACAGGATGTCTGCCAGCTTGGAAAAAAAAATGTATCTACCAAGGAGCAAACTGACAAATGTCACAACAGATAGATCACCAAATCTAACCTGTAAAAACATTGGCCTACTAAAAAGATTACAAGACAAAGTAGAAGAAGAAACTCTGAGGAATTGATATTTCTTCACTGTATTACTCATCAGGAAGCCCTGTGTAAAAGTGTGTTAAAGCTGGAAAATGTTGTCAAAGTGGTTATAAAACGTGTCAACTTCCTACGGGCAAGGGGGCTTATCCATCGTCAGTTCATGCAGCTACTCAGTGACACAGAGGCAGAGCACCAGGACCTGTTGTATCATTCAAATGCGCGCTAGCTAAGCCTGGGAAAGTATTTTGCCTTGTGTGGGAACTGAGAGGGGACATAGGTATGTTCCTTGATACGGTTGGAAAGCTGATGACTTCTCCGAGTTGAAAGACACAGACTGGCTGGGCGACTTTGCTTTTCAATTAACACTTATTTGGACTGAAATGATTGGATAACTGTAAATACATTGGAGATGTGTTCCTTAACATGCTTTCAAAAACAGACCATTCCAAATTAAACAGATGCTCTTACCATATGTTTCACTCACATTTTTGAATCTTTTTTTTTTACACATCTGCTGTTGCATTTTGCATGTCTCCAGACATATAATATATATATATTTTTAAGTTTGCATATTGTGACAAAGTTTGATTGTACTTTACAAGGGTAGAGATGCAGGATCTGTGTGTGTGTTTGACTGTGTCATGTTATAAATTATATAAATTTTGTGAAAAATATGCTCACAAAAAACAAGGGTAGAGATGGTACAAGGGTATAATTGTTCTGCAAGCATATGTACACCTACAGTACACTAGTAGATGCATGTTAATTTGAAAATGAATAGTCTTCACATGTTTTGACACGCATATAGTATGTGGCCCTTCACTTGGTTTCATTCACTTAATGTGGCCCTTGAGCCAAAAGGTTTATCCACCCCTGACCTAGGGTAAAAAGGTTTAAAGTAGAGCCCTTTTTAATTAATGTGAAAATGTCACTCGTTAAGTGGTCATTAGGCAACCGTTATAAGGACTAATAAGCAAAAGTAATCAGTGAACAGTAGGAGTGACCATACAGGAAGAAACACTGTCCCTGTGCAGGAATCCCACCGCCTGTGCCTACTGTACAGAAGCTCCGCTACAGGTTGAACATATTTGTCACTAAGATGTGAATGCCCCTCCTGAGCTCCTAAACAGTAAATCATGTCTGAGCTCCTCTGGCTCTGCCATCCCCTGTGCGGTGGGAAGGAGGGAGTGATAGATGGGGAAGGTTCCGGATAAGTTCTGTTGTGTCCGTTCATCCCTAGGGCCTGCTGATCGAGAGTGTGGGGAGGAGAGCGCTACTCTGGGGGGGCTTTGGGGCCATGTCTGCCATCATGATATTAATCACCATCACTCTCAATCTAAAGGTGGGCCCCTTGACCTTTCAACTCTCCTGCATTGTGACAAATATACAGTAAGAGGACCTAAGTGATGATACATGGATGTGTATCACATTAGAATGTGTCCCAAATCCCCTTGGTCACGACTTCCCCAGCAACAGTGGTGGTTGTTCCATGTGCATGGAAAACATACAATAAAATATAATTTATTCTGTTTTAACAATATTGTTATAGGATTACAGCTTCTGGATTCCATACAGCACCGTTGGCTTGATATTCCTCTTTGTCATTTTTTATGGAGGAGGACCAGGTATGTTTAATATCAAACCACAGAATGGGTTAGTAATAATACAACATCAAAGTATAGACAAAATACCAACATTACATTGCTGTGATCATCAGTGGTGATTGATCTAATGCATCCTTTCCTGTTGCCTGTGCTATTCCTAGCTGGAGTGTTGCCGTCTCTCACACATGAGATCTTCATCCAATCGTGCCGGCCTGCAGCGTTTGTGTTTACTGGGATCCTGCGCTGGCTTGGCTTTTCCGTGCTGGGACTAGTTTTCCCTTTTCTTATCGTACGTCTATATAGACCATTTTGGAATTAAGTGTTGTATTATGCTTTTATAATGCTTGCAAAGTTTTATAATTCTTTCAAAGTTACCAATTGAGATACAATGACATTTCCTGAGCACAAAGCACATTGTTCTTCACTATGACAGTTTGATACCCCAGAGATACCAGGCATACAGTAATTCCATACTTTGAACATTACATTGAGACACTGCAATTAAAACTTTTCTTTATTATCTCAGTATTACCTTTGTCTCAGCCAGTCTGTAAAACAGCAGAGCTCTAATTTAGACATAAGTGGAATTATCTAAAATGAAACAAAGGTTTCCTGTAGCCATGAGTAGAACATTAGGAGAGGACTATTTAATCACAGGCTCTCAGGCAACTGTCCAAGTTGTTCCCCTGGTTATTGTAACTATAGGAACTCACCTGCCTGCCTCTTCTCTGTACCACAGGGGCTGCTAAAATCAGTCTGCTTCGTGCTGTTTGCCTGCATGTGTCTGTTGGCGTCATTTTACATCTTCTTCTACCTGCCGGAGACCAAGGGGAAAACCCTCCTGGAGATCTCAGAGGAGTTTAAAAACATCACACTGTGTGAAAACCCCCTCTCAGTTGACAAGAGCCTGGAGACAAAGTTATGAAAACTGTTGATAGCAAATTAACTGAGATTTATCCCACTCTGAGTTGTTTAGTTTGTATCATATCTTCATACAATGTGCACTCACAGCATATATTAAATCAAATGTATTTATATAGCCCTTCTTAGATCAGCTGATATCCCAAAGTGCTGTACAGAAACCCAGCCTAAAACCCCAAACAGCAAGCAATGCAGGTGTATATACACTTGTTTTATGCATCTGAATGACTTTTAGAGACCTATTGATTTATAATAAAATTACTTTTCAAACAATCTTTAATTTACTTGTTTCCAACCTTTTTTACAAGCCATATGGTCTCGTCTGATGGTCTGTTTCCTGAGAAGGTTCATATTAGAAAGTTTCTAGGACAAAAATGTACTCTTTATCTTTTACATCTCACACCACATAAAATCCTCCCCAAGTCTGACTTCTTACGGACTCATTAGTAAGAACCCTGTACACTTAACCGATGCCCATGGCCCACGTGGGGGACTCCCTCAGCCTCTTAGCTGGCTCTTTGAGAACTGGCTCCCATAATGATGTGGCTGGGTCTTTGATGGAATTGACTTTTCCAGTATGGTTGTGAACCTGCTGGCTCTGAGGGGCTCCCCATCTCCCCCTTATCATTGGCTGCCAGCTGCTGCCAGTCACGGGGTCTTCATTCACAGTTAAAGGCGCTAGGTGCACAGCTCCCATTCAGGGATGGGGAGTGATTGATGTTATCTTAGATGGGTGAGATGTTTCCTCGGCGTCCCACTGTTGTGCGTTATCTCTAGAGGGGATTCATTAGAGGTACCATAGTGACGCCTAACCATTTCTCCTCACTGACCTGCCTGCATGGCCAAGTTTTTACTCTTAGAAAATAGAAAATGCTGACTGAGGTAACAATGATGGACACATACAGTATAATAGGTATTTCCATCTGAGCATATGTGTCAAATAAAGGGTTGGACTTAGACCAAACAATGTTCATGACAAGTGCAATGTGGTATATTCCAACTGTAAATAATAGTAGATTGATCTTGGGAAGATTAATGCTTAAATATGACAAAATTGAGCGTTCGTGATAGACCATATTGGTTTATTA
This sequence comes from Oncorhynchus clarkii lewisi, assembly GCF_045791955.1. Lineage (NCBI taxonomy): Eukaryota > Metazoa > Chordata > Actinopteri > Salmoniformes > Salmonidae > Oncorhynchus > Oncorhynchus clarkii. Next base: position 60,542,637 of record NC_092163.1, read on the forward strand.
TTTATTGTGCTGTAGTGACACCAAGTTCAACAGATGGCAGAGTTAATCTGCATTGTGAAAACAACTTAATTCAAGGCATGACAGCACAGACGTTGTGGCACAGTAATATACACGCAACATGCAACGATTTCAAAGAATCTACTGAATTACAGTTCATATAAGGAAATCAGTCAGTTTAAATAAATTCATTAGGCTGTAATCTATGGATTTCACATGACTTGGAATACAGATATGCATCTGTTGATCACAGATACCTTTAAAAAATTGTGTACAGATCCTTGCAGAATGGGGCCATGCATTGTCATGCTGAAACATGAGGTGATGGCGACTGATGAATGGCACGACAATGGGATTCAGGATCTCGTCACGGCATTAATTCACTGCCTTCATATTGCCATCGATAGCTTATGCCTGCCCATACCCCCAACATGGGGCACTTTGTTCACAACGTTGACATCAGCAAACCACTTGCCCACATGACGCCATACACGCTGTCTGCCATCTGCAGTGTACTGTTGAAACCGTGATTCAACCGTGAAGAGCATAGTTCTCCAGCATGTCGTTGGCCATTGAAGGTGAGCATTTGCCCACTGATGTTGGTTACAACGCTGAACTGCAGTCAGCATGCCAATTGCACACTCCCTCAAAACTTGAGAAATCTGTGGCATTATATTGTGTGACAAAACTGCACATTTTAGAGTGGCCTTCTCTTGTCCCCAGCTTCTTGATATGCCACACCTGTCAGGTGGATGGCAAAGGAGAGATGCTCACTAACAGGGATGTAAACAAATTTGTGCACAAAATGTTAGAGAAATAAGCTTTTTGTGCTTATGGAACATTTCTGGGATCTTATTTCAGCTCATGAAACATGGGACCAACACTTTACATGTTGCGTTTAGATTTGGTTTGGTTGACTGATACTGCTTCTCAACGCGTCACAATACAACAAAATACATTTTTTGAAAGGACAACCATTAAGGTCAGTTCATATGATCACTAAAGAACCATTTTGCTGAAGTGAAAATTCTATTATCCCAAAACCACTGTACAAGGTCATACCGTGAAAGATACATTTGAAAATGTCTGGTGGTATTTTTAGGACTTTTACTGGCTTCAATAAACTCCTGCCTCTGCACATAATGGAAAAGCCGGCTCCAGTAGCTGTTCCTCATGGACACAGAGGTGAAATGTGGGCCAAGCACTCAGTAACAATATTGCAAACAAAACTTACAAGGTATTCATGGTAGTTCCGTAAAATGACCTAGTCTAGATCTAAAGTATATGACTGAAACCTCCTGGCCACACTGGCCATACACTGAGTGTACGAAACATTACGAAAACCTTAATATTGAGTTGCACACCCTTTTTCCCTCATTACAGCCTCAATTCATTGGGGTATGGACTACAAGGTGTCGAAAGTGTTCCACAGGGATCAAATCAAATGTTATTTGTTACATGCGCTGAATACAACCTTACCCTGAAATGCTTACTTACAAGCCCTTAACCAACAATGCAGTTCAAGAAATAGAGTTTAAATGTTTTTTTACTAAATAGACTAAAGTAAAAATAAATAAAATCAAAAGTAACAAGACAATTACATAACAATAATGAGGCTATATACAGGGGGTACCGGTACAGAGTCAATGTGCTGGGGTACAAGTTAGTTGAGGTAATTTGTACATGTAGATAGGAGTAGCAGCAGTGTAAAACAAGGGGGGTCATTTGATTAATTGTTCAGCAGTCTTATGACTTGGGGATAGAAGCTGATAAGGAGCCTTTTGGACCTAGACTTACCGCTTGCCGTTCGGTAGCAGAGAGAACAGTCTATGACTTGAGTGACTGGAGTCTTTGCCAATTTTTTGGGCCTTCATCTGACACCGCCTAGAATATAGGTCCTGGATGGCAGGAAGCTTGGCCTCAGTGATGTAGAGGCACTAGCCTCTGTAGCTCCTTAAGGTCAGATGCCGAGCAGGAAACATGTAGGTATTACAGACTCGGTCAGGGAGAGGTTGAAAATGTCAGTGAAGACACTTGCCAGTTGGTCTGCGCATGCTTTGAGTACATGTCCTGGCAATCCATCTGGCCCCGCGGTTTTGTAAATGTTGACCTGTTTAAAGGTCTTGTTCACATTGGCTATGGAGAGCGTGATCACACAGTCGTCCGGAACAGCTGGTGCTCTCATGCATGCTTCAGTGTTGTGGGGGTGACATCATCGATGCACTTATTGATGAAGCCTGTGACTGAGGTGGTATACTCCTCAATGCCATTGGATAAATCCTGGAGCATATTCCAGTCTGTGTTGGCAACACAGTCCTGTAGCGTAGCATCCGCATCATATGACCACTTCCGTATTGAGCGAGTCACTGGTACTTTCTGCTTTAGTTTTTTCTTGTAAGCAGGAGTATAGATTTGCCAAATGGAGGGCGAGGGAGAGCTTTGTATGCGTCTCTGTGTGTGGAGTAAAGGTGGTCTAGAGTTTTTTTTCCCTCTGGTTGCACATGACATGCTGGTAGAAATGAGGTAAAACACTTTGAGATGAGTAAACACTGTTCTGATGTCCAGACGCTGTTTTCGGTCATAAGAGACTGTATCAGCAACATTATCTACAAAATGCGTTACAAACAATGCAAAAAAACAAATGAAATGATGCTGTGTCAAGTTGTCTGGAGGACCATTCTTGATACACACAGGAAACTGTTCATGAAAAACCCAACAGTGTTGCAGTTCTTGACACATTCAAATCGGTGTGCCTGGCACCTACTACCGTACCCCATTCAAAGGAACTTAAATCTTTGCCTATCCACCCTCTGAATTTCACACATACAAAAGCTATGTCTCAATTGTCTCAAGGCTTAAAAATCCTTCTTTAACCTGTCTCCTCCCCTTCATCTACACTGATTGAAGTGGATTTTGCAGGTGACATGAATAAGGGATTATAGCTTGATTCACCTGGTCAGTCTATATCATAGAAAGAGTAGGTGTTCCTAATGTTTTGTACACTCAGTGCATAGTACCTCAAACATTTTTGCATTGTGCAATAACAGTTTAAAGAGTATTTAAACCCATAACCTGGGATGGGATCAAACAACGCAATAGCAACCTTGTATGAATCACTCTAGGTAATGAGTGCCAGCCTGGTGATGAATAAAGGAAAGTATGTCCTGGAATGAAAACATCACCGACACTCTCTGCCTCATTTACATCTGAGGGCTAAAGTGGTCAACCCATTATACTGGGAAAGAGAGAGAAGGGGTGAGAGAGAGCAAAAGATTGGTTGTGGTGATTTAGTGCAGGTGGCACACAGATGGGAACCCTCTGGGACCTGGGGCTCATTAATGAGTTACTGCCAGAGGGCCTGGGGACGTGACACCATGAACCAGACGGAGCCCTCTATCGTGGCGGTATAAAGATACCCGGTGTGTCACTCTCCATTACCATGAGATGTCTCCCAGTTGTTTAATTTGTGGATTACTACCCAGCCCCAAGCTGGCACAGTTTCACTGTGGATGTGGCAGATCAGGAAAAAACACATTATGAAGGGAAATGCTGCATGATGTGTTACGAATTCTAGCTAGGTGGCTAATGTTACAGTGCCTTGCAAAAGTATTCATCCCCCTTGGTGTTTTTCCTATTTTGTTGCATTACAACCTGTAATTTAAATGGATTTTTATTTTGTATTTCACAAAATAGCCCAAATTGGTGAAGTGTAATGAAGAAAATAACTTGATTAAAAAACATTTTAAAAGTACAAACTGAAGTGGTGCGTGCATATGTATTCACCACATGGTGCAAAAATTACCTTCAGAAGTCACATAATTAGTTAAATAAAGTCCACCTGTGTGCAATCTAAGTGTCACATGATCTGTCACATGATCTCAGTACATGTACACCAGTTATGAAAGGCCCCAAAGTCTGCAACACCACTAAGCAAGTGGTGGCACCATGAATACCAAGGAGCTCTCCAAACAGGTCGGGGACAACGTTGTGGAGAAGTACAGATCAGGGTTGTGTTATGAAAAAATATCAGAAACTTTGAACATCCCACGGAGCACCATTAAATCCATTCTAAACATTTTTTAAGAATATGGCACCACAACAAACCTGCCAAGAGAGGGCCGCCCACCAAAACTCACAGACCAGGAAAGGAGGGCATTAACTTGTTGAATCTAGGGGGCACTATTTTCATTTTTGGAAAAATAACGTTCCCAAAGTATACGGGCTATTTTGTCAGGACAAGATGCTAGAATATGCATATAATTGACAGCTTAGGATAGAAAACACTCTAAAGTTTCCAAAACTGTAAAAATATTATCTGTGAGTATAACAGAACTGATATTGCAGGCGAAAGCCTGAGAGAAATCCAATCAGGAAGGGACTCTTATTTAGAAAGCTCTGCGTTCCTATGCGTCCCTATTAAGCAGTGAATGAGATATCAACCAGATTCCTTTTTCTATGGCTTCCCTAATGTGTCTAGTGTCACAATACATAGTTTCAGGCTTTTATTTTGAAAAATGAGCCTGCGTCAGTGGTCAGCTGGAGGCTGAGGCTTTTTGGAAAAAAGGAACATTTGCTATCTAACTGGGAGTCTTGTGTGAAAACATCCGAAGATCAACAAAGGTAAACTATTTAATTTGATTGCTTTTCTGATTTTCGTGACCAGGTTGCCTGCTGCTAGCTAGGCATAATGCTATGCTAGGCTATCGATAAACTTACACAAATGCTTGTCTTGCTTTGGCTGTAAAGCATAATTTCAAAATCTGAGATGACAGGGTGATTAACAAAAGGCTAAGATGTGTTTCAATATATTTCACTTGTGATTTCATGAATATTAATATTTTCTAGTAACATTTATGTCTGTTGCGTTATGCTAATTAGTGTCAGTTAATGACAATTCTCCCGGATCCGGGATGGGTAGATCCAAGATTAATCAAAGAGACCAAAGATAACACCGAAGGAGCTGTCCACAGGACAACTTTAAGCCGCACACTCCACAGAGCTCAGCTTTACGGAAGAGTGGTCAGAAAAAAGCCATCGCTTAAAGAAAAAAATAAGCAAACACTTTTGGTGTTCGCCAAAAGGCATGTGGGAGACTCCCCAAACATATGGAAGAAGGAACTCACTCTGGTCAGATTAGAATAAATTTGAGCTTTTGGCCATCAAGGAAAACGTTATGTCTGGTGCAAACCCAACACCTCTCATCACCCCCAGAACACCATCCCCAGTAAAACATGGTGGTGGCAGCATCATGCTGTGGGGATGTTTTTCCATCGACAGGGACTGGGAAACTGGTCAGAATTGAAGGAATGATGGATGGTGCTAAATACAGGGAAAATCTTGAGAGAAACCTGTTTCAGTCTTCCAGAGATTTAAAGCAACATGAGTGGTTTAAGGAGAAACATTTAAATGTCTTGGAATGGCCTAGTCAAAGCCCAGACCTCAATCCAATTGAGAATCTGTGGTATGACTTAGAATTGCTGTACATCAGCGAAACCCATCCAACTTGAAGGAGCTGGAGCAGTTTTGACTTGAAGAATGGGCAAAAATCTGAGTGGCTAGATGTGCCAAGCTTATAAATCAAATCAAATTTCATTTGTCACATACACATGGTTAGCAGATGTTAATGCGAGTGTAGCGAAATGGTTGTGCTTCTAGTTCCGACAATGCAGTAATAACCAACAAGTAATCTAACCTAACAATTCCACAACTACTACCTTATACACACAAGTGTAAAGGGATAAAGAATATGTACATAAAGATATATGAATGAGTGATGGTACAGAACGGCATAGGCAAGATGCAGTAGATGGTATCGAGTACAGTATATACATATGAGATGAGTAATGTAGGGTATGCAAACAAAGTGGCATAGTTTAAAGTGGCTAGTGAACATGTATTACATAAAGATGCAGTAGATGATATAGAGTACAGTATATACATATACATATGAGATGAGTAATGTTGGGTATGTAAACATTATATTGACTCTGGGGGGGGGGGGGGGGGGGGTGAATAGTTATGCACATCCAAATTTTCTGTTTTTTTGTCTTATTTCTTGTTTGTTTCACAATAAAAAATATTTTGCATCTTCAAAGTGGTAGGCATGTTGTGTAAATCAAGTGATACAACCCCCCGAAAATCGATTTTGATTCCAGGTTGTAAGGCAACAAAATAGGAAAAATGCCAAGGGGGGTGAATACTTTTTGCAAGCCACTGTAGCTAGCTGGCTAATGTTAGTTAGGCTATGGGTTAGGGTTAAGGTTAGGGCTAAGTTTAGTTATGTTAAAGGGTTAAGGTTAGGGGAAGTGTTATCTGAAAGGGTTAAGGTCATGGTTAGGGGAGGGTTAGCTAAAAGGGTTAGGGGAAGGGTTAGCTAACAGGCTAAGTAGTTGCAAAATAGCTCAACAGCAGTAAGTATTTAAAGTTCTACCTCAACTACTCCAGTATCCCTGCAAATTGTAAAATTGGTACCTGTGTTTAACTTACATTATCCAGTTTTTTTCTTCCTTTCTTATTTCTCATGTTTTGTTATACTATTATTTATATTGAATACTACACTGTTGGGAAAGGCTTGCAAGTCACGCATTTCACAAATAAAACATGAAACTTGAAGGTCCTGTGTAGATTGTATTTTCAACCAGCAACTATCAGGAAATAACACTGATCAAATGTTTTCACAATTTTACAGTGTTAGTTTCATCAGCTGTTGTACAATATAATATAACACACAGAATTGCACTGAGCCTTTTTAAAGCCTGGATTAAAGTGAGAGTTAAAGAAGGCTGTGGATGGAGGACAGTTTAAGGCAAGGGTTGAGGATGAGGACTGGGTTGGAGCTAAGCTTAGGTTAATGAGTTCAGTTGAGTGGAGGTCCAATTCTTACCTGCTATGACCTTGACTAACACTTTTGGTTTAATTCACTTAATTCATGGGACACTTCACAATTTCTCACCTTTGTATGTAGGTGGGCAGCTGGAATGAGATGGGGGTCCAGTATGTCCCCCAGTTTTTGATCTGAAACTGGGTATGAGTTAAAGCAGTGCGCAGGGGGGGGGGGGGGGGGGGGGATGCCCAGTGAGTTGAGGTATAGCAGATGGAGTTAATACCAGATAGAGGGGTTACTGACTGTCACCCTGTATTAACACAACATCCTCAGGAGATGGGTCAGGCTCAGGACAGCCAAAGGCACTCATGCACAACTTTGTGAGGGAGCGGGTCCTGTTGTTTCGGAGAGGAATCTGGGTGGTCATCAGAGAATGAAATACCCTGCTTGTTACTGAACCGCAGACTCAGGATTAAGGGTCATATTGGCCAATTATCCAAAAACATCCAGCTTTAGTCAGTGGAATACAGAGAAAACCTGCAAATCTCTGCATCAATATCATCTACATCTGAGGTTGACAAATTGCAGTTCTGCCTTTAATTGTTTGATCTCTTCTCAGCCAACAAAATCACTGTATTCCATATTGATTCATCAATCTCAATGTCAGCTACTATCAAAGGTCAGGTATGAGGCTACTTTTATCGCTGTGCAGTTTGTGTGTGGGTATGTTTGGTGTGTGTGGACTGACTGTTATGGTGATTTCTTACCATGGTAATTGGACACACGACGAGGGGTAGACAGCCAGTAAAAGCCTCAGCCATTCCTGTCACGCATCTTCACCAGCTAAATAACTGAATCAGGCTATTTCAGTCCCCTCTGAGTGGAGCTGTAATTTGGTGCCGTTTTGGTCCCGTACTCTCTACATACAGCAGATAGGCAGGCGCCTTCTCTGTGCTGGCCTTGAAGCTCACTTAATAGCTTCTGACCTTCCTCAGGGATCTCAGCAAACAGGAGAATTATCCGTCTTTATGTCTCAGCTGATAGCCTTATAAATTGCCACTACCCATGATGTGCATACCTCCCAGTTAACCAAGACAGAGCTTAGTGTTCCCAGAACAGCCTCTGACACACTACAATAGAAAGGTGTTCTGTGTTAACCACTGGACAACGTGCTAGTTTTATTCAGTCATGGTCATGATACAGGAACAGCCTGTGGATTTCAGACTCTTTCTGTGTTTCATCCTATGAATCTCTGTCTGCTAACTTTAGCGTCATCACATGACTGAGTTCCGTGCATGCCTGGGCCAATGGAATGTCAGGAACATTGGTTAATTGGCAGTCACATGCTACAGACATTCTATTTAGAATCATTTGAATGCTCTTCATGAGCCCTACACTGGCCATGAGAGAGTCAGCCAGAAGGACAAACAGAAATTCAGCAAAAAAAGAAACAACCCTTTTTCAGGACCCTGTCTTTCAAAGATAATTCGTAAAAATCAAAATAACTTCACAGATCTTCATTGTAAAGGGTTTAAACACTGTTTCCCATGCTTGTTCAATGAACCTTAAACAATTAATGAACATGCACCTGTGGAACAGTCGTTAAGACACTAACAGCTTACAGACGGTAGGCAATTAAGGTCACAGTTATGAAAACTTAAGAGGCCTTTCTACTGACTGAAAAACACCAAAAGAAAGATGCCCAGGGTCCCCGAACATGCCTTAGGCATGCTGCAAGGAGGCATGAGGACAGCAGATGTGGCCAGGGCAATAAATTGCAATGTCTGTACCGTGAGACGCCTAAGACAGCGCTACAGGGAGACAGGACAGACAGTTGATCGTCCTCGCAGTGGCAGATCACGTGTAACAACACCTTCACAGGATCGGTACATCCGAACATCACACCTGCGGGACAGGATGGCAACAACAACTGCCCGAGTTACACCAGGAACGTACAATCCCTCCATCAGTGCTGACTGTCAGCAGTAGGCGGAGAGAGGCTGGACTGAGGGCTTGTAGGCCTGTTGTAAAGGAAGGTCCTCACCAGACATCACCGGCAACAACGTCGCCTATGGCCACAAACCCACCGTCGCTGGACCAGACAGGACTGGCAAAAAGTGCTCTTCACTGACGAGTCGTGGTTTTGTCTCACCGGGGGTGATGGTCAGATTTGCGTTTATCATCGAAGAGAGAGTTCCATCGAGGCCTGTACTCTGGAGCGGGATCGATTTTGAGGTGGAGGGTCCGTCATGGTCAGGGGCGGTGTGTCACAGCACCATCGGACTGAGCTTGTTGTCATTGCAGGAAATCTCAACGCTGTGAGTTAAAGGGAAGACATCCTCCCTCATGTGGTACCCTTCCTGCAGGCTCATCCTTCCAGCATGACAATGCTACCAGCCATACTGCTCGTTCTGTGCGTGATTGTCAGTGTTCTGCCATGGCCAGCGAAGAGCCCGGCTCTCAATCCCATTGAGCACGTCTGGGACCTGTTGGATCGGAGGGTGAGGGCTAGGGCCAGATACTGACTGTTACTTTTGATTTTGACCCCCCCCCCCCCCCCCCCTTTGTTCAGGGACACATTATTCAATCTCTGTTAGTCACATGTCTGTGGAACTTGTTCAGTTTATGTCCCAGGTTTTGAATCTTGTTATGTTCATACAAATATGTACACATGTTGAGTTTCCTGAAAATAAACGCAGTTGACAGTGAGGACGATTATGTTTTTGCTGAGTTTATAACACACATGCCTTTGTTAGTAGTCTCCTCAGTAACAGGTAGTCAATCACACTTCTTTTCACTCTGTTGACCTGCAGCAGTTTAGCTTCATTTTAAATATGTAATCGTCATTAGCTTAGGCGTGATCAACTTCATTCTGCAATTAAAATGCAAATTGAAAAGACACAAGCTGTTTTCAAGTTGGCATGCTTTGAATGTTACATACTTCGACACATTGTGCTTTTCACAAGCCCCATACAAACTCCCTATGACAAACACAAGTATAGAAGTACTCAAACCCCATTCCCATAAGAATGTACTGTGTAAACACATGGACCACAACATTCAGTGAGACAAATAACAAAGATGATATTACCAGAGTGGCCTAGTGGTTAGAGCCAATAACAGAAAAGTTGCTGGATCAAATCCCAGAGCTGACATGGTAAAAATCTGTCCTTCTGCCCGAGCAAGGCAGTTAACCCACTGTTCACTGGGCGCCGTGGGCATTGATTAAGGCAGCCTTATTCAGAGGGGTTGGGTTAAATGCGGAAGACACATTCAGTTGGACAACTGCCTAGGTATCCCACTTTCCCAGAGCCATATATGGGATGTTTGTTCTCTCCAGTGTAATCTTCCTGGAGTCAGCTGGCCCCCAGCAGACCAGACCACTGTCCTGCATCAACACAACTCAGGGATTATCTACTCCTCTATGGTGTGTAGCCCAGAAAGCATTTGGCTTACAATCTGTGGTGCCTCTCATCTCAGCTTTAATTAAGCACATGGAAAAGACACTTGCTCTCAGTGCCAAACCATTGACACACACACTGAATGCACAACCCCTTTGTCCTTGGGTAAAGGCCCGCAGGGATGAGAAGATATGTAAACTAAATGAATAAATATATGGGTTGGGTTAATGAAGTAAGGCTGTGTTCTCTGATGAGTTTTGAAACACGTGTTCCTTTAGATTAATACACAGATGACTGGTGACAAAAGAGGGGTTTGTTTTTTCCACTACTCATTTCTTTGGTGACAATGTGCACCTCTGCGGGTATGACTTAATGGCAGTGGCCTAGGGGCTCAGTAAAACAGGGGTAAAAAGACAGAACAGAAATGTGTCTCAAGTTTGTGCCGCTGTTTTGGTCATAACAGTCAACAAAATGAGATCTCCTCTCTCGCCCTTTGTTATTTGACCACAGCAAAACATAACAATGAAAGACAGCCTCTAAAAGGAACCTACATAAACACATACTAATGCCCCCAACATGTCAGTAGCATTGGTCTTCAATCACTTTTAATCTAGAGCGTGTAGTTAAATACCTATAGTTTTGAGACCTGCAGCAGAGGGGAGGGTGTGGAGTGGACACAGATTACGAGGGCCCGAAACCTAGCTAGCGTAATCCTCTGACCACACTGACACAGTCCAATTTATTGCCCTGCTACTTCACCTTTCAAACACAAACTTAACCTGGATCTCTTGTCTAAGTGTAAAAGTAGAAAACGGGAGAATAAAACGACAAGAGAGAAGTAAACTACTCCTGTCATTTTGGATGTAAAGGTTATATTAATTGAGGAGATAGCTTGTGAGTTACAAACTGCGCTTCAGTGAAGACCATATGAATCCCATTAGCATAGCTTTTAATGCATTAATTCATGGAGATGTATCAGCAGCACATACTTTATCTGGGTCTATGATAAGCTCAGCTAGAGCTCACAAACATCTGTTTGCAAACAGTGCCGTAAAGGCCCATTAATCACAATATTTGTAACACTTGACTCATGACCTCATGGGGGTAATGACATTTACAGAGAGGTGTGCTTCTGCCATGTTCTTATTCATTTTAGCACTGAGCAGATGGTGAGCATGACTGTTCAGTGGTAGACATCGCTTCACATGAACCCACCAGTCTCCAGTGAGGGTACGGACACCTGTCAATCTCTCTCTGAAATGCTATTTTATTCCAATGCAGGACAACATCAGTACATTAACAGGCATGCGGTTTCTATTTCTACATTATAGATATTCAATACATAAATGATTCTATACAAAATATAAAAATATGTGGGACATCATTTACATAGTATTTACATTACTTCCTTAATTTAGTGAATTAATTAATTTATTATATACAGCCTATAAACTTGAGTATAATGGTATACACCTAAATCACATTGCATGAAATAGCTGGACCTTACTAAACTGTCTGTACCTTACTGTTGCTGTGAATGGAAATTACATTATTATTACGATTGCACATTGTCTTTGATAAACATGGTGACAGACAAGCATAACGCAGAGTGAGAGTCAGAGAAATATAATCAGTACTCAGGATATCTTATTCTGAAACATTAAATGGATAAACATGCAAAACATTCTGTCAACGGTTTACCCAACTGCATATCAAACATTGTCAACCTCACAATACCCAAATTCAGAGGAGCGGCTGTTTTCTTTTCTGAACAGATTAACTATGTTAGTGTATACTGGGGAGGGAGGGCACATTGTCTTGACTCTTGCCATGTGGCGAATGTTAAGAGATTATGCAATTCTTGCTTTTCCGGCGTTTCCGGGTGTGCAGCTGTCCTCCTCTGCCGCTCATTTGGTGCGGTCCGCCCACCCCAGTGGAGCTGTACTTGTGGAGGAGCTCCTGGCTGCTTAGGTACCTGAGCTGCACGGGCCTAGGAATGGGCTCTCCCAGGAAGTAGCCCTCGTCCTCTGACTCAGACGATGAAGAGCAGGTGGAGCACCACTCATCCTCATAGTCGTCCCATGAGTAGGGCCCGGCAAGACGGCGGTGGGCACCTGGGTTCTGCAGGGTGAGGTCAGAGGTGGTGCGAGGGCACTGCCGGAACGGCTCCGGCCCCCAGCACCTCCCCCTTGCACCCCCAAACAGGTCCCTGGCGCCCCGGGGAGGGGGGAATTGGTCATAATCCTCTCTGACTCTCAGCTGGGGCCTCTCCCTGCGCTCAGCGGCCAGGTGCAGGGCATTCTCTGAGCGGGAGCGCCTAGAGCGACGGGACCGGTGGTGGTGGTGTCTACGGCGCTGAGGGGTGTCTTCAGGGGCAGCCATGCCCAGGCCCTCTCCTTGTCTCCGCGTGCGCTCGCTGATGGGCGGGAGGCGTGCAGCATTAGCGCTGCTCACCAGGCTGACCCTGTCCTCCTCCTGGTAGGTGAAGCCGGGGGGCAAGCGGCCCATCCCCATGCCCAGGCCTGGGGGCTCACAGTACTGCAGAGGATACTGCACCTGCACCGGGGGCTCCAGCTCCATGTAGGGTTGGCCTGAGGTCAGGCTGCGCAGAGACTCAGAACTGTGGAACTGGACCGAGGAGTTGAGGGTGCCAATGTTGCTCTTCTCTGACACGTTCATGCCAGAGTCTTTGCTCAGGTCGGGCATAGAGAAACGAGACAGGTGCTCCTGGCGCTTCCCTCCATCTGCTGACGTTCCTTCAGAGAGAGAACAGAGGGATGTCAGTGGTCAACTTCATCAGTTGTCCTCATTATGATCATTAGGAGTGTGCTGACATTGCTATACTCGTATTCCTAATCGTATCCGTAAGTTGACAGTTGATAGTCAGATCGAATGGTACTCGTGATAGGAAAAACGGAAGTGTTTTAATATACCCAAATAAATGTGGGCAAAATACCCCCTTGCATGTTCTCACTGCAAAAAAAGCTGCAGATTAGGAGCAGTGCGCAGAGGGGTGGGTGTGTATATGTCCTCAACTTGCAGAGGGCAGCCAAGTTTGCTGTCACTCAGTCAGAATGTGCATTAGCATTTCATATTTTTTCCCGACCCTTGCCCCACTTGTTAGATATTATGCACATTGATAGCTTGATAGCAAACGTCTTCGCCATGTGATTTATCATAGTTACAGCAGAAATCTAAATGATCAGACTGAAAACACGTGAGGAAAAGTGATCGAGTGAAATTATGAAGCGAGTGGATGGAGAAATACAGCTTCACTCTATCCAATCAGAGCAGCAGAATCAATGTCCCGCCCGCCCTTCTCTTTACAGACAGGAAAACTAGCCAGTTGAGTTATTCAGAGCACACACATGACTGACTCAAAGAGAGCACCGCATGGTTTAGAAACTCTGTTTCTGACTGACATGAGAAAGATGCTTGTTGGCATATTTTTTTTCTCCTGATCACTGATAATGACAAAAAATACTTGAATCATAATCGTATACAGAAAATTGCCCATTTTCGTTACGATACTCAATTTGTCAGACTAATTGGCACTCCCCTGAATATCATTACTACGTCAAGATAGTAGTCGGTTATCAATATAATAGACATTACACTCTTATGTGAACGATACTTGTTTCGTTAGCCCCAGATGGGTTGCAGTATTATGTGAGAAATAAAATGTCCTGAGCAGTAAAATATATTGCTTCAAATATAATCACATGAATTCATCTTCACATGATGGTGAATTTTGAATGAGTTACCTGTAGCGTTGGACAGGGTGAGTGACTCCATGGAACCCCTGGGTGTCTGCTCTAGGGGAGTGAGCTGCTCCGTGAAGCTAAGTGCACTGATGGGGTTCCTGCTGCGCCCCATCTGGGGAGGCCCCACCTCCCTGTCCCTCTGGTTCTCCCTCTGGAACACATGCAGACTGACTGAGCGCTTGTCAGAGAAGCCATTGTGGGGTGAGGAGCTGTGGGGTACGTCAATGCTTTGCTGGGGTTTCAGTTTGGGGGGGTAGTAGTTGACTGAGTCCTTGTGGAACCAGTTCTCATTCATAGAGTGGCCCTTCACGGCTGAGATGAGCGGCCTCTTGGGGACACCCGTCTCCTTGGACCTGGGGTCTGGTTGGCTGCCCTGCCCGGGGGAGGTGGAGTTATAAGCAGTCCTGACGTTGCATTGGCTGAGCAGCTGGAGTGGAGTGGGTGTTGCTGTGTGGTCTGATCGGCCCTCGTAGGGGTACGTGTCGCCTCCCTGTCCCTGGCTCTTCCATGCGGGCGGCTCACGGGTCAGACTGGGCGTCTGGCTGGACAGACTCAGCAGGTCCATCTGTAAGGAGAGAGGGTCCACCTCGCCCGAAAACCGCCCCGCCTGACCCCTGTTCTTCCCAGCCTTGGAGCTGCGGTGGGGCTCTCGAGTGGAGTGTGTGCTCTGGAAGGCAGAGTCTGAGGAGTCTGACCCGTTAGGCTCACCTCCAAGGCTGCATGAGCGTGAGCAGAAGATCTGTCCCTGTTTGGGCAGGAATGGGCGACCTAGGAGGGAGCACTTACAGCGGGCACAGCAGAAACAGCCCTCTGTGGCATGCCAGTGCTGTCCGTCATACGTCATCTGGCCCTGGTCAATGCCTGCGGGAAAGAGCGGAAAGACTTGTTAGCATATAAGCCAAAATGTCCATGAAAAAGTCCCATTACATTTGACTGTTTTGCTCAGTAATGCTTAGGGTCAATGCCTGCAACAGAAAACCCTCAAGACTAATCATTGTAGAAATACTGTTGCTGGGGAATGTGAAAGAGAAAGTGCTATAAGCAGCAAGGCAAATTGAGGCTAATCAAATACAAAACATGAGCTAAATATTCTAGAGGGAGAACTCATATCCGAATCAAAAGATAACGATATCATCCCTAAACTGGATTTAAAAAAAAGTTAAAACTGTAGTAGGAAATTATAAGTAAACTTGAGTGAAGAAAGGCTTTGGGGCTATGACACTTAGCTGAGTTTACTCATTATGTACCATGCCTGGCACTATATAAACACATTGCATTTGAAGTATGTTTGGAATTGCCGGGGAGAATGGTCCTAGGCTAATGGCTGCCATCTGGTTTCAACGTGTTTTCTGATGGTTTCAATTTATAATCAGTTTTACTCAAATACTTTCTTTATCCTGTATAACAAATAATTACAGAGCTGCATGTCTGTCTGTTGAGGGCCATGCCAGATCACAGCTGGGGATGCTGTTGAGGGATAAACCAGCAGCTCTCTGGACTGAGAGGAACACACAGAGCTTGCACTGGGCCAACTGGTGATACGGTGCTGGGTTTACCCTCCGAAATAAGTTATCCTACTCAGAACAGGGTTGGTTAACCTACAGAAAATAATGTGTGAAACATGTATCTGCTGAATACATTTGAAATTGTATTGATTTCACACACGGATCTTTTTCCCCTTTGTGGAAACGGTCTTAAGTTCACATAGTCTGTATTTAAGGACAATACGGTATCTGCATGCCAGTGTTGCATTAAGTCCTACCCACAGTTACTCTCAGCTAAAAGCACGTAATCTCTGCACCATTGCAAATTTCTCCCTGAAATGTTTCTCCAAGCTAAATCCAGGTCATTCCTCTGTTCTCTATTACCATTACAGAAATCCTTCAGCTGAAAGAGTGTCAGTGAAATCGTCTAGCTTTGCATATGCCAGTGCTCTAGCGCTCAAGAATAGGATTCACGTATTGGACCTAGGCCCTGCGTTGGCTCTGATGGATGGGTTGGGTGTGTGGCATACCAATGTGCTCCCCACAGGAGTCACAGTACTCTGCATAGAGGGACTGAAAACAGCTGCAGCAGTAGGGCCGGCCCTCCTTCATGATGTACCGCTGGCCGCCCAGCACCGTCTCACACTCGAAACAGCAGAAGTGCTTCATGTGCCAGTGCCTGCCCTCCGCCTCCGTACACTCGTCCGCAAAGATGATCTACAGACGGAGAGAGGGAAGAGGGATGGGGAAGGTATCATTTATCATGCTGCTTTTTCTCTGAGGCAAGGCCCTTCTCACCCAATTACAGAGAATGACAGGACAAAGACATCAAGGCCTCGCTGCCTGCTGCTGTAGACCTCTCCCTCCTGCATACTGACAGACACTGTCCTACTGTATTACAACACTTTTACAACCCACTCTTTGGGATCATGTGTATGGAGATCTAATTGAAAACAATGCTTAATTATTCCCATATTATAGCAATGTATTTCAAGACAACACCATATAGATCTCTTCTGTTTACCCATCTCTGAATCCTCTATTGTGTTTTGCATGGCAGTTTTTTAAAAATGTATTTTTATTTAACCTTTATTTAACTAGGCAAGTCAGATAAGAACAAATTATTATTTATAATGACGGCCTACCCCGGCCAAACCCTAACCCATACGACGCTGGGCCAATTGTGTGCCGCTCTATGGAACTCTCAATCACGGCCGGCTGTGATACAGCCTGGAATCGAACCAGGGTCTGTAGTGATACCTCAAGCACTGAGATGAAGTGCCTTAGACCGCTGCGCCACTCGGGAGCCCAGTTAGTGTCATAGTATTCAATATAATATTTGCTGGGAAGGCCTATGAAAGGTTTAGTATCAGAGAGGTTTGTGACTGCGTGGGTGTACTGTATGTGTGTTTGTGTGCCTGTGGGTGTGTTTAGCGGGGTCTGCACTCACCTCGTCACATGCGGAGCAGCGTGGTTTGAGTCTCTCTGCGTGGTGCCGACCACAGTAGATCTTCCCTTCCTGGTAGAAGTAGATGAGGTCCACCAGCAGCTCGTCACACATGCTGCACACAAAGCAGCCAGGGTGCCAACACACGCCGTGGCCCGCCCGCGACGCAAACACTGCAATGTCACCTCCGTTTATCTGCCCCCCACACTGAGAGATGGTCAGAGACAGAGATGGTGGAGGGGAGAGATGGGGGAGGAGAAAGAGACATGGTGGAGGAGAGAGAAAAAGGGAGGAGGGAGAGGATAGGAAGGGGAGAGGAAGATTAGAGGAGAAGAAAGGTACAGGGAGTGGGAATGAGTGGGGTTTGACAGTGAGAGATGGTAGGGAGGGGAGAAAGGAGGGAGATGGAGTGAAGGAGACAGAGTGACAAAGAGAGAAAGGTCAGGGAGTGCAGCAGAGATTTAGAGGGGTGGGAGAAAGAGGGAGAGGAGAAAGTTACAAACAGTCGGGGAAACACAAGACCCTCAAGTCTACCATTGGTGAAAGACAGGGTCATAACTTGAATGTGAGGCTCCATTATATGAGCTGCTTTTAAATGTCAGCTGAGCACTTCACGTGGTGAATCACAATAAAAGTGAGAAATGTCACTGGGTACTTAAGATTCTGTTAGATTCTACCACAAAAGAGATGTGCATGTCCTTCACCTTCATAGTCATTTCCTTTGATAACCTGCTAAAGTTTTTTTCTTTCTTGTGAGAGATCCCTCATAGTGATGTGACTATACACGTATTTCTATCACATCTCACCAGCTATAGCCACTGATGTATAACGTCTACCAGATGTCTGTCCTGCCTCTGCCCTACCTATCATGTGAGTGCACCAGTCCCAGTCTCGCAGGAGTCAGTGTACCTGCTCACAAATCACTCCGGTCATCGTCACAGGAAACGGTCTCACACTGCCGCGGCCCAGATTCTCTCGTTTCCGTTGGTTACTGAAGAGTTTGAGCTCCCGCTTCTCCTCATCGTCCAGAGTGTTACAGTAACGTACCTGGAAAACACACACAGATTGTTAAAATAAATGGCAGCAGAGAAACACAAACTCTGTAGTTTGTTGTAGTTATTAAGCTGGAGACATACGTTACAATGTCACTGTGACAAATGACCCCTTTCCAACGTCTGTGTGCCCAGGGGCCCGTGAGGCAGGGGGTCTCACCTCATTGTCGTGGGGGGGCAGCTGATGGAGGAGCTGTTTGATGCGGTGCTTCTCTCCTGGGCTGTTTACATAGGGCACCTTGTCCTCAGGCAGGGAACTGTAGTACTGATGAACCTGACGGGAGAGAAACACACTTGTCAGGCCACCACTACGGTAAGCTGTCAGAGCAGCTAACAGATCGCTGCAGCTGTACACAGCCCATCTGTAAATAGCCCATCCAACCACCTACCTACCTCATCCACATATTTGTTTTTGTTTTTCTGCTCTTTTGCACACCAGTATTTCTACTTGCACATCCTCATCTACACATATATAATTACTTCACCACTATGGCCTATTTATTGCCTTACCTCCTTACTCCATTTGTACACACTGTATATAGATTTTTCTATTGTGTTACTGACTGTACATTTGTTTATCCCATGTGTAACTCTGTGTTGTTGTTTTTGTCGCACTGCTTTGCTTTATCTTGGCCAGGTCGCAGTTGTAAATGAGAACTTGTTCTCAACTGGCCTACCTGGTTAAATGAAGGTGAAATATATATATTTTTAATACCAGTGACATGGTACAAAGATTAGCCTACAAGTAGCAAATGAACATTTATTGGAATCATGTAGGCTATTTGAGGAAGGAGAACATTTATATCAGCAGTGTGACCCTAACCCTACCACAAGAACACACATACATGCAGTACATACACACAAGGACACACACACATTTACAATCACTTGGATTTATGACCCTCCGATGCAGTCTTAATGGAATCTGGCCTTTTACTCCCTCCCAGCATGTTGACATGAGAATGCAATGCATTACCCCTCGACATCACACGCACGCACGCACGCACGCACGCACGCACGCACACACACACACACACACACACACACACACACACACACACACACACACACACACACACACACACAGATGAACCGTGTTTGTGTCAGACAGAGGATTAATACTAATCCCACTATTCAAAATGACTGCTACATTCATTACATTTTTGCCGGCCAACAATGAACGTCATTTTGGTAGAAATGTATTACAGTCTCTCCATTATAGAGTAACAGGGGGGCAGAACAGAATGGGAGCCAGCGGTCTTCAATTGCGTTGATGTCAGGAGCATCGAGCGCCAGAGGATGGAGCAAAAGAAGGCAAAAGAGAGAGAGAGCGAGAGAGGGGGCCAGCGGTACAGGAGAGGCAATCAATATGTGCTGACCACAGAGCCACAGGCAAGCCCATTTTAATAGCCTATGTACCCAATAAATGGATCTTTGGACTAGAACCTATCGGCTTTGTCCTTGGGTGCGATACAAAGGGCCTGCGACCACAACAACAATAAGGCCCTGAATAATGAAGAAAGTCTTCTGCATTTAATAAATACAAATATATACACTACCGTTCAAAAGTGGGGTCACTTAGAAATGTCCTTGTTTTTGAAAGAAAAGCAATTTATGTCCATTAAAATAACATCAAATTGATCAGAAATACAGTGTAGACATTGTTAATTTTGTAAATGACTGTTGTAGCTGGAAACGGCAGATGTTTTATGGAATATCAACATAGGCGTACAGACGCCCATTATCAGCAACCATCACTCCTGTGTTCCAATGGCACGATGTGTTAGCTAATCCAAGTTATCATTTTAAAATGCTAATTAATCATTAGAAAACCCTTTAGCAATTATGTCAGCACAGCTGAAAACTTTTTTTTATTTTTATTAAAGAAGCAATAAAACTGGCTTCTTTAGACTCGTTGAGTATCTGGAGCATTAGCATTTGTGGGTTTGATTACAGGCTCAAAATGGCCAGAAACAAATAACTTTCTTCTGAAACTCATCAGTCTATTCTTGTTCTGAGACATGAAGGCTATTCCATGTGAGAAATGGTCAAGAAACGGAAGACCTCGTACAACGCTGTATGCTTGACTTGGAGTCAACATGGGCCAGCATCCCCGTGGAACTCTTTTGGTACATTGTAGTCCATGCCCCAACAAATTGAGGCTGTTCTGAGGGCAAAAGGGGTTGAAATTCAATATTAGGAAGATGTTCTTAATGCTTGGTACACTCAGTGTGTGTGTGTGTGTGTGTGTGTGTGTGTGTGTGTGTGTGTGTGTGTGTGTGTGTGTGTGTGTGTGTGTGTGTGTGTGTGTGTGTACACGTACAGTGTATGTATGTATGTATGTATGTATGTATGCATAGCCTCTGGATTATCTATAATCTCTGATGTTGAAATTTATACCCAAAACACACTACAACATGTTCTATGACAGCTGGAAATAGTATGTGATTCTTGGAAATAAAACTAGGTGCATGTTTATTGTGGGTTAGTCTTTTAACTTTTATGCATGTCCAGGGTGAAACGTCCCCCTTTTATAAGGGATAAATCTGATAAATCACTGTGTTCTGCTTTAAGTGCAACTCAATTCCTCTGGTTGTGTTTTGGTTGGCTTGGCTCGTGTCGACATCGGGATAGGGAATCGCAGAAGTGGCTCAGGGATCCTTGCATATTTCATGAAACAACAACTGTGGTCAAGCCCTGATAAATCAGAGAACACACAGACACACATACCCACGGAGACCAAGCCCTGATAAATCACTGAACACACAGACACACACACCCACGGAGACCAAGCCCTGATAAATCACTGAACACACAGACACACACACCCACGGAGACCAAGCCCTGATAAATCACTGAACACACAGACACACACACCCACGGTGACCAAGCCCTGATAAATCACTGAACACACAGACACACACACCCACGGAGACCAAGCCCTGATAAATCACTGAACACACAGACACACACACCCACGGAGACCAAGCCCTGATAAATCACTGAACACACAGACACACAGACACACGGAGACCAAGCCCTGATAAATCACTGAACACACAGACACACACACCCACGGAGACCAAGCCCTGATAAATCACTGAACACACAGACACACACACACCCACGGAGACCAAGCCCTGATAAAATCACTGAACACACAGACACACACACCCACGGTGACCAAGCCCTGATAAATCACTGAACACACAGACACACACACCCACGGTGACCAAGCCCTGATAAATCACTGAACACAGACACACACACCCACGGTGACCAAGCCCTGATAAATCACTGAACACACGTCCAACAACAACCACTGGCCTATACACTTGAGGCCCAACACACACACTGTGGTAGAGATGTGTGGAGCAGGACACACATCCACACTCCCCAAAGCCAGTTAGGACGAGCAGATTAGGATAATAATAGTAATCAGGGGCATGGAAACTAAATGTACTCAGATTAAATCTGCTTTCTAATTGTATGGAGAATGTATTACTTTTAACGGGTAAATCAAATGGCAGGGTTTTGGGGTTTATTTTGGAAACCAACAGAACAGAGTCCTCCCCCCACACCTGTTTTTCATCGCTGTTCACTGGCAAGACTGACAGCGTTTAGGACACAATCAAAGTCCAGTCCTGAAACATGCAACAGTGAGCGTTTATTGAACATACCATACTTTAACAAAACACCATTGCAACAGCCCTACACGCATGAAGGAAGGACAGGTAAAGAACAAGAAGGCAACTGTTAAAGCTCCCAAATCGCAACTTTATTGACAACAATATGATCCGAAACGGCTCTTCGTCAGGTCAAGACGGAAGGACTGCCATTCCAAAGTACAATGAATGGTAACAGGCTGCCATTTCCTTCAACGTGAGTGTAGACATTGTCTTTACAGCTACAAAAACAATGAAATAGTCAAAGCTTTTTGGTTTAATTTCCTCTTGGATGAGCAGGCAGATTCGTCCTCGTCTCTTGTGACACAAGGTAAAAGCAACGGGAGACAGACTGCGTGATCTGCCTTTCCAACAGCAGCGAGACATCAGTAACGGCTGCTTAGTAACATATTTGGCCTGAACTTCCCTGTATCCTGGCAATGTCCTGACATTTTATTAGCTCTGACATCAAGGGAGAGAGTGTATATTGGCTGGACCTTCCTGAGGCCAGAACCAATAACTTCTCAGCACAGTCAATAATGGCAGTCTTATAAAAATAAGAACTCGTAGTTGAAATGCAGCCGAGAATCCTTCAGTTTCACATTACCAATACAATTTAGCTACATACATGCATCCAGGCGTTCATATCATTGCAGAGCAAGGGGAAAACATGTTTAGCTATCCCGGAAACACTGTTTGATGGAATGGCTCCCACTGTCTTTGTGGAAAATATGTGACAGAATGGTGACTTGACACCAGTTGAGACTGAATAGGATGCTCCTCTTCCTGACAGAGCAGTGGGACTGGGTCCCTGAGGAGAAACCTAAACCAGGAGCTCAGATTCTACAGATGAACTGGTATTTATCATCTCTCTCTCTCTCTCTCTCTCTCTGTGTGACTGGGCAGGGCTGGGTTTGGACGTTGAAAACACATTTCTATGACTCGACTGACTTGAATGTCAGGTTGGGAAAAGCTCAACTGTATACCTGGATACTCAATGTACATATGTAACCAGCAGTAAATCCTGCAAAATATAGCCTTTTCCCTCAATGCAAAGCCACTCCTATAACTGCAACACGCCCAGTCTTATTGCCCTACTGCTTTAGAAATCTATCAGTCAGTCTATCCTTGCCGGGCTCCATTTTGGCAGGTTGGTGTTGAGCTGCTTTTAAAGGGGGGCTTAATTAACAGGAGGTCACATGTGACTCTTGGGGATGAAAAATGGCGGTGCTCAGCCTTGGGCGACTGAAATGGGGGACTAGTTAACAGAATATTGACCACCCGATTGCACAAGCAATAAGGCTTCCTTTCAGTTCATCAAGAAAATGAAACTCACATCTATAAAAAGGTTTTATTGTCCAATAACAAGCACACACACACACACACGCACGCACACACACACACACACACACGCACGCACACACACACACACACACACACACACACACACACACACACACACACACACACACACACACACACACACACGCACACCTTCGGTACACAAGAGCCTTGTAAATATGGTTTCTTGGATGCTCACAGGGCATGTAATATATTTCTGCATATCCCAGCTTAACAGAGTCAACAATGGGGTTGTGAAATCACGAGTAAACAGTTTGCAAGCAGAATTAATGAGATATTCACTCAACCACTGGCATCATATAATCCTTGTAAACCTATCAGCTTACTTGAACACCACACACGCAATATAAGATGGCAAGTAGAACTGTAATCCAACACAGAGGAGATGGAATAGTGAAAGCAAACCATACTCCTTTTTGAGTCCCCGGTGTGTGTGTGTCTATCATACCTGTTCAGGTTTGAGCCCCGGGGGCACCCAGGCATACTCCTCCAGCGCGCAGCCTGAGTCGTCGTCTGAGGTGGAGTTCCTCTGGAAGTCGTACATCAGCTTAGTGATGGTCTTCTCCATCTCCAGAGGCATGGCCGTCACCACATGCTCCTCACGGTGACACTTATAGTGGACACAGATGTTCCTACAGGACACAGGGACAAAGGAGAAGTCAGTTATCAAAGCTTACAGTGGACACAGATCTTTCTACAGGACAATGGGACAGCGAGCTGAGGTCAGTGATAAGATACCAAAGCTAACATTGAGTGGACATGTATTTTCTTCAGGAAGAATAGAAAAGTGAGAAACTGTTATCCATAGTCCAAGCTTAGTGATATAAAACACTGTCAGCAACCAACCAGGACTTATGCCTTGTACGTATGGCAAAATATGGGTTGAGTTCAGACCTCTCTCGATGTCCATCTTTGTTTTGAGGGGTTTCCATTGCAAAGCAACAAAGCATGTGAAATCTAATCTCCATGGCAACAAAGCATGTGAAATCTAATCTCCATGGCAATGAAGCATGTGAAATCTAAACTCCACACAGTTCAAGGGCCAGGGTTCACATGTTTTACAGAGAGAGCAGGATCTCAGAGACATTCTAGCTCCCACAATCCTCTAGGTAACACCAGTGAGGACATAACGACAAACAGGTTAGGGAAATGATTCGTCGAGCTACTGACAGTGATGGAAAGCAGTACTGTAAATACACATTTCTCCTCCTGTCTTTACAAGGTTAGCTTCAAGCGGTTTCAGATGCTCAAACAGGATAAAAATCTGTTCTCATTAATCAAGAACCATGCAACAGATTAACACACCCACACAAGGTATCCGTTTGTTCGCATACAGAACAAGGATGGCAAATGTTTGTAAGAGTGTGGCGCTTCCGTTTTTATGTCCATTCCAACTTAGGTATAATACATGTGACTAGAGCCTTTTTTCACCCTCACCCTTTAAAACAGAATAAACTAAAGTTGTGAACTAGGCCACACACACACACACACACACTGACACTCTGTCCAGGCAGCAGACCCTGTAACCATTGGACACAGAGGGAGGCCCGCGGGTCATATCCACTGACTTCTACTGCCCCTCAGGTAGCCAATCAAAAACAAATCAAAAGTTTATTGGTCACGTACACAGTTTAGCAGATGTTAAAGCGTGTGCAGGGAAATGCTTTTGTTACTAGCGCCTAACAATGTAGTAAAATGTCAAATAATTACACAAATAATCACACACACACAAAAGAAAATGAGGAATTATTTTTTATCACGAAATGTCGTAACTAATCCAATTAACAAGCACTGTAAAAGTAATCCAAATGCAGTCTATACATATACCAGATGAACCTACACAAGATATACTGAGAATGATATGTACAGAAGTAGATATATTAGAGTGAGCTATGTCAAGAATCCAGTATATAAATAAATATGTGGTGTGTATAAACGGTGTAACTAAAATAGTAGAAATATTAGAACGAGTAATGTCAAGAATTATTTCGACATATTTAAATACACAGTACAAAACACCATGGCAAAATGGACGGAATTACAGGAAATTAGCTTCCAGAACAGAGTCTGGAATATAACTGTGTGTAAATGGTGTATAGCAGTGGCGGTCAGTGCTGTTTAAGATGAGGGAGGACGATTTTTTTAAATGAACATGGCCTTTTTTCTACTAGAGCATATTGGATGACTGTCCTTCATATTTCATTCACCCTGCTCAATGTAACATTGATAGGTTTAAGATACAACATGATACTAAACATTTTCCTATACCCATCATAATGTTGCTATTGCTAATCTAGGGTGTAATTAGTCCAACAGTTGCAATTGAGAGTTTCTATTGGACAAATTCAGGTAAGTTTATCCCCTTCCTTCCGTTTAAGAATAGTTTTTCTACAGAATCGGCGGAAGGAATACATCCTTGATCACCACAAACACAGTTCATTTTCATAGCAGCCACATACAAACAGCACAATCATTTGCTTCTCATCCTTCTCATCCTCTCACCTTTTCCCTTTGCTTGCGTACTTCAGTGCACAATACAACAGCTGTCTGTGATGAAGCAACAAAAAAACAAAACAAGCCAAACCTCCATAACCGCTATCTGCTACACACAGCCAACATCGTTGTAACTAGAGGTCGACCGATTATGATTTTTCAATGCCGATACCGATTATTGGAGGACCAAAAAAAGCTGATACCGATTAAATTGGCCGATTTTTATATATATATTTGTAATAATGACAATTACAATAATACTGAATGAACACCTATTTTAACTTAATATAATACATAAATAAAATATATTTGGTCTCAAATAAATATTGAAACATGTTTCATTTGGTTTAAATAATTCAAAAACACAGTGTTGGAGAAGAAAGTAAATGTGCAATATGTGCCATGTAAAAAGCTAATGTTTAAGTTCCTTGCTCAGAACATACAGTTGAAGTCAGAAGTTTACATACACTTAGGTTGGAGTCATTAAAACTCGTTTTTCAACCAGTCCACAAATGTATTTTTAACAAACTATAGTTTTGGCAAGTCGTTTAGGAAATCGACTTTGTGCATGACACAAGTCATTTTACAACAATTGTTTACAGACAGATTATTTCACTATCACAATTCCAGTGGGTCAGAAGTTTACATACACTAAATTGACTGTCTGGTTCATCCTTGGGAGAAATTTCCAAACGCCTGAACATGAACGCATGTTCATCTGTACAAACAATTGTACGCCAGTATAAACACCATGGGACCAGCCGTCAGAATGTGTCTCCTTCCTGAGCAGTATGTCTCCTAGAGATTAATGTACTTAGGTGCAAAAAGTACAAATCAATCCCAGAACAACAGCAAAGGACCGTGTGAAGATGCTGGAGGAAACAGGCACAAAAGTATCTATATCCAAAGTAAAAACAAGTCAAATATGGACATAACCTGAAAGGTCACTCAGCAAGGAAGAAGCCACTGCTCCAAAACAGCCATAAAAAAAGCCTGACTATGGTTTGCAACTGCACATGGGGACAAAGATCAAACTTTTTGGAGAAATTTCCTCTGGTCTGATGAAACAAAAATAGAACTGTTTGACCATAATGACCATCGTTATGTTTGGAGGAAAAAGGGGGAAGCTTGCAAGCCGAAGAACACCATCCCAACCGTGAAGCATAAGGGTGGCAGCATCATGTTGTGGGAGTGCTTTGCTGCAGGAGGGACTGGTGCACTTCACAAAATAGACGACATCATGAGGATGGAAAATTGGGGATATATTGAAGCAACATTACAAGACATCGGTCAGGAAGTTAAAGCTTGGTCAAAAATGGGTCTTCCAAATGGGCAATGACCCCAAGCATACTTCCAAAGTTGTGGCAAAATGGCTTAAGGACAACAAATTCAAGGTTTTGGAGTGGCCATTACAAAGCCCTGACCTCAATCCTATAGAAAATGTGTGGGCAGAATTGAAAAAGAATGTGCAAGCAAGGAGGCCTTACAAACCGGACTCAATTACACCAGCTCTGTCAGGAGGAATGGGCCAAAATTCATCCAACTTATTGTGGGAAGCTTGTGCTACCCGAAACGTTTGACCCAAGTTAAACAATTTAAAAGGCGATGGTACCAAATACTAATTGAGTGCATGTAAATCTCTCTGTCTCGCTCTCAGTTCGTATTGCAAGAGCTCTGATGGGTTGGAGGACATCCTCCAGAAGTTGTCATGACTCCTGTGTAAGTCTATGGAAGGGGGCAAGAACTGTGAGCTTCCTAGGTTTTGTATTGAAGTCAATCTATCCAGAGGAGGATGGAAGCTAGCTGTCCTCCGGCTACACCATGGTTCTTCCCCAGAGAGCGCTGTTGAGGCTACTGTAGACTTTCATTGCAAAACAGTGTGTTCTAATCAATGATTTGGCAACATGTGAATATATTTAGTATCGTTTTTTCTAAAAATTACAACTTAATTTCACTATTTTAATATTTATGAAATTCAATGAAGAGGATGGTCCTCCCCTACCTCCTCTGAGGAGCCTCCACTGGTGTATAGCGACAGTATGTGAATAGAAAAGGTGTACAGCAGTAGTTACAGCCTTCAAAAAGTATTCATATCCCTTGACTTATTCTACATTTTGTTGTGTTACAGCCTGAATTCAAAATAGATTCAAAAACATTAAGTTCTCACCCATCTACAGATAATAACCCGTAATGACAAAGTGGAAACATTTGTAGAAATTTGTGCAAACGTATTTCAAATTAAATACAGGAATACCTCATTTACATAAGTATTCAGACCCCTGAGTCAATACTTTGTAGAAACACCTTTGGCAGTGATTACAGCTCTGATACCTTCTGGGTGAGTCTCTAAGAGCTTTCCACACCTAGATTGTGCAACTTTTTCCCCATTTTTCTTTTCAAATTCTTCAAGCGCTGTCAAACGAGTTCCTGATCAATTGCTAGACAGCCATTTTCAGGTCTTTCCATAGATTTTCAAGTAGATTTAATTAAGAACTAACTCAGCCACTAAGGAACATTCACTGTCTATTTGGTAAGCAACTCCAATGTAGATTTGGCTTTGTGTTTTAGGTTATTGTCCAGTTGAAAGGTGAATTAATCTCCCAGTGTCTGGTGGAAAGCAGACAACCAGGTTATCCTCTAGGATTTTGCCTGTGCTTAGCGCCATTCTGTTTATTTTTTAAGTCGATTACAAGCATACCCCTAACATGATGCAGCCATCACTATGCTTGGAAATATGAAGAGTGGTCCTCAGTAATGTGCCTTATTGGAATTGCCACAAACATAACACTTTGTATTCAGGACAAAAAACGTATTGCTTTGTCACATTCTTTGCAGTATTACTTTAGTTCTTTGTTGCAAACAGGATGTATGTTTTGGAATATTTTTATTCTGTAAATGCTTTCTTCCATTCACTCTGTCATTTAGGTTAGTTTTGTGGAGTAACTACAATGTTGTTGATCCATCCTCGGTTTTCTCCTATCACAGCCATTAAACTCTGACTGTTTTAAAGTCAATATTGGCCTAACGGTGAAATCCCTGAGAGGTGTCCTTCCTCTCCGTCAACTGAGTTAGGAAGGATTCCTGTATCTTTGTAGTGACTGGAAACATTAATACACCATCCAACGTATAATTAATAACTTCACCATGCTAAAAGGGATATTCAATGTCAGATTTGTTTACTTGTACCCATCTACCAATAGGTGCCCATTTGAAAGGCATTGGAAAATCTTCCTGGTCTTTGTGGTTGAATCTGTGTTCACGACTGAGGGACCTTACATATAATTGTGTGCGGGGTACAGAGATAGGGTAGTAATTGAAAAATCATATATTAAACATTATTATTGCACACAGAGTGGGTCCATGCAACTTATGTGACTTGTTAAGCACATTTGTAGTCTTGAACTTATTTAGGATTGCCATAAAAGGGGTTGATTACTTACTGACTCAAGACATTTCAGCTTTTAATTTGTAATTCATTTGTAAATTACCCTTTGACATTATGGGGTATTGTGTGTAGGCCATTGACACAAAATCTAAATGTAATACATTTTAAATTCAGGCAGTAACACAACAAAATGTGGAGAAAGTCAAGGGGTGTGAATCCTTTCTGAAGGCAATACAGTATATACTAGAATACAATATATACATATAAAGTGAGTAAAACAGTATGTAAACATGATTAAAGTGACCAGTGTCCAATGACTATGTACATAGGGCAGCAGTCTCTAAGGTGCAGAGTAGAGTACCGGATGGTATCCGGCTAGTGACATGTCTAAGGTTCAGGGCAGGGTACTCCATCCCATTACACAGACAGATGCCCGGTGGGCAGCACAGGATAAGTAACAGGGGCTTAGACTTCTTTGACGGAAAGATAGAGACAGAGAGACTCTTACATGCAAACCTCACCAGCCGCATGCGTGAGCGTTGCAAAATTCATTTACACACGTTATTCAGTCCTTTCTACCACACCGCTGGCGCACGTGAACGAGTGTCTGTGTAGCCAGGCCCTAAAATAGAACTTGATTATGCAAGTCCCCTCATTATTGGATATCAGGAAGATACAAACCCACATGGATGCTTGAAAGACAAACGAGGAGAGCAACAGCTAGCTGACTAAATATCCATGGATGTTTCATGTGTGTTTCGACCTGCCCCCAAATTAACATAATATACAGTGCTTGACCTGGACTGAAATAGGGACTGGTATTCATTTTGGGTGCCAGTATTGTTTACATGTAGGTGCATGAGCTCCACAATACATTTGAGCTAATGTTCTATAAAAGGAATAGGAGCTTAAGCAGTAGAAATTTGAGGTGCCGGTACTCAGCTCCAGTGAGCACCTGTCCAAGTCAAGCACTGGTTAAATAAACTGGTGATGCATGGCTGGGGACCACTACATAAATCTCTGCTTCTTCATTACCCTTGGGCAAGGGCAATCTACCTGATCTCCTGGAGGCGATTGGCTTCAGAGCAGTGTGCATGAATATTAAATCAACATATGAATGAATACTGAAATGCCAAGACATCTCATCTATGAATATTGATGTGAGCGGTAAGTAGTACATGGAGCCAGGCCTCGGTTTGCAGACTAAGTCATCAGCTCTCTGACAACCAGCCCATCCATACAGGAGAGGGAGAATTAAACAGCCCATCCTAGCGGTGGGACACCTTGCCTGGGGCTACAGAGTCCTCTCATTACAATACAGCAGTTCTCCATCATTACTAATGGATGTGGGATTAGAGACACATGTACGTACGTACACACACACTCTACAAAAAATCTAGTTGTTTCAACTAATTATTATTAAATTGACTGATTCCAGTCTTTTTAGTTTCCTCAACTTTTCAATCAAAGTGTTTATTTTTTATTTTGATTGAATATTAAAACATACAATCTACTTGCAGTGAACATTTACATTACATTCAGTCATCAAACAGACTCCCATCCAGAGCGACCCACAGAAGCAACCAGGGTCAACGCCCTGCCCAAGGGCACATTTAAAGATCTCCCACAAGGTCAAAACATGGACCCGAACCAGCCACCTATCCGCCACATAAATCATAACAGCAAGGCCAACTGAATACGTTTGAGTGCATGTATGGCACTATTTACAAAGTAAATCTCAGTTCTGTTAAAAGTACACTCAAGTAAAACTATTTTATTTATCATAGTGATTAACATTAACACAGAGTAATATGCCCCACTTACATTAGACAACTATACAGAAAACCTTTAAATTGCTGAAATAAGTCAATCAAATCAATAGTCAGATGAACTGATAATTGACACAGACATGGTGGCAAAGCAGGAAGATCCCAGGTGAGGACGTGTTGAATAGTAATTACTGTATACAGGCACAATGTAATCATGTTGGTCAAATATGTAAGTTTAAAAACATTGTATGTCAAAGCACCGTCTGTGTGTAACTAGTTCCACAGCCATTTTTTTTATGAAGATACCAAAATAATAATATCTAGTTGAATGAACATATGAGTCAAGTTGAGCAAACACATCATTTTAAGTTAACTTAATTTGTGCCGAGGTTGTCTCAAGTTGGAGTTTGCGCCAACTAAAAATGTTAAGTTCAGGTAACACTTTGACCGAAAAGTAGAACCAGTGGAACCAGTGACTTAATCATTTTACAGTATGCACATATATGCACACACACCAACATACTAAATGTACGTTAGAACACGGAGAGATGATTCAGAGGGTGACAAATAAAATAGAAAAAAAAAACATTACACACACATCTCCCACTCCTTTTCATGCAAGGGGCTCATTCTGCCTTTGGGTGGAGAACAGGCTTGGAGATAGGGGTTTAAATATAGCCTGGAGGAGTACATTGGGCATGGGGGAGAGTGTTCCACACTGCATTCCACACTGCAAAACAGTGTCTCTGTTTTAAAATGATACTGACAGAGGCCTTATAAACACCAACCCAATTGTTATCATCGTCTTTGAACTGGACATGGGAGCACGAGGGTTGGAGTCCCATGGGACCCGTGAGCCTGTCTCTCTCCAGATGTATAGGGCCATCATCCAGTGATTCACCTTCCAAACATCTGATCTCCCTGCATCAGGATTGGCAGAGATATGCCCAGGGCCTAAGCCCCTGATTTACAACAAGGTGCACATCACTGGGATTTATATTCTGAAACAATACCCCATGTTACACTGGTCATCTACCTGACTTCAATACAAGTCAAGTATATAACCAACGCCTTCTAAAAAAAACTCTACAAAGTAAAAGGTAAGAAAATGAAATAAATGAAGTAGACTGGCCTTTCCTCTCCTGGGGAAGATAAAGCCTTCCATGGTCAGAGCAGAACACCGCAGGAAGCTTCTAATGACTGGAAGGTATCTGAGTGGACAGTAATCGCTGAGACTGTGATGTAAGCAGACAATCAGTCACCACCACAGTGTTAATCATTGCATTGCTCCTCTACATCACCCTGGCAACAGCCAAGTTAAACAGCTACACTCTGACTCACTGCACAGTCAGTCAGTAGACACACCAACCTGTAAAGACCCTGTCCACTGGTGAAGCTAACGCCCAAGAAATGACTGACCCACACACAGACAAGTTCTTACTAGACTAGAGATACTTATTGTTTTGTTTTCAGTATTATTCACCACTGTGGAACTCTTAATAACCACCTATGGACTGGTTGGTACAAATCCTCTGAGGTACTGGTACAAATCCTCTGCCAAGTCAGGGACATCTCAAGAGGTTGGGTTGAGAGGTGGTGCCATTAATTTAACTAACCCAATATTAACAGTTTCATTAGCCATAGGGCAAGGTGTCATCCAGGCTCTTAAACACCTCCTCTAAAGTGTTCAACACATCCACAACCCTTGCCTTCCTGAAAAACAGCCATGGAGCTGAGTGGGCTTGATGTGGTATCCGAAAGGAACCCCATTCCCAACAAATTCCAGAGCAGCTCTCAGAACAGCTGCTGTGTTTCTGTGTCATCATTCCAGACAGCATGTTTAAATGGCAGCTCAGAGGAACAGCTGCTGTGTTTCTGTGTCATCATTCCAGACAGCATGTTTAAATGGCAGCTCAGAGGAACAGCTGCTGTGTTTCTGTGTCATCATTCCAGACAGCATGTTTAAATGGCAGCTCAGAGGAACAGCTGCTGTGTTTCTGTGTCATCATTCCAGACAGCATGTTTAAATGGCAGCTCAGAGGAACAGCTGCTGTGTTTCTGTGTCATCATTCCAGACAGCATGTTTAAATGGCAGCTCAGAGGAACAGCTGCTGTGTTTCTGTGTCATCATTCCAGACAGCATGTTTAAATGGCAGCTCAGAGGAACAGCTGCTGTGTTTCTGTGTCATCATTCCAGACAGCATGTTTAAATGGCAGCTCAGAGGAACAGCTGCTGTGTTTCTGTGTCATCATTCCAGACAGCATGTTTAAATGGCAGCTCAGAGGAACAGCTGCTGTGTTTGTGTCATCATTCCAGACAGCATGTTTAAATGGCAGCTCAGAGGAACAGCTGCTGTGTTTCTGTGTCATCATTCCAGACAGCATGTTTAAATGGCAGCTCAGAGGAACAGCTGCTGTGTTTCTGTGTCATCATTCCAGACAGCATGTTTAAATGGCAGCTCACAGGAACAGCTGCTGTGTTTCTGTGTCATCATTCCAGACAGCATGTTTAAATGGCAGCTCAGAGGAACAGCTGCTGTGTTTCTGTGTCATCATTCCAGACAGCATGTTTAAATGGCAGCTCAGAGGAACAGCTGCTGTGTTTGTGTCATCATTCCAGACAGCATGTTTAAATGGCAGCTCAGAGGAACAGCTGCTGTGTTTCTGTGTCATCATTCCAGACAGCATGTTTAAATGGCAGCTCAGAGGAACAGCTGCTGTGTTTCTGTGTCATCATTCCGGACAGCATGTTTAAATGGCAGCTCAGAGGAACAGCTGCTGTGTTTCTGTGTCATCATTCCAGACAGCATGTTTAAATGGCAGCTCAGAGGAACAGCTGCTGTGTTTCTGTGTCATCATTCCAGACAGCATGTTTAAATGGCAGCTCAGAGGAGAGGAGAAGGAGAAAAAGGTTCAGAGGAACAGCTGGAGGCAGGCAGCAGCCAAATTTATATTATTTCTGCTTCTTTTGTTTTCTCTGGACAGGCAGGGAAAATAGGAGGACAGATTATTTTTCTATTTTTTAAATGCCTTTTGTTCTGAGATCAGATGGGCATTTCCTTTCAGTGTATTTTGTCTTAATTTGTCCTAATTTGGTAATTTATTGAAGAAGACATGTTCAGCTTTAATCAGTGTTAAAATTGGATTGCACTACATACCAAAGAGGAATCAAACAAAAAAAAGGTGTTTATTAGTAGCTAATTACTGGCGACTCAATCCAATATATTCAATCTAATGGAGATTAGGCCTGCACCCACCTGCTGCAATAAATAATAATCCATTATTCTTGTCCAACACACACACACTCCATAAAATATACATTGACTGAACACTATCAAAGAATGTACGTAATCTCACTACTCCTTTATAGAATTTGTAAAGATTTAGTGTCAGAAGTGCAGGAAGTGAGAGAGGACTATATATTTATGTAACATTAACTGAGGATGGCAGCTTTATACCAGATGACCATGTTACTTATTCATAAGTGTTACTTGTTCGGTAACTGCTACTGGGACAGATGCATGGTATGTCACATGGGGGCAGGTTTTCAGGCTCCTGAGACCTCAGTCCTTATACGGAACTGTAGCTATGCTGTTCTCATGCGATATTGTCAAGCTGTCATTGGGAAACCCATCTGTGCAAACTATCTGCAAGTTTGAAATGCTGACAAACACAACTAGTATAAACATGGCTTAAAACAGTGGACCAGATTAAACAATCTCCTGGTGTTGAAAGGGGATGGTCAAAAACCGACCTGACATTATTTTGCACATCAAGACTGATAAAATGGTTGGTTGCCTATGAGCCGAGGCTACCTGTAGTCTAAATGTCTGTTTCAGAGCAATGCAGCCTGATATCTCCATTACCCCTGGACTCTCGGGCCAGCTGCTGGAGTGTCCCATTATTCCCTAAAATCCGTTCATATGCTAATCCAAAATGACCTATCCTGACTCAATCAATCCTGCGGCCGGCCAGGTCCAGACCATAGAGGCAACACAACAAAGACTAATCCCACTGAAAAAATCTGGTTAGCTTGACCGCCGCGCCACGGAGAGTAGAAAGAGAAAATGGATAACAACACATCCATTACGGAGGATAGTCTATGAGTCAGTAAGGTGGAAATTAGTGAGACCGTCAGTGCAACTATTACGTAAGAGCAAAAAAAATGTAACGTTCAAAAAAAAAATATATATTACAGAATAATCAGTGTAATTGCTTAGTAGTTGCAATGTAAATATGATTGCCTAGTTCTAAATCATGAATAGGCCTACCTAGTCGTTAAAATACATTTCACCTCATACCTCATTGATGTTGATATGATTTAGTTTAAATCGAGCACACCACGAATGAGCCACAGACTACATTGTAGCACACATCTTGCAGTCAGGAAATATCAAACCCTTTCTAAACACGACCTTTCAACGGCAGTAAAAGTTCACTCAAACTGGCAATGTTGATTAAACTTGGCCACAGTTTAAAACCTGAAATAGATACTGTCTTGAAGGTCCGGACACAACAGCGCGCAAAGATAGCCTTGTCAGCTGTGTAAATAACAGATTGATACAAAATAACGGAGCCACAAACGGTAAAATGTAGTCAATGCTTACCTTATCACAAAGTAGGTGTGAGGGAGAGCATGGCTATGCACCCGGTGATAATAGCTTTCAACCACACTTTCCTCATTGCAAACCTTTTCATAGTCTACTATTCCTGCGACACAATTTTACGAATCCTGCACTCTCACTCTCTGGTCAGTGCGAAGGCGCAATCTGTTCCTCTAGGCTACTGTCCTCTTCGCTCTGTGAGCCTTTTTGTCAAGATGTTCTGCAAACACATTCACCAAGCGCAATGATTGGTAAAGCGACACAAAACCCAATAAGCGGTTAAACACAAATACCCCTACATTTAGTCCACCTACATTGAGATAATGCAACAGCCTTAACTTTGTAGATTACGTTTCGAACGAATCCAAAACAATAATTTAAAGAAAGTTAAAAAACCATCCACAGGGACTCCTTTACCGTATGCGCTTAGTTAAGGAGCGCTGGGCAGGGGACTTGCTCACCGAGTGACTGGCTGAATAACGGAGTAGCCTGTCCTTGCCAGGACCACCGCACCCCCCCCCCCCCCCCCCCTCCACACACGCACCCCTCCCGAATGCTAATGACCATCCGTGATGTCAGCAAGTCACCATCACACTGGTATAATTAGCGGCGTGAATGACTGGTGTTTTGGAGTGATTTGCATGCAAATTAAACAATTTCACTGAATCAACTGCCCCAGGGCAGCCAGCTAGAGAGCGAGAAAGGGAATAGAAGTACCATGCGGTATTAGAGGGATTGCCAAAGACTCCAGCCACCCTAGTCATGAGACTGTTCTCTCTGCTACCGCACTGCAAGCGGTACCGGAGCGCCAAGTCTAGGTCCAAAAGCCTTCTTAACAGCTTCTACCCCCAAACCATAAGACTCCTGAACAGCTAATCAAATGGCTACCCAAACTCTTTGCATTGCCTGCCCCCTCACACATTTTTACACTGCTGCTACTCTCTGTTTATTATATATGCAGTCATTTTACCTCTACCTGCATGTACATATTACCTCAATTACCTTGACAAACTGGTGCCCCTGCACATTGACTCTGTACCGGTATCCCCTGTATGTAGCCTCTCTACTGTTATTTTATTGTTGCTCATCAATTATTTGTTCATTTCTATTTTTTATTTTATTTTTATACTTCAGTTTAGTAAATACTTTCTTTACACTTATTCTTCTTAAAACTGCATTGTTGGTTAAGGTAAGGGCTTGTAAGTAAGCATTTCACTATACCTGTTGTATTCGCTGCATGTGACAAACATTGATTTGGAAACAAAATGCGTAACAATTACCAAAATAATGGAGTAGAATGGAGAAGGGTTATAGATAGCCTATAGCTTACAGAACACTAGTGTGGAATAGAGTAAGGTAACCAAACGTTTTTTGTATTTTATTAGGATCCCCATTAGCTGTTGCAAAAGCAGAAGCTACTCTCCCCCCTGCCCTCATTTCCCAATACACTGTAGCCGAAGAGGTCCTATTATATACTGCTTAGTTAGTTATCAAATGTTTATCAACAGAATTAGAAGAAATACATTGTTACAAGGCCTCTCAAATAGCTTCCCGAGCATTGGACTAGTAACTGAAAGGTTGCAAGTTCGAATCCCCGAGCTGACAAGGTACAAATCTGTCGTTCTGCCCCTGAACAAGGCAGT
Organism: Oncorhynchus clarkii lewisi; assembly: GCF_045791955.1. Taxonomy (NCBI): domain Eukaryota; kingdom Metazoa; phylum Chordata; class Actinopteri; order Salmoniformes; family Salmonidae; genus Oncorhynchus; species Oncorhynchus clarkii. Next base: position 60,579,526 of record NC_092163.1, read on the forward strand.
TAACCCACTGTTCCTAGGCCGTCATTGAAGATAAGAATTGACTGACTTGCCTAGTTAAATAAAGGTCCAATAAAAAACCAGAAGGGAACAATAGCTTTCACCTTTCAGGTCTTCCACAACAGTGAGCATGAGGGAATGGAGACAGGCAAGACAGTTATTGAACGCTAGGCAATTGGAACATAGTTTAGAGACAAAACAATTCATATTGACCTTGTACTTCCATCATAAAACAACTTCCAAATGTATAAACAATGACATACAGTATAAGCAGTTGTAAGAACTATAAACTGGGTGATAGGGGTGTGTCGGTTTGGGACCAAAATAAATAGTTACACTTTTGGAATGAAATCAGTGTGTCAAGTTGCAAACCAAAATATTAATTTGACTTACTCTCTAACTTTTGTATAATTTCAGCCAGTAGTTTTGAAAGTGGTGCTCACGAGCTAAAAGTGGTACCCGTTTTTTTGTGTACTTGTGTATCCAATTGTGTACTACGTCATCTATTTAGTGTGATATGTTATGCGTTTTGCCATTTATATTATATCATACACATTTAGCAATTTGTGTGATATGTTCCAAATCCAATTCCTGCAATATGTTTCAAATTTGTTGGACTTTAGATCCCGGAGTGCATCTTTTTTAAATAAAAAATTAAATAAAACCCCCTTTTTCTCCCCAATTTCGTGGTATCCAATTGTTAGTAATTACTATCTTGTCTCATCGCTACAACTCCCGTACGGGCTCGGGAGAGATGAAGGTCGAAAGCCATGCGTCCTCCGAAACACAACCCAACCCGGCCGGCTGCGACAGAGCCTGGGCACAAACCCAGAGTCTCTGGTGGCACAGCTAGCGCTGCGATGCAGACCACTGCGCCACCCGGGAGGCCGCCCGGAGTGCATCTTTAACTATGGAAAGTCAATCAACATTAATTCTTCCATTTGGGATGTGATTTGCTATTGATCGGTTTATTTGCGGACTCAACCTGCAATTAAAAGGGACTAAATAAACAGGCTGATTGTTCTCTACTAGATTAATTCTATCTGGGCTATTTTGGTTAGTCGTAATTTACAAACACTTGCATGGCTCTAAGCCTGTAATACTATCTGAGCTCCTTTCCAGAATCAGTGTTAGGAGTGTTTAACAATGTCTGACTGCTGCTGCTAATTTGCTTATTTGTCTTGCATTGAATGTGGTTGATTTCAAAGGGGAAACGGTGGAATGAGGGGGAGTTTGTAATTAAATCAAGATGTGTTTATTCTTCCTCAAAAGCCTCTGCACTGCTTTAGCTGAGAGCCAAAAAGTAAAGTAAAAAAACAAAACTCTTTGAAACAGTGGTTGAACGCTGTATAAACAGTTTGTGAAGCTGGTAAAACCAGCCGGTGGCTCTGAACGACCTCCACAGTTTGAGGAAGACGCAGTCTTCTTTCCGTTCTCCTTTACCTCCTTGAGTCAGCCTACAGCTTTTGCTCCCAATGCTGTATCTGGCTTGGATTCCATCTTCACACGTGGCAGACCGCCTCTCCCTGGCCTGCACGTCTTTTAGCCCCACACACAAGAGTATCAATTGCCCCTCATCCTGAACTTAAGGCCTTTCCACAGGATTTTATGAGGAACTGTAAGTGACAGCGTCCCCACTCCTCATAGCCACAGAGCGAATCAGCTGGTCTGGGGACCGTTGCTAACCTCATATGGGCTCTGCACTTTCCCAATAAACTTATCCAGGGCCTGTAACTGCTTTAATGCTCTAATAAAAATGTAGAGGCCAGCTTGGGAAACATGCCACAGATAACATGTACTTTACTTTAGGCATGCAGTGCCTTTGCATGGTCATTTTAGTCGAGGAGTACAAGTTTACTCCCTTCCAAAGCATGTAGGAGCATATCAGTGCTTTTGTCCCGATCAAAGCACAAGATGAACGATAGTGCATACTTACTGCCCTGAGGGATGAACAAGCCATGTCAAATATGTTTTATAGTTGCACATCCTGAGAGGATCTTATCATACACCAATATTATATAAACCTTACCAAGGAACGAACTAAAGTAACAACAACAAAAAATATCTGTCACTATAACAAAGAGCAATGGCTCCAATGGCCCGAGTTGACCCACAATTTCATGTAACACCACCCTCTTCTCTCCTTTCATGTGGGAAATGCTGATGATGACTATCACTGAGTCAACACCAAGGCAGCTGAATCTCACCCCAACAGCTGATCACTAAGGAGAGAAGGGAGAGCAAGAGAGGAGAGATAGAGAAAAGAGATTGAGAGAGAGAGCAAGAGAAAATAGAGGGAGAGAGAGAGCAACAGAGAGAGCAAGCGAGAGAGAGAGAAAGAAAGAACACTCCTTTTCTGGTGTGTATAGATCTCTACATTCTGGTGTGTATAGATATCTACATTCTGGTGTGTATAGATATCTACATTCTGGTGTGTATAGATATCTACATTCTGGTGCGTATAGATATCTACATTCTGGTGTGTATAGATATCTACATTCCTTTTTAGTGACTGGGCTGGGCTTGCATCAAAGCAGTTGGGACCAACAAGCAAGTTAGATTGATCCAACTTCCTTTCCCACAGACTAGACATATTTACAGCCTCAGATAGGGATTTAGGGGGTTGGAGTAATCCCCCAAATCTCTGCTACCGCTTTTAGAAGTATTTTCCAGCGGGTTTACCCATGTACTCTGTCCTTAGAGTAGAGGGTCTGAGGCTGTGGATGGATACAAAGCTCAAGAGCACTTCTACAATAGTGTTCACAGCAGATAAGTGACTATTACACACTCCATGTTGAATGTTAAATGGATTAATTCTACACGGTTTGAGCGGAATAATTGTATTTTTATAGGGGGAGAGAAAAGTTTAGCCAGTTTGTTGAAATTATAATTTGCTTGGGGGTTCGTGAACAGGGAGAGAGTGTGTTGTCCTGCTCCAACTCCATTCATGGAGGGGCCCTCGGCTCTGGAGTGATCTTGAGGAGAGGCTCCTGATGGGTAGGCTATTTCTGCCCCTGCTGGCCCACTTAAAACAAGAGGTCTTCAGCATGGAGAAACGTGTAGCTAGGGCCCCATCCATCTCAAGCCACAGGAAGCCTGGCTTTCAGGGGCTGTGGAGCACGTTCCTCAGTCCACATTACCCTACTCTACCCCTGTCTCTCTGAGTTTTCCCAGTCCTACATGCGGATTCTGATTAAAAACATAACTGGGTCACACTTTTCTCTGGTTGAAAAAGGGGTGGGACTTAGTAAAGGTATGCGTAGATGCACAGGGAAATGTTGACTGATAAACATGAAAAATGTAGAAAGAAATGGTTTTACATCAACGTGAAATAGGAAAATTAAAGTGAACCACCTGCTGTCTAAACCTCCCACACCAAACATACAAGGGCAGTTTCATGACTAAGCTCCCATTCATCCACCAGTGGGAGGAATAATCCATAGTCATGTCGGCCATGTGGGTGTCAGTACCTCAATGGGTGATCGCTCCCATTCAGTCAGACTGCAGGGTTCTGGAACACCACACAGAGTTCTATTCCAGAAGTCTCTCCTCCTTGGAGCTCTGCAGCTCTCTCCTTTCTCCCTGCAATCGCCATGCGGAGAGGAGTGACCAGATGTTCATTAATAAAGGATATGATCACCCTCATTGGGGTGACCACAGCAGTGCAAAAACACCAGCAGCTTGATACATTATTGCCTCATTCTGTTTGAGAACGTCACACCACACAATACCCATAGTGGACAGTATACTAAAGCCTCAGACACACTCTACAACACCACAGCCAGGTATGCAGAACAACAGTACATGCTGATAAAGCATACTACTTGAAGAGAGAAATAGAAGATGCAAAATTGAACACAATATGTGGTCTAGGACAAAGACGTAGACTTGTTTTCATGTTGAACATCAATAGAGAGTAAAAATCCTCAGGTCGGTCGGCCCAGTGATTTAAACACAGCCGTGTGATTATCTTCTTCTATTTAAGCCAATCACTTGGGTAGTGCTCCAATTTCTCCAGAGGCTCCTGTAACGGTTTAAACTTGAGCCATCCAAACTTTTAGTTAAATAAACCCTTGCTCAAGTATGCCATGTTTAAATATTTAGTTTGAGAAAGACTGGCTGGAAGGGGAGAAGGATCAGTCAAACAGTGGTGGGTCTGATTGAGCGGTTCTGTCTGTCCATTCTAGTCCAGGAGGGAGTACAGTGCTCTGCTTATGTCCACTTACAGCTCCGTTTGATTTGCAATTTGTTATCAACACAATTCAAGGCCATGGCAGAACATTCCTCAGACAACTGTCTAGAGGACACTTTTCCTCCTCGTTGTTGCACGAATAAGAACATGTAGTAGACTAAGAAAACAGAACATAAGTCATGCTTACTAAGTTTTTACAAATTACATTTTAAAAATTGGTCAGATGTAATTTGTGCAGTAAGTAGGAACTGAAAGTATGTTCCTATTCAATTTCCAATGGCAAAGACAATATAGGGAAGAGAGATGGGGGAAAAAAATTAAAATAATTGTGAACAGTTAGTCCTCGGGGTTTTGCCTGCTACATAAGTTCTGCAATACTCACAGACATGAATCAAACCGTTTTAGAAACTTCAGTGTATTTACTATCCAAATCTATGAATAATATGCATATCTTATATTCTTGGCATGAGTAGCAGGAAGTTGAAATTGGGCACGCTATTTATCCAAAACTGAAAATTCTGCCCCCTAGCTTTAAGAGGTTATTAAGAACAAATGCTTATTTACAATGACGGCCTACAACTCATGCAACAGCAGCCACACACACACAGTTTGGTAAATGTATCAGGGTTAGGGATCAGGGAGGGCGTGAATCAGAGCCCAGGACGGACTGATATAGCTTCCTGTTACAGGAGTGAGAGTGTGAGAGAGAGAGAGATTGCGTGAGAGAGACCTAGAGAAAACCAGGATGCTCTTTTATTCATCTGTAGGACAAAATATTACCATTAGCTCATGCTTTAAATACCTCCGTGATTTGCAACAGAGAATAGCACCTTTGAAAAATCGGATCAGTCCTTTCAGCCTGCAAGAATGCCTATTACAAACACCAAGCTCCAGTCAGTTTGATCGGTTGGTGTTGTCAAAATATGATTGGTTAGAAACTTTCACACAGGCCCATATTTTATAGCATTAGTCCATCTGAACTCTATGTAGACCTACACAGGAATAGGAAAACAGACTGGCTTACTCACCAATCCATTTCCACCCTCCCCTTTTCACCTCAATAACCCTAAAGCGTTTCACTTACATCACTATCTCACAGGGGAATTATGATTTTAGTACTACAGGCTATTTTGGATTAAAATTAATTTAATTGATGAGGTTTTTCAGAATAAAGTAAAAGCGAAGGTGTGTAGAGTCAGGATTGAATAGACTTGTCTGATATGAACAGATGACATTGGAGGAGAAAAGGGGGATTTAATACACTGAATCTGATTTCAGAGCTTATCTAAGTGGCCAATAGAAATATAAAGAGGATGACTTCCTGACCACACAACAGAGGTTCTGTGAGGGGGGTCCTCATCCAATCAACAGTGTTTCATCTCAACCAACCCTGAAATAAAACAACCACCCATCCAATTCACCAACTACAAAAACAACAACAGTTCACTTTGGTCAGGCCATTTATTCCACCCAAGGTCCATTTCATTATCAGATTTCCTGCAATAAGCTGTGATGACACACGCTCCATGTCGATATGACCACCGTTGCTTTCTCCACAGGAGCTGTCTTGGCTCCGGTGGCAGTTATGGACCGGTAACTGAAGAGGGATTGGCATTCTAGGATCAACAGAGTATGTGTCAGGGTAGGGAGTTATCCAGATTTTCATACCACTTCCATACAATACACACACACACACACACACACACACACACACACACACACACACACACACACACACACACACACACACACACACACACACACACACACACACACACACACACACACACAGTTAAAGTTGGAAGTTTACATACACCTTAGCCAAATACATTTAAACTCAGTTTTTCACAATTCCTGACATTTAATCCTAGTAAAAATTCCCTGTCTTAGGTCAGTTAGCATCACCACTTTATTTTAAGAATGTGAAATGTCAGAATAATAGTAGAGAGAATGATTTATTTCAGCCTTTTTCTTTCGTCACATTCCCAGTGGGTCAGAAGTTTACATACACTCATTTAGAATTTGGTAGCATTGACTTTAAATTGTTTAACTTGGGTTAAATGTTTCGGGTAGCCTTCCACAAGCTTCCCACAATAAGTTGGGTAAATTTTGGCCCATTCCTCCTGACAAAGCTGGTGTAACTGAGTCAGGATTGTAGGCCTCCTTGCTCGCACATGCTTTTTCAGTCCTGGCCACACATTTTCTATGGGATTGAGGTCAGTGCTTTGTGATGGCCACTCCAATACCTTGAATTTGTTGTCCTTAAGCCATTTTGTCACAACTTTGGAAGTATGCTTGGGGTCATTGTCCATTTGGAAGACCCATTTGCGACCAAGCTTTAACTTCCTGACCGATGTCTTGAGATGTTGCTTCAATATATCCACATCATTTTCCTCCCTCGTGATGCCATCTATTTTGTGAAGTGCACCAGTCCCTCCTGCAGCAAAGCCTCCTTCCTGAGCGGTATGACGGCTGCGTGGTCCCATGGTGTTTATACTTGCGTACGATTGTTTGTACAGATAAGCGTGGTACCTTCAGGCGTTTGGAAACTGCTCCCAAGGATGAACCAGACTTGTGGGGGTCTACAATTTTTTTTCTGAGGTCTTGGCTGATTTCTTTTGATTTTCCCATGATGTCAAGCAGAGGCACCGAGTTTGAAGGTATGCCTTGAAATACATACACAAGTACACCTCCAATTGACTCAAATGATGTCAATTAGCCTATCAGAAGCTTCTAAAGCCATGACATAATTTTCTGGAATTTTCCAAGCTGTTTAAAGGCACAGTCAACTTAGTGTATGTAAACTTCTGACCCACTGGAATTGCGATACAGTGAATTATCTGTTGGTAAACAAGTGTTGTAAAATTACTTGTGTCATGCACAAAGTAGATGTCCTAACCGACTTGCCAAAACTATAGTTTGTTTAAAATAAATTTGTGGAGTGGTTGAAAAATTAGTTTTAATAACTCCAACCTAATTCTGACCTATTCCTACTTCAACTGTGCCCACACGCACCCACACACAAAACTATTTAGGTATTAGGGATCTTGATCCAGGAGGGATTGAATGTCTCTGCTGTAACTAACAAGCTTGATCTTGACATCTAGCTACTTAGCTACAAATTAGCAAACCAAATGCATAGCTGGAGCCCTGAGGTGGATATAATTTAGTTCACATCTAAGATTTCTAATAGTTATACCCTTATAAGCAGTGTCATAGTGTCACACTCCCCCCCTGCAGCCCCCACCCCAAAAATCTATATACATATATATTTTTAAAGATATTGGTATTTTGAAATATCCCGGTATAAGGTATAAACAGTATATCACCCAAGCCTAGTATGTCTTGTGTTGAGACAGGTCTGAGACAGCACTAAGGAATAAGGAATAGATGACTCATTCAGCATCCACGTGTACTGTGTAATCATGAAAACTCAGCAGAACACACAAATACACGCACACACACTCACACTCAAAGACAATCCAACAAAAGGTAGAGGCATTGAGACACTCAGGAGCCCCTCCACCACGTTCCACAGAACAGAAGACTGCCGTTACTGATACCCTTCCATCTGTCTTTCCCTGCTACTCACTGTAGCTTCTATTACTTCCCCTTGTGTAGACTTTGGCCCATTAGAAATCAGTGAGAGAGCAACACCCTGAGAAGAACTAAATGACCCAGGCACAAGGCTGTTTATATAATCCCGACCTGCCATTCACCCCTGTTTATTTGAACTACGAACAGCACCATCCATGTGTGTGTGGAGGGGGAAGGCAAGGTCGGCTATTCTAAAGCATATCCTGTGTCCTGCCCCTTTCACACTCCTCCACGCTCTTAACCACGCTCTTAGCACACTTTTCACAGTGCGTTTATCTCCCAGCAGGCGCCGGCGCTCCTTTGCTTCTCCAGGCACAGATAGTCCTCTGTGTGCCCAGCCAGGGTTGCACGGCAGAGAGAGAACAAACACCCCCCTGCCTTCCTGAAGGCACAGAGCACTGTGACCCACATATGGGTAGTACTCTTTCAGCTTTTAACCACTGCCTGCTAGTCCCTCTCCAGATCCCTCCACTGCACAATGCCAGTGACTATGCATGGAGATTACTTAAAGCAGCCCCTGTGATGAAGGAGGGAGACTGGAGGAATAGTGGGTTTGGGATGGGGTTGGTAACAGTGCCTAGGGGTAGGGGAGGATGAGAGAGTGTATCGTCAATGAACCCAATGTTTTAATCCACAGCCTGGAAGGACTGGGCCACCAAGCCAGATACTGTGACATCTCAAAGAACACGCATGCGCGCACAGACAAATAGATAGATGTCTGTACAATTTGAGTTAACTTTTCGTAGTTTACTTTTTGTGGGTGTGAATGTACTGAGATGTAAAATAGCAGACATTTAGCTAGGCTGACATTCATGAAGGACTGGTGGGCTGTGATTTTGCTGCTTACAGTTGCGATTTCTGACTCCCAACTATCCATGTGTGGGTTTCTCTAAAATAGCAACTCATACATCAATGGCAAGAAGTAGACTGTTCAGTATGATGTGGGAATATTGACCAGGAAAATCAGATAGCAATGCTGTCACATTTGACATAAGACTACGTTATGATTCTAATGTTTCAGGCTCCACCCATTCTCAGTTACACACTAGTTTTACACAGTGTATATGTGCAATCATTAGAAAAATATAACCTAGCAACTGAATGTCAGTTGAGGTCTGTTTTGGGTTAAAGTGATTTTCCTTCTGAAGACTTCAACCCTCTTTAGATATCCCCTAAAGGCCCTTTGACTTGTTGGACTCGTTGACCATTTACTTGCAGGTGGAATGTTTAACTACTGCAAATGTTTCCTACTCACCTCTGTTGCTATGCCTAGCATCTGTAGCTCCCACCAGTCACTTTATACAGAAACACACTCACATACATACACATGACCAGCTGAGAATATTACTCATTTCCATCATATTCACTACACATATAATTTGTTTTCTTATTGTGCAATGCTTTTCCAGAAGAGCTTGGGCTAAACTACAAAATAAGAACATTTAATGGTTTGGAATTGGACACGGCAGTTTGATTTCAAAATCCCCTTTTACATTACGGGAAAATCAGCCTGAATTCCAAATCCAATTGAATTAATCCTTGTATTGAATTTAAGAAAAATGTGCTTGGTGCCAGCTCTGGTATGTAGGCCAGTGTATTAGTGGGCAGAGTAAAGCCTGCTGCTATGATACAGGCTGCAGTGCTACTGGTTTGCCAGCCAGAAGACAGCGCTGCCTGGAGTCCAGTTGAATGACCCTCAGCCTGCCCACCCAGCTTTAAAGAGGATGAGGAGGTCAGAGAAAACAGACTGCGAGAGGGAAAGAGAGAGAGAGAGAGAGAGACTGCGAGAGGGAAAGAGAGAGCGAGAGAGAGACTGCGAGAGAGAGAGAGAGAGACAGAGAGAGAGAGAGAGATACAGAGGGAATGAAAGAGAAGAAGAGAGAGAGCGAGAGAGGGGGAGATGGAAAGCGAGAGAGAGAGAGAATTGAAGAGAAAAAGCAGTGGAAGAGAAGTCATTCATCTGACATGGTGCCACCAGGAGTTGGCATTTGGCTGGCTACAAGTAATTAGAATACATTTCCCCATTGAGTTTATCACATTATTGAAACCTTCCATTGACAGATCATTCTGGTTTTCTCATCATAAGACTTCTGTATGTCCCCTACTGCTTTGAGAGGGAGGCCATTAATCTACACAGTGAAACCAGGGGCTGGAGGGGTGAGGTCACTGACATGGACCAACCAATGAGAGTTCCTCTCTGTCTCACAGTGCAGAGCCCTTGGCCATCACTAAATCACCGCCCTCAGTCAAGATGACTTCCCGTGGGCCCTAGGGCCCTCTGCTGTGCCGACACCTCCAGGGAGAGTGTGAGGAAAGCTTTGGACTATGTACAGACTCAGTGAGCATAGCCTTGCTATTGAGATAGCCTGCCTTCTCTTGAGAGCCAGGTCTGCCTATGTGCACAATGCCCACAAAATGAGGTGAAACTGAGCTGCACTTCCTAACCTCCTGCTAAATGTGTGACCATATTAGAGACACATATTTCCCTCAGATTACACAGACCAACAAAGATTTTGAAAACAAAAATGTTGATTAACTCCCATATCTATTGGGTGAATTACCAGTGTTGTCACAAGAATATGTCAACCAGTGAAGAACAAACACCACTGTAAATACAACCAATAGTTATGTTGATTTATTTTCCCTTTGGTACTTTAACTATTTGCACATCGTTTTAACACTGTACATAGCCATAATATTACATTTGAATTGTCTCTATTCCTCCAAAGTGTGTCATGTTTACTGTTAATATTTTATTGTTTATTTCACTTTTGTTCATTATCTATTTCACTTGCTTTGGCAATGTAAACATATGGTTGCCATGCCAATAAAGCCATTTGAATTGAATTGATAGTATACCTGGCATTAATGTGCCGTTTGATCAGAGGTATATTAGTATTCGGCTGGCCTGACCAAGCCTGGTCCCTCTGTGTCCCCTAAGGCCACGGACCTGATCAGCCCACTGTTTCATCTCACCTTAAACTCTATTGATTACTCCTAAAACGCAGAGCCTTTAGTCTTTCATGTGGACATAGGGGAGGACGTCCATTTCCTTGACCATTTCCAATCAATACATTGGAAAAGGCTGGGAAAAGTATTAACTGAGAGAGCAGCTTCAGTCTCTTAAAAACATTTGAAAATGGACAGATGATCACGAGAAATGGTTAGATAAATCTAAAAATAAAAACAAGCAGTATAAGATGTCTCCCAAATTGGAAAAGATGATGACATTGCACAAAATGCTTGAACACATGAACCCTGCCATCTGAGACACATTTAGTATGTGCAAATTATTACATATTTCTCAAAAATAATATTTGAGAAGTCTTTAATCTGTTGATGCAAGTTTACTCCTATTGAATGTTATATTCTAAGCATAAGTAAGCAAAGTATAGTATAGTGAAGAAGCCCAAACCCAGGGGATGCTACCCCCTCTGAGCACCCCCCACGTCAGCCACCCTGATAGCCCTGTCATGACGTGGCCCTCTTTGGGGATAGCGAGTACCATCCTCCTCTCTCTCTTCCCCCTACATCCAGGCTCTGTTATGAAGGTCATAAATTCCTAGAGGAGTCTCTCCTCATGACCAGACAGTATAGAGAGAAAGTTTCACAAGAGAACAAATGAAACTCTTCCGCATCACAGAACTTGAGAACTGAACAATGTCTGTCCATGTTTTGGAGAATGTGTACACGGTCGGGGGAGAATCCAGCTAGGACCGGTCCATTTTGTTTAATGTTTGTGAAACTCATGAGACAGCCACATTACCATAACTCTGTTTATACAAGAGTCTCAGTTGTGATGCTTGCATCTAATTGTTGTGTAAAATGAATGACTAAAGATGAAACTTTGTGAAATTATGTAATGTGATTTTAAACTGTTTAATGAAGGAAACTCCAACTCCCTTTGGAGTTTAACTAAGTCATAGGCCCGCCCCATGAGCACAGACATTGATCTAGTGTCATGGGACAGCTCTTTCCTACTGTTCTGGATATAACCCCCACCTTGGGAATTTCCCTTGAGACCAGCTTACCTCGATTACCGAGAGGGCTAAGGTTTGAGTAGAGACTATGCATTCCTCGTTTCTGAATTCTCAAGCATACCACGTGGTTAAAATCTGAGACTATCGATCCGACAGAATAAGAGCTACTCTTCGATACTAATTACTAGTCTGCAGCTAGAAATTATGTACCCATGAATGCGAGAACCGACAACCGCCGAAACATCTATCCTATAAGGACATTTCTGAATGGGACTCTGAAGTACCCATTCTAACCACGAAAGACAGGCTGATAAACTTCCAACAGAAAGGACTATTCCAACAGAGATCACGACGACACACTGAGAGTAAATATATATATTGTTTACAATAATCCGTGAATGAGTGAGCGTTCATGTGCGAAGGATTAGCATTGCAATTATTATAATTATCAACCGTGTAGTGTCTTTTGTCTTTCGCGCCCTTCTCAGTCCCTTTGTCTACCAAGCCGCCATTCCAGTTTAGCCCACTAGGGCACATCCCCTATCATTTCCTTGTAACCATATCTACTTTGTTTGTGTGTTTTTGCATTTCTGTGATTATTTAGTTAGTTAATAAATAAATGATTGAGACAATTGATGAATGGATGATTCATAGTAAAGACTGGGTTCGTGCAGATAACCAACAATTTACGACGTTTGGAATGAGAACAACGTGAGGTAAAGAATAATTAATTAATTAGAAGACTAATTGATCAGATATGGTCCCTCGACTTCCTAGTTAATTACATTTACATGATTAGAATAATCACGTAATAATAATTACAGAGAATTGATTTGATAAAATAACAGTCTTCATTTTAATGATGCCAAAGACACGACAGCCCCCTGACAACTCCTCCCCCCACACCCACTGAGGACAAACACAAACCACAGATTGTACTCCTTACGAACTATATAGAAGAAAATAATATTTTTCCCAAACACACAGTGTCTAAACTCTGGTGTCCAAACACCCAGCGCACCCTAGACCTTCTGTCTGAGGACCAACTAGGGTCACCCAGCCACGTAATGCACACAGGCACAAACAACTTGAGAGCAAAGCTGAAAATGGGGGCCACAGAACTCAAGGGAATGATTGAAAAAGCTTGTTCTACTTTCCCCAACACAGAAGTGGTTATCTCCACCCTGCTACCATGAAAATACTTCCACCCTGCTACCATGAAAATACTTCCACCCTGCTACCATACAGCAGGTAAACGCAAGTATTTCCTGTGACAGTGCCTCAAAACCAAATGTTTACCTGGCCCACCACTCCACTCTGGACTAGAACAGCCTCTATGACCAGGTCCACCTCTACAAGGCAGCAGTGCCCACCACTCCACCCTGGACTTGAACAGCCTCTATGACCAGGTCCACCTCTACAAGGCAGCAGTGCCCACTGTCCTCAACACAGAGTCTTTCAAAGTGTTCATAGTGAGCCCACCGACACCCCTATCAGATCACAGCAAAATCATGGTCTACTTGAACAGAGCAATACTCAATCATGAGGCATCAAAGCCAAAGGAACTGAATAATATTAAGAAAGGAAGGAAAATAGTGAGGAAACCTACCAAAAAACAATTAGGTAACAACAAATTTAATCCTTTTTAGATAACTTCCTGGACAAAATGTTTCACTGTAATAGTGAAGGTGTAAACCTAAATATATTTGACCTTTCAGCTTCCCTATCAAATAAAAAAAATGTGACTGACCCAAACTTAAGGAAAGCTTTGACTATGTATGGACTCAGTGAGCATAGCCTTGCTATTGAGAAAGGCTGCCGTAGGCAGACCTGGCTCTCAAGAGAAGACTGTATAATATGTGCACACTGCCCACAAAATGAGGTGGAAACTGAGCTGCACTTCCTAACCTCCTGCCAAATGTGTGACCATATTAGAGACACATATTTCCCTCAGATTATACAGACCCAAAGAATTTGAAAACAAACCCAATTTTGATAAACTCCCATATCTATTGGGTGAATTACCAGTGTGCCATCACAGCAGTGAGATGTGTGATAACTCTTACCACAAAAGGGCAACCAGTGAAGAACAAACACCATTGTAAATACAACCCATATTTAAGTTGATTTATTTTCCCTTTTGTACAGAGAAACCAACCAAGCAGAAATTCCATAACAAGCCCCTTCACACTCCCAGCATTCTCAGCTGCAAATTACCGTTTTAGAGCAGAGGGGTGAAATGTGGCACCCCCTTGGCTGGCAAGCTGGGTAAACTTTATAGATCCTGTGTCGAACCACAAACACATCTCTTAAACTTGGGGAAGCCCTCCATGTGCTCACAAACTCAGCACAAAACAACCAGTATGGCTGGTGGCATTGTCATGCTGGAGGGTCATGTCAGGATGAGCCTGCAGGAAGGGTGCCACATGAGGAAGGAGGATGTCTTCCCTGTAACGCACCGCGTTGAGATTGCCTGCAATGACAACAAGCTCAGTCCGATGATGCTGTGACACACCCCCCCCTGACCATGATGGACCTCCACCTCGATCCCAATCCAGAGTACAGGCCTCAGTGTAACGCTCATTCCTTCAACGATAAACGCGAATCAGACCATCACCCTTGGTGAGACAAAACTGCAACTCGTCAGTGAAGAGCACTTTTTGCCAGTCCTGTCTAGTCCAGCGACGGTGGGTTTGTGCCCATAGGCGACGTTGTTGCCAGTGATGTCTGGTGAGGATCTGCCTTACAATAGGCCTACAAGCCCTCAGTCCAGCCTCTCTTAGCCCATTGTGGACAGTCTGAGCACTGATGGAGGAAATGTGCGTTCCTGGTGTAACTCGGGGAGTTGTTGTTGCCATCCTGTACCTGTCGCGCAGGTGTGATGTTCGGATGTACCGATCCTGTGCAGGTGTCGTTAACATGTGGTCTGCCACTGCGAGGACGATCAGCTGTCCATCCTGTCTCCCTGTCTTAGGCGTCTCACAGTACAGACATTGCAATTTAATGCCCTAGCCACATCTGCAGTCCTCATGCCTCCTTACAGCATGCTTAAGGCACGTTCACGCAGATGAGCAGGGACCCTGGGCATCTTTCTTTTGGTGTTTTTCAAAGTCAGTAGAAAGGCCTCTTTAGTGTCCTAAGTCTTCATAACTGTGACCTTAATTGCCTACCGTCTGTAAGATGTTAGTGTCTTAAATCTCACTAGGGTACGTGGGATGCTAGCGTCCCACCTGGCCAACATCCAGTGAAATTGCAGAGCGCCAAATTCAAATACAGAAATACTCATTATAAAAATTCAGAAAACATACAAGTATTTTACATAGGATTAAAGATTATGTTCTTGTGAATCCAACCATGGTGTCAGATTTCAAAAATGCTTTACGGCAAAAGCATACCTTACGATTATTTGAGAACATCGCCCAGCAGACAAATCATTACAAACAGTAACCAGCCAAGTAGAAGAGTCACAAAAGTCAGAAATAGAGATAAAATTAATCCCTTACCTTGATGATGTTCACATGGTTGCACTCAGAAGACATTAATTTACTCAATAAATGTTTGTTTTGTTTGATAAGTCTTTCTTTATATCCAAAAACCTCAATTTTGTTCGCACGCTTTCTTCAGTAATCCACAGGCTCAAAGGCAGTCACAACAGGCAGACAAAAAAATCCAAATTGTATCCGTAAAGTTCATAGAAACATGTCAAACAATGTTTATATTCAGTTCACAGGTTGTTTTTAGACTAAATAATCGATAATATTTAAACCGGACAATAACGTCATCAATATAAAAGGTAAACAAGAAAGGCACTCTCTCGGTCGTGCGCATGAAAAAGCTCTGTGACACTGCAGGGTCCACTCATTCAGACTGCTCTTACTCCCTAATTTTTCAAAATCAAAGCCTGAAACAATTTCTAAAGACTGTTGACTTCTAGTGGAAGGCATAGGAACTGCAATTTGAGTCCTAAATCAATGGATACTGTAATGGCATTGAATAGAAAACTACAACAACAAAATAATCCTACTTTCTGGATGGATTTTTCTCAGGTTTTCGCCTGCCAAATCAGTTATGTTATACACACAGCCACGATTTTAACAGTTTTGGAAACTTTGGAGTGTTTTCTATCCAAATCTACCAATTATATGCATATCCTATCTTCTGGGCTTGAGAAGCAGGCAGTTTAATTTGGGCATGCTTTTCATCCAAAATTCCTCCTACCCTATAGAGACGTTTAACGAACGTTCCACAGGTGCATGTTCATTAATTGATTATGGTTCATTGAACAAGCATGGGAAACAGTGTTTAAAACCTTTACAATGAAGATCTGTAAAGTTATTTGGATTTTTACTAACTAACTTTGAAAGACAGGGTCCTGAAAAAGGGACGTTTCTTTTTTTGCTGAGTTTATGTACATATTGCAAATAAAAAAACACAGACAAAGTATACTTTAAGGACTACAAGGGCAATTTGTATGGACAGACCTAAGAAACGCACCTATGATCAAAAGTCACGATAACCTACAGTATATGATAGGAAGCCAAGTTCAATGTGTCACATACAGGCAGTCAAAGAAGTCAATGACATTAACTTTAAGCTTAAAAAAGACAGCATTATTTTCGGTAAACCTCACTCTCAACTAATGTTCCCTCAAACATTTTTTAGCACGGAGCAAATTTCAGGTCTGCTGAGCGCAAACTTGAACATTGTGAAAATTCTGTACAACTTCCAATGCACGTTTACTGTGCACACTGAGGCTGTACCCACTTTAAGTTACAGTTTTAATAGTGGCCATGTAGGCTACTGTGACTATTTGGTCATAATGTAGGCCTATCTGAGTGGCCTACCATCAAAAACAATGGAGAAAATGCATCTCTTTACATTTTAAAATGGAAAAAGCTGTTCTATCATTCAGCCTACAGTAGCAGCTAATGTGACGTGTTCAATTTAGGCCTACATTCCATGAACATTTTGAAAAAAAGCAGGGCTTGACATTAACCTGTTTATCCACTTGCCATTCAGACAAGAAGGTGCCTGAAAATGTTTTTGCGCTGTTTGATGCTAAATAAATGCATTCTTATTCTCATACTATTATTACATAGAATCAGACACATTATGCTAAACTCTGCCTATTGGCTACTTATCTTATTCAAGTCTGTCTCAAAATATAACTCTTCCCCTTTAAGACAAAAAAAAGCTCTTTACCTGACTCACCTTTCAAAGATGTCTAGAAATGTATACATTTTGTGCTCTTGTAGGAAGCAATCACTCCCCTATTACTGACTACAAATGATCTAAAACGGGGCTAATAACTCACAAACCAGCAAAGGATTTGAACAACGTGTACAGTGGGGCAAAACAATATTTAGTCAGCCACCAATTGTGCAAGTTCTTCCACTTAAAAAGATGAGAGGCCTGTAATTTTCATCATAGGTACACTTCAACTATGACAGACAAAATGAGTGGAAAAAAATCCAGAAAATCACATTTCATTTTTTTTTTCATTCATTTTTTAAAAATTTATTTGCAAATTATGGTGGAAAAATAGTATTTGGTCAATAACAAAAGTTTATCTCAATACTTTGTTATATACCATTTGTTGGCAATGACAGAAGTCAAACATTTTCTGTAAGTCTTCACAAGGTTTTCACACACTGTTGCTGGTATTTTGGCCCATTCCTCCATGCAGATCTCCTCTAGAGCAGTGATGTTTTGGGGCTGTTGCTGGGCAAT
The DNA here is from genome assembly GCF_045791955.1 of Oncorhynchus clarkii lewisi. Lineage (NCBI taxonomy): Eukaryota > Metazoa > Chordata > Actinopteri > Salmoniformes > Salmonidae > Oncorhynchus > Oncorhynchus clarkii. The sequence continues at coordinate 60,597,022 of NC_092163.1, forward strand.
ACGGACTTTCAACTCCCTCCAAAGATTTTCTATGGGGTTGAGATCTGGAGACTGGCTAGGCCACTCCAGGACCTTGAAATGCTTCTTACGAAGCCACTCCTTCGTTGCCCGGGCGGTGTGTTTGGGATCATTGTCATGCTGAAAGACCCAGCCACGATTCATCTTCAATGCCTTGCTGATGGAAGGAGGTTTTCACTCAAAATCTCACGATACATGGCCCCATTCATTCTTTCCTTTACACGGATCAGTCGTCCTGGTCCCTTTGCAGAAAAACAGACCCAAAGCATGATGTTTCCACCCCCATGCTTCACAGTAGGTATGGTGTTCTTTGGATGCAACTCAGAATTATTTGTCCTCCAAACACAACGAGTTTTTACCAAAAAGTTATATTTTGGTTTCATCTGACCATTTGACATTCTCCCAATCTTCTTCTGGATCATCCAAATGCTCTCTGGCAAACTTCAGACAGGCCTGGACATGTACTGGCTTAAGCAGGGGGACACGTCTGGCACTGCAGGATTTGAGTCCCCGGCGGCGTAGTGTGTTACTGATTGTAGGCTTTGTTACTTTGGTCCCAGCTCTCTGCAGGTCATTCACTAGGTCCCCCCGTGTGGTTCTGGGATTTTTGCTCACCGTTCTTGTGATCATTTTGACCCCACGGGGTGAGATCTTGCGTGGAGCCCCAGATTGAGGGAGATTATCAGTGGTCTTGTATGTCTTCCATTTCCTAATAATTGCTCCCACAGTTGATTTCTTCAAACCAAGCTGCTTACCTATTGCAGATTCAGTCTTCCCAGCCTGGTGCAAGTCTACAATTTTGTTTCTGGTGTCCTTTGACAGCTCTTTGGTCTAGGCCATAGTGGAGTTTGGAGTGTGACTGTTTGAGGTTGTGGACAGGTGTCTTTTATACTGATAACAAGTTCAAACAGGTGCCATTAATACAGGTAACGAGTGGAGGACAGAGGAGCCTCTTAAAGAAGAAGTTACAGGTCTGTGAGAGCCAGAAATCTTGCTTGTTTGTAGGTTACCAAATACTTATTTTCCACCATAATTTGCAAATAAATAAATTAAAAATCCTATAATGTGATTTTCTGGATTTTTTTTCTCATTTTGTCTGTCATAGTTGAAGTGTACCTATGATGAGAATTACAGGCCTCTCATCTTTTTAAGTGGGAGAACTTGCACAATTGGAGGCTGACTAAATACTTTTTTGCCCCACTGTATGTGTGGCAATACTTTGGAACAGCTTTCCAAAGTTAAAATCACTTTGTGCTGGTTTTTACAATCTTTTATGTACAACATTTGTTTTTTTCTTTTTAAAATTATTATTTTTATTATTTAAACAATTTGCTCAGAAAACTTAGGGGGCCAAATAAATTCACCCATGGCCACCAGTTGGAGCTGGTGTAGTACGTGTTGGCAGAGTTTGCAAAACAAATGCCCCCCCCCAACTGATACAAACCAACATGATTGTAATCAACATTTAATTGGGAAGTTTTTTGGAGAAAGCCTTTAGAAATGTTCATTCAAACAGAGCATGATGACTGAACTGCCCATCGCAATTAGCTTACTAACCAAGACTCCGGACCAAACTTTTCAATACCTGGTTTACATACCCATTGTTGCCTTAGTTAGCATTTACTGGTAGATCTCATAAGTTGAAACGTATTTCCTACCTACCCTACCAGCTACCCTACCAGCCACTGGTTGGCCTGAGGTGGGCCCACCACATCTGGTGTCCCTGTGGTGGGTGGGACCAGACCACATTCCACGGTTCAGCCAAACAGCCCAGAGGTCAGGGACATACTGTAACTACAGCACAACACACACCCAGAGAGACAGTCACTGTTGGGTGACGGGTGTAGGCTGGGCTTAGAAAGAGAAAGTCCAATCCCACAGCTATAGGGGTAGGGGGATGCAAAGAGATACATCATACTGTGCATCAACTACATTTACATTTGAGTCATTTAGCAGCCATTCTTATCCAGAGCGACTTACAGTAGTGAGTGCATACATTTGTGTACTATTTCGCACGGATACTATTTTGTTCTGATTGTACATACGAATTGCACAGATACAAGAAAAGTTGTCCTCCATAGAATAGGGACGTTGGCGGGTTAAAGAAAATCAACAAAATACAGGGAGAGAAAGCAGAAGTGTGGATATGAGACTAAGGTCTGGGCTTTCCTGTCACCCACATCAAGGTCAGGTATTTCTGCTGTCCTTGAGAAAAGCTCTCCACCTCCGCCACCTCAGAATGTATCCAGCTGAATACATATGGCCACCTAAAGCACTACATCAACTATAATGTACCATAACAACCAAGCAAATGGCCACAGACTAGTCTCAGATGGGGAAATTATGATAAACAGCCCATAATCAGTCTAATAAAACAGTGCAAGAATCAGAATGTGACGGGATCGATGCAGTGTGGTACGGACTAAGGGAGAGTAATTAGGTGGTGATTCATTCTGTGTCTCAGTGGTGATTCATTCGGTGTCTCTTTCATTGTCTGATCCCTGTATCACACTGAGAGGCAGCTAATTGCCTGGAGGTGACATTAACACCCAGCAGTGACTCACCACTGTCACTGTGTCCTGCCTGTCCTCCCATTTGAAGGCTCTCTCTCTGTGACAGGGACATACACAGCAGCTTGACAGGGACAGCTTTTACTGTACCAGTGTCACACCACACAAATGTGATGAGAAAGGACTGAGAACATTACAATGAACTTTAGAGAACAAAAAGTCAGCAGCACCAAAGGGATAGTGTGGATGGTAGTGTCTGTTTTTTTGTTCTTACTTAGAAGAGGAGGCTTTGGCTGTGTGATACAATAATACAAAACACACCCATGTTGTAGCATCTTTGTTTAATGTGGAATGTGACAGATTTGGGTTATGTGAGATGTGGGGGAGGTGTTTGTGTAATGTGTGTGTGAGAGAGAGAGAGAGAATAGAGCAGATGATTATACAACAGGACAAAGCTTGGAACATGATTTAAGGCGAGGCATCACATTAACGTGGTTCCAGCTCAGTGTCCTTCATTAGGAAGGGAATAGTCCTGTCCTCAGACCAGCAGGGAACCACACAGCTCTGACACACAGCGATGACACTGGGGACAGGCATAATCACCTGCAAATGGAAGACCGATGGGGCACATTTTCGATGGGGCACATTTTCAACATATTGACTTGTAGCCAAACAGAATCACGCTGTGCTATTGCTGTCTCTTAGGGGGGTCAGCCATTGTGTACTGCTGGTTGTACATGATTGATTTCTTTGCTGTGGCACACCAAAAGGTTCCCCCAACCGCTTACGAAGTGATTCACAAACAGAAAGAGAGGTTACTGGGTACATTTGTCTGTGTTTGCGTGTAGGGGGAAAGATGGTTTTGCGGTCGAAGCGATTCATTAATAGCATAAATGTGTTTTCTATTTTCTCTGCGTGTTTGTGGGCGGAACAATTTTCAGCCACATGCAGTGCTGTCTGTGGGGGGTGGGGGGCGTTCATCGATGACATCAGAGGTCAGGCAGGAAGGAATTTTAAAGACCAACACTCAAAACCAAACCACACTCCCTATTGCCCCCCTCCCATCTCCATGGCAAAACAAATATTTTACCTCCCGACACGCACTCACACACACACCTAAACCAATGTGCAGGAAGTCTCTCCCGCTGTTGATTTTTTTCGACCACCAGAACGGCAGAGGGGTGTTTCAGAGAGCGACAAGTTTGAGGTCATTGTCCAGATTCAAAGGAGGGCCTCTCTTTACGTGCTGTTTTATGACGCAGACACAGACAGACACCACAGGGTCGTCGTGGCTACAGTCTCCATGGGGTCAGAGATGGGGGAGAGGAAAAGCTATTTTTCACCACACACTAACATTGAGCCAGAGCAAACAGTGGATTCTCCCTGGGACCCGATGTAAAGGAAAGGCAGTTACTACTTCACAGCTTCATGACACCTCATATTTCTTAGTGCTGGCTGATGTGGAAGTTTGAAATAAATGCAATTTGCAATACAACATTAGGAACATTTTAAGTAATGATATTGGCAGCTTCCCTATTTGATGTTTTTCAGGCTGTGAGAATTTCCAGGGGTGTTGTTCAGCTGTGTAATGTGTTTTTCCCAAATACAACATACAGTAAGAGATCAAATAATGGGGCTCAATCTGGCAAACACACACACATGCAGCACACACACACACACACACACACACACACACACACACACACACACACACACACACAGTTCTGAAAGTCATCAGAATTCTCCCTAAACAGATCCAGTTCTTCCAATTAGGCTGCTTGCAGGTCTGTGGGCCCCTCTGGAGCCCCAGTGAAGCGTGGAACATTAATAATGGGTCTGGAGACAGGCCTTATCACTAGCGCTGCAGCTCCAGCCAACCTCAATTACCTCATAAATGCTTAGCAAGTCCAGCAAAACAATACCGCAGGGGCGAGCAAGGCCCCACTCACTGCTCACACACACACACACACACACACACACACACACACACACACACACACACACACACACACACACACACACACACACACACACACACACACACACACACACACGCACACACACACACACACACACCTCCCAACACTATTCACTAATAGGCTTTTAATACTCCGGTTGGGAAGTTCAGATCAAAGATACTTTAAAGTTATGAGACTGATTGAGAATTCTAAATATAAAGAATAGGAACATAGACAGGATATTATACTGCAATATAACAAACACATCAAGTGTGGAAATATGAGCAAATATGTGGCAAATTATGGTGGAATTGCTTTAGTGAGAAGACGAGGGATTGGGGTTGTAATTAATGTGTGTACATGCATCTGCTGTGTACTGTATGTGCATTTTTGTCTGTGTGTGTGTATACTCTGCCCTGTTATTTATTTCACACTGGACCCTCTAGTGTTTGATGGACAGGCAGTCTTCCCACGAGTGTGTGGACTGTGGAGGAATGTTGAGCTCAGACACATTATAATTATCCTCAGCCTCACCAGTTCTTAACACGGTCACACAAACATTGACCTTTACAATGCCAGCCATCTCTCGCTTCTTTCTTTCTTGGTCCATCTCTCTTTTTCTACTGTATGCACTGTTTCTTTCACTTTATGTCAGTCTCTTTCTTGGTTTCTATATGCTTCCCCCTTTCCCTACATCTCTCTCGTTTGTTTTTTTCTCTCTCCCCATTTCTCCCTCTCAACACACGGAAACATACATCAACCACACACTGTATGCATCCTCCATTACCCAGCCAGTATCTTAGGCCGATCTGGCACTCTGTGTAACGTAGCAACATGTTGGGCTAAAGACAGAGGTTCAAGTGTGTAATAACCTTCCCCTGCATTCCACCCTTCTGTCCTAAACCCCGCCCACTCAGGATTTGGGAAAACAATTAGGAGGAGAGACGGATCACAGACTTCTGGAAATGACTCCATGAAACCATTTTCCTTGTCCCCGAAGTGGAGAGGAGAGGGGAAATGGAGAGCTAGAGAGAGACTGCTGAATGCTAAAGGCTGAGTTCACCAGGCTGGAGTTTGTTTGTGTTGCTCTACTTCAGGGATGGGCAATGGTGACCATGTAGCCCCCTTTTGTAGGAACTCAGTCTCAACTTACTGTTGAGAGTTAGAATAGTATCAAATATATATTTATGTTTTATTGTCAAATACACTGTATCGATGCAGTGAATAGGGCCCCCAAAAGGCCAGGGCAGCTCTGTGTGGCTGTGGGTACTGTGAACCCTCATGATGACTTCAGATTTCTTGTGGCCCCCACCCCCATCAAAGTTGCCTATCCCTGGTCTACTTCATGGTGAGTCAAAGCACATATACCCCCATCATCTCTACACTCTTAGAAAAGGGTTCTGCGGCTGTCCCCATAGGATAACCCTTTTTGGTTCCACGTAGTACCCTTTTTGGTTCCAGGTAGAACTATTTTGGGTTCCATGTAGAACCCTCTGTGGAAAGGGCTCTACATGGAATCCAATAGGGTTCTACCTGGGACTAAAAGAGTTCTACCTGGAACCAAAAGGGGTTCGTTAAACGGTTCTCCTATGGGGACAGCTGAAGAACCCTTTCTGGTTCTAGATAGCACCTTTCTTTTCTATGAGTGTACCGCCATCACCACTACAACCTCCATCACGATAAGGCAGGTCATAGACTGGTTCTGCTGGGCCTCGGCTACACGGGGCTGGCTGGGCTGGGCTAGAGACACTCCCTAGAGATATTTGAACACAGACCCATATTGAACATGCTACCAAAGAACACATAGTCAATCTACCGTACTGGATCCCTCGCACAGTCACATAGATTTACTAACTTGCCATCGCTAAACATGGCAAGTTAGAGTAAAACTGTTTTACCCACACTGTACTATCAGAACGAAATAACTCAAATAACTGAAAAGTAGAGTGTTTCTGAGTGTATCCATACTATAACAGGTCTGCTCCTATGGGCTTCAGATGGATGAAGGTCAGGGGAAGTCACATACTGGGGGCTGCTTTAGTGCTCTCTGGTGCATACGGGGAAATGAGGTCATTCCTCAGCAGGAACAAACTCATATGCAGGTGCCCTACAGGGAACAGGGAAGCCTATGGGAATGCCTTATGCATGTAATGTATGTGTGTTTACAACTATATGCCAAGAGTGGTTAGCATTGGCTAGGTGGTTGATGAGGTGGCAGGGTGAGAGAGATCCTGAATCGTGCACCAGCTAGGCATGTAGGAGTGGGCATGGCCTGGACTGCCTGCTCCATATGGTCTTTACATTAGTGGCACATTGGGAAAACTCAGACCAACACTGCACACTCCTCACTAATGTATGTAGGACACACAAAAAAAACACACATACAGATGTAGGATCTTAATTTGAGCAAGTTTGCTGCAGCAGGAAAATAATCCTGCAGCAACAGAACATGTGAATTATTAGGTGGATTATAACTAATGGACATTTTTTGTAGGGGCTGATAGAGTTTTTGTTATGGCAAATCAAGTCTGAAATTTTAAAGTGGAAATTACAAACTTTAGAAGCCTTTTTAAACATCTAATACATTAAAGGTTGCATTTCCTTCTGTGTAGAAAAATTCTCAGCAAAAGAGTGATCAAATTAAGATCCTATATCTAAATGCACCTGTATACATATGTGTACTGTAAACACACACACACACACACACACACACACACACACACACACACACACACACACACACACACACACACACACACACACACACACACACACACACACACACACACACACACACACACACACACACTATCCTTGTGCTACTTTCCAGTGAAAGTTTCTCCCCTCCCCTTTTCCACTGGGATGAATGTGAGAAAGCCTCGGTCCACACAGTCACTGTAACCCTAACCTCTCCTCCCTCTAAATCAAATCAAAATGTATTTTCCACGTACACAGTTTAGCAGATGTTATAGCAGGTGCAGCGAAATGCTTGTTACTAGCTCCTAACAATGCAGTAAAACGTCAAACAAATACACACACAAAAATAAATAAAAACATCAGGACAAATCCAATGAACAACCCAAATAGCACTACACAACCACTATAAAAGTTCCTCTGACTCAAACATGTTCAGGCCTACTATGGAATAGACGACAGAATGAGATTATGTTAAAGGAAAGACTACAACAACAGGAAGTATGAAGACAGAGACGCTTTGTGTCAATCAAGTGACACGTGCAGGCTAAGAGACAGATCCCATGTAACAGCAGCCATACACACACACACCTCCTGCAGCTCTTCCTCCTAAGGAAGGCAGAGGGCCATGTATCCCAACACGTCAGTGCTGTGTTGGCCTCGGGACCTGGGTCCAGATAGGCCACTTAATTAACAAACACTCCCCCCATCCCATCACACACACCCTGGCCCAAACCGTACTGATTGACACTGGCGTATGGAATTCACAGGAGGGATCTATTTCTGGGGCTAGGTGTTGACACTAAGGGTTACACCTTCACTAGCCAAACGGCCACACCTCAGGTGCAGGAGAAAGGTTTGCTTTGGCTGCTGCGTGAGGTTTTCATGCTTTAATCTCATAGAACGCTGCTGACTCTCTGTCTCTTCATCTTTCATGATATTATCTAACATCTGGTCTTTTAAAAAATGATCTTGCTTATTTTCTCTTTATTTCTTCCCTCTCCCTCTCTCAATCCCTCTCTTTCGGTCTCTCTCTTTCTCAATCCTTCTCTCCCATACACACTGTTGTTATTTCACTGTCATCTTACAAAAATGCCTTACTAACGTTTTTTTGCACACTTAAGATTCACTGTTACACATCTTGAGGACTAACAGAATAACATTTCAGTGAGAAAGTGGCACAACAAGCCACAGAAGACCCCCCATTGTTTTCTCCAGAGAGGTATTGACGTGTTCTCTTCCATCATTCCCTTTGAGAGAACCACACTGCCTTTGACATCACAGCCCTGTCTGGGGTTACAAAGTTACCGGTAATTTACCAAAGTTACCGGAATCGTCAGTAAATTTGGTATATTGAAAATATATGGCAATCCATCATTGGATTTGGTAATTTATACTTGAATAACTTTTAAAGATGCACTACTCAGAAATTGTTCCGCCATTTCCTGGTAAAATTCTATTAGTTCTCCTAATTTCAGTTTATGTGACAAAACAAGCAAGGATAGTGTAGAGAATCATTGAACCATCTAAACCGCTGTGAAATACATTTTCCATAAGCAAAAATATTGTATTTTCAGCTGTTTGAAGCTGGCTTAGAAAACAAAGTAAAAGAAGCAAAAACTTAAGCACGGGAAGCATAGAAATAGTGCACATAGAATAGATCTACTGCTTCTTAGACTTGCTTTCAATAAGAATGACAAATCTATAACTCAAATTTCGATGTGAATTTTGTCAGGTCACCTAAAGTTATATTGCAGCTTTAAAAAAATGTATTTATATAAAAGTATTCATTGTCCATTAGTTTAGTAGATCTGATTCTAGAGAAAATAGCCCAATTAATGAAAAAAAAGTATCTAATCAAGAATTACATTATTTTCAATTACTTCTGCAACTCGTCCAACTAATTACTTTTTTTCACAAATGCCACCAGTTTGACGCCAAAACATTGACTACAAATACATATTGACATAGCAAAAACAATATAAAGGATATTCATGCTGAAACCCTCATATTAAACACCAAAGGTATTCAATTAGTATATCATTTTATACAGCTTTTTCATTCCATTTTTTATTTTAAAATCATCTTATTTAATTATTTAATATATTTGACATGTGATAAGGCCAGAGATAATTACATACACCTGTGATAATCTAAGGTACACTAGATGTTTTGTGATAGATTACATAAAATCCTTGAAAGATACCAGAATTCTGGCAGTTTACTGGTAAACTTTGAAAGTTTCCAGTAAAATACCCTCCCTTTGCAACCCTAGCCCTGTCACACTGAACAATGGCCTGCGCAAAGTAACCCACCCTGCCAGGGCCAGGTAGGACTCACCCTGTATATATGGAGAGAATCAGAGCACACTTTATGCAGATGAGAGCTGTGTGTGTTTCTCCATGGCATGATAGAGCGAGGCCTGCTCTGTGCCAAGGCTGCAGTTTTCTCCAGCCAGAGGGAGACGAGCACAGATACATCATTATGGCCTCATTTATCACTCATGGGACATCTTGGCAGCGCTCCTCACTCCCACTCTCTCTCTCCTTTTCTACTTACCTCCCTCCCTAAATCTTTGTCCCTCTTTCTGTCTTCTCCCTCTCATACTTAACTCCCTATTTCTCCCCTTTATTAATGTAGTTACTTCCCTCCTATCTATCCGGTCTTTTGGCTGTGGGGACGGAAGGTAGACTAGCGGTTAGGTTAGGTGTTGGGTCAGTAACCGAAAGGTCGCTGGTTTGAATCCCCGAGCCGGCAAGGTGTAAAAATCTGTTCTTCTGCCCTTGAGCAAGGCAGTTAACCCCCAACAACAACTGCTTCCTGGGTGCCGATGACATGGATGTTAAGGCAGCCTCCCACACTATTCTGATTCAGGGGAGTTGGGTTAAATATGGAAGACACATTTTGGTTGAATGCATTCAGTTGTGCAACTGACTAACAACCTCCTATCCCTCTTTCTGTCTCTAAATGCCTCTCCTAGCTCCCACCACCGTTCCTCCTCTCTGGTAACCCAATAACCTTCAACCTGTCAGGCTGTTTTCACTCCAGCACTCCCCCTTTCCTCCTCCTGCTGCTCTCCGTGCCAGTGGGTGCCCTCTGCACTCTGCTTGCCTAATCTGTCCTCTGTGAGCATCGCGTGACAATTGGGAAATATAGGGATTCACTGATGCATGTTCAGTGTCTGTGTGTGTATTGGAAGCCTGAGGGTGGTATCATTGGCACCTGGTGACGTCCACAGCCTCATGGGTCCTGTGGGTGGCACGTGGGAGAGGGGTGGGGAGCACAATGAGCATCAACAGCACCTGGCGGGTGGCACTCTGAAGTCTGTGCTTTCCATATATATAACGTTGCACACTGAAGCCATCTGCAATGCAGTCAGTGCACAGAGACATGGGTGTCTACAGAGCCCCAAGTTCTGCCTCCATATAAACCAACCGTCTCATAAAAACCCTACCTCCCACCCACACCTTTACCCTCCCCCCAGAGCCCTGCCTGTGAGCTTTAGGACCACAGGGGATGCGACCACCACTACCTGCAATAACATATGGATGGCATTCTGTCCAATTAGGGCTCAGTTGCTGTAGATGAACATCATTAGTCCCTCTGGTCCTGTATTTAACTTAGGGAAGCTTGACATTATAAACAGGAGATAAAAGGAGAAAGTATAATGACCGTAACGAGCCTGGGTCTGCTGTGATGATGCTTCTCCTAAGAGACAGATGCAACTTCCCAGGATCCGTAGCAGCAGAGTTAAATGCCCAGGGGTTGCTACTCCACAGTGCTGTCATAAAGTGTGTTGTGGCGTGGCTGATCGCAATTTGACCTTCTGGTAAAGAAGCAAGCTCCACTTAACGGGACTTCTGACTTCATGGCATGCTATTTTCCTCCCTCCTCTCAACAGAGCCCTGACCCACTTCTCTTTGGCATGTGGTGTGGGCTATATAGAAACCTTTAAAACAGCCATGTCTGATGCGTGTTGTCAGACAACTAAGCCAATGGGAGAGAATGAATAGAACTCCTTTACATTCTCTGAAGACAGAAAATACAACTTCTTTATACATTTGTTCCCCAATGAAACCAAGTGGTTCTCTCTTTCTGACACTGGTCACACTGACAGTTATTTTGTAAACTTGGATTGCATCTCCGCAGTCCCACAGCTCTAGCTAGCTAACCACCACCATGTCCCAGGCCAGATAGGGAAAGGAAGATATACGCCATGCCTTTGGGATTTACTCAATGTGACCTGACATATGACACAACAACATTAACACATGACCCCAGGACTCATTTGCCCAAAGCACTCTGCTAAAGCAGGCCTGTCAGGCCTGTCAGTCTGACAAATGAGCACCCATCAGTCGTTCCAGGTTATAGGCCAATCTGTGTGGAATCAAGACAGAAATAGGAAATGCAGATGCTTGAAATGTTCTAGGAGCAGAATCATAACCACCAAACTGTTCATGTAGTCTACTTTCCAGTGTGAACTGGTGAGCGTTAGGAGTGGTGTGCTTGGCAACTAGTATTCTGTCCCCTAAGCAAACATGAAGGAAACACAAAGAAATTGTTTGGGAGTTAAGCCCAATTAACAGAGCTTTAGCACAATGGCTCAGCTGTGTGTCTCATCTTTTCATTAACTCAAGCAGAGAGATCTGAGGTTGCTCTCTCTCCAATGAAACTCCAATTATGGCCTTTCGTGTGTAATGAACCCACGGTTAGGAGTAAGACCTTACCAATTTAACGATTTACAAACCACTTTCACCAGAATGTAAAGAGATGGCTGATGGAGATGAGTTAAATATCTGCATCATCTAAGGCTTCTTCAATGACTGATTATCTACACTATAGCTCAGACAAAGAGAGATCATTTGTGGGTGTGTGCGGCAATGCGTGAGTTTTTGAGTGAGTGAGTCTGTGCGTGCCTGCGTATGCGTGAGCAATGCAGTCTATCAACTAACAGTCTAAGTCTGACGTGACCATCCTCTGTAGAAAAGGCAGCACTGGCAGATTTCAGTTTCATCTCTGTCAGCACAACTATAAAAAAGTGTCAGTCAACAAGGTAGAAGTAGAGGGGATGAAGGTCTTGTGTTCTAAGCCAACTATCTTACATTTACATTCTCCTGGGCGGAAATCTGCTAAGACTATTCTGTATAAAAGAAGCCAGCAGAGAAAGCCCTATTGTAATGTCATTCGAGCTAGTTGGATTTGACATGATTTCCATGAGATTTTATGATAATGTGTTTAATTCTATGAAACATAGTCTGGTTTAGCGAGGAAACAATCTGAAAATGAGAGGACTGGGTGAGTAGAGGGAATAGAAAAATGTGTTCTGGTTAGATCCATGACAGAGAGATGAGAGAGGAGAGCAGTGGTTTGGCTGGCACATAGACAGAGGGTCTCACTCTCTTTATCCCTCTTCTTTCTCTCCCACTTTTCCTTCTGTGTCTCCACTCCTTTCCCCTCAATCTGGCCTCATCGTTTCAGTATCCCTTCTTTCTCCCCCCCCCCCTCACTCAGCCCTCTCTCTCTGCACCTCACTCTTATCCCTCTCATTCAGCACCTCCCTTGTCCTCTCCCACCCCATACCCCCACCCTCCCTAAATATTAATCTCTCCCTCACTCCCCCTCTTCCACCCTCTCAAATCAAATTCAGCCTGCTTTATCCTCTCTCTCTCCCCCCTCTCTAGAGTTGTTGAAGGAAGGCCTTGTGTTTGACAGACAGGTCCAGAGTGCAGTCACCTTCCTGGCCTGTGCTATCAGATGGCAGGCTTGGAAGTACTGAGTGGCAGGCTGGTTAGTCAGCCCGCTTTCTTGGCTCTCTGGCAGATTCAAGTGTGGTGGTTGTCGAGCCTAACACTGGAGACAAAGATACGTTTGGCTTAGCACACAAAGAAAATCGAATAAAAATTATGTTGGACATGTGTAATATAAACATACTAAATGTCACTCAGATGCAATTATTTGAAATTCCGTGTATAGATGGAATGAATTTGTTCATGTTGATGTTGGCGCACGCTTCTCTATTTTCCCCAGTTACAAGCTGTAGGCCTACACTGTGACATCACTACAGAGGCAGTCTGCATTGTGAGCTCACTGAGGGGTTCCCGGCTCTGTTTCCATATCAATGTCGCTCATGTCGCCCTTGTTCAAACTCTTTTCAGTGGACAGTTGACTGGCGTGATATTTGGTTATGTTGTTATACTAGAACAGGAGGAGCTACAACAGTAACAGACTAAAGATGGATGATTGGCAGCATTAAACCAAAGTGTCTGAGATTAAATATGATTCAAGATTAAATCTCCCCGCTGGTTTGGCTCGTAGCGAGTTGTGCCCGGGACATTGATCAGTAAACAGCATTAGAGCAGGAAATGGGGCTGGCAGCACACCCACTCTTTAAATCAATGGGCACACCTACCACCTGGAGAGCCTCTAAAGATCAACACACCACATCCATCCAGCCCATTGTCTTTCACTCTCTCTCCCTCCTTTAATCTTCCCCTCCCCTGCCCTCAGCAGAGCCCTCTTCCTGGGGGTATTGTATTGAAAGGAGGCTGTTTGTCCTGGGTCTGTGTGGATTGATGCAGTCAGCACTAGCCTTCAGTGAGTAGCTCTAAGTAAAGGTTCAAATGGCCAGTTGGAACCCAAAATGGGATTAACTTTCCAAGATTCTTATCTAGCTGACAGTTTTACATCTGCCCCTGTTGATACCACTTTCAATCAAAATATCTGTTCTATTTTTCCTGGTTTAACCACTGGCTCTAAATCAGTCAACATGGAGGCCATTTTAGGGACAGAAAGGGCGTGTTCAGGAAGCCACAGCCTGTTATGTGTCAAACCCTATTCTTCTCCCTACTAGGCCTGTGCCAGCCACTCACACCCGGGGGCCATAAACATTGAGTGCAGGCACATCTATGTGGAATGTACTTCACGATTTATAGACACTCACACGAACAATAAAGACGGCAAACCCAGCAGTGTATAGCTCAGATATAAACTGTACTTTAACTTGTCATATCTGACATGATTTGAAGCATAACACACACCAAAAGCCTTTGATATAAATGCCTAGACTACCCTGATATTCACAGCCAACTACACACAACCTTAACGCACAACCCTAATACACTCACACACCTTGTTGCTGAGACAATAGTATGCTCCCTGTCCCTGCTATAGTCCCATATAAGTGGAGTTAAAAATAAAAGAGGAAGGTATGTCACACAGCTGTGAGATGCAGGGAGATTTGTGTGCTGTCAGTCCACTTAAATCACAACAGCTGAGATGACAGGAGACTGCTTTTACACTGCCTTTTCCCTTCTCTCTCCCTCTCTTTTTCTCTTTCTTCCCGCTGTTTCCTCCTTTTTTCTGTCTCCCTCTTTTTACTGTACTCACCCTTTCACTATTTTCCATCGCTCACTCCAAAGATAAAGCTACCCACTCCCAACACCTTACCTGGCAGGCTCTACAGAGCAGTGCTAAGAGAACCGAAGGACATGCTTCAAAAGATGTTGACATCACAAATGTCACAAGCCTTTCATACATTACTAACACACACACACACACACAAAATCTGAATCCCACAAAATCTCATGACAACAAAAGGCTTATAGAGACACAGAAATGTATTTCCAAATAACCTAAAATACCAGTTGTGTACACATTTGCCTAAAGAAACACAAGTCAGTCAATCACTAAAGGTATTAGACATAACAGAGAGAAAAGCTAGGAAACTAACGTGAGTGTATCCAGGCAGAGATTCCATGGCTGTCAGTTTGTGTGTGTGTGAAATGGCATGTTTGCTACAGAGTTGAATTAATATGTAAAAGTTACTCACCACTTCCCCTCCAGCTGGCTGAGCAGTGCAGGGACTAGGGATCATACAGTCAAACGACAGAGGCTCTCAGAGGATAGTCACTGCAGCACGATAGCCTGAAAACACTTTCAACGTTTATGTAATTGAAAAAGTCTGTTCCTCTCTCAGATGAGCAACCAGGAGAGAAGGGTGAGAGAGAGAGACTGACATGGAGATGATTGCCTTGAGTGTGTTGCTGATCTGAAGGGGAAGACTGCACTAGACTGCAACCAGTGGATCAACCATACGGGTGCATGGAGTGGGAGAAGGAGGGACAGAGAGAGGGAAAGAGCTGCTCACCAGAGGAATGTGATCAGGGATGATCACCAAGCTAGGAGCTGAGCAGGCTGGTTCCTTAACCAGGACCCCCAGTTAGCATGGAGGTTAGATTGCCACAGTGGAAAGCTAGGGAAAAGAGGACTAATCAACATGTTGTGCCATATAAAAAGGACAGTAGAAGGTTACCTTCAGGTTTCATTGTGGTATGTTACTCTCCTCTACCTACTGAAAAGACTGGAGCGGAGCAGAGTGGAGAAACTGGGTACAGCTACTGCCAGCATCTTTTCATTATAATCCACCTCTACTTCCACACATCTGTCTGCACAGTGCTGAACTGGATGGAAATATCTGCTATAATACTTTCTGTAGAGCCAGATCTTATGTGATGTGCAGCTAGTAACGCTCTATTGGTTTAACTACAGAGAGCTACAGTTGAAGTCGGACGTTTACATACACTTAGGTTGGAGTCATAACTAGTTTTTCAACCACTCCACAAATTTCTTGTTAACAAACTATAGTTTTTCCAAGTCGGTTAGGACATCTACATTCTGCATGACACAAGTCATTTTTCCACAAATTGTTTACAGACAGATTATTTCACTTATAATTCACTGTATCACAATTCCAGTGGGTCAGAAGTTTGCATACACTAAGTTGACTGTGCCTTTAAACAGCTTGGAAAATTCCAGAAAATTATGTCACGGCTTTAGAAGCTTCTGATAAGCTAATTGACATAATTTGAGCCAATTGGAGGTGTACCTGTGGATGTATTTCAAGGCCTACCTTCAAACTCAGTGCCTCTGCTTGACATCATGGGAAAATCTAAAGAAATCAGCCAAGACCTCACAAAAAAATTGTAGACCTCCACAAGTCTGGTTCATCCTTGGGAGCAATTTCCAAACGCCTGAAGGTACCACGTTCATCTGTACAAACAATAGTACGCAAGTATAAACACCATGGCCGCCATACCGCTCAGGAAGGACACACGTCCTAGAGATGAACGTACTTCCTGCACTTTTTGCACCATCAATCCCAGAACAACAGCAAAGGACATTGTGAAGATGCTGGAGGAAACAGGTACAAAAGTATCTATATCCACAGTAAAACAAGTCCTATATCGACATAACCTGAAAGGCCGCTCAGCAAGGAGGAAGTCACTGCTCCAAAACTGCCAAAAAAAAGCCAGACTATGGTTTGCAACTGCACATGGGGACAAAGATTGTACTTTTTGGAGAAATGTCCTCTGGTCTGAGGAAACAAAAACAGAACTGTTTGCCCATAATGACCATTGATATGTTTGGAGGAAAAAGGGGAAGGCTTGCAAGCCGAAGAACACCATCCCAACTGTGAAGCACGGGGGTGGCAGCATCATGTTGTGGGGGTGCTTTGCTGCAGGAGGGACTGGTGCACTTCACAAAATAGATGGCAGCATGAGGGAGGAAAATTATGTGGATATATTGAAGCAACATCTCAAGACATCAGTCAGGAAGTTAAAGCTTGGTCGCAAATGGGTCTTCCAAATGGACAATGACCCCAATCAAAGTTAAGCTATTGGAGTGGCCATCACAAAGCCCTGACCTCAATCCGAAAGAACATTTGTGGGCAGAACTGAAAAAGCGTGTGTGAGCAAGGAGGCATACAAACCTGACTCCGTTGCACCAGCTCTGTCAGGAGGAATGGGCCAAAATTCACCCAACTTATTGTGGGAAGCTTGTGGAAGGCTACCCGAAATGTTTGACCCAAGTTAAACAATCCCCATGTGATTGGCATGGGGAGAGGCGATGCTACCAAATTCTAATTGAGTGTATGTAAACTTCTGACCCACTGGGAATGTGATGAAAGAAATAAAGGCTGAAATAAATCATTCTCTCTACTATTATTCTGACATTTCACATTCTTAAAATAAAGTGGTGATCCTAACTGACCTAAGACAGGGAATTTGTACTAGGATTAAATGTCAGGAATTGTGAAAAACGGAGTTTAAATGTATTTGGCTAAGGTATATGTAAACTTCCGACTTCAACTGTGCACACATCTTAAATGGAGTGTAACCTCACCTTACCATAGGCCTCTCCATGCCAAACATCATCTCTCCCCAAACTGCCCCCTCTTCCCATGCCAATCACATGACCAATAAATATAGGAACAGGACCTGTAGAGCATGTGAGTACAGGTTAAATCAGAGCCATTTATCACTAGAGAGCCAGAGTGAGGTTTCTGGACCTGTCAGTAGTGTGCTGTGGGTAGAATATGATTGGTTCTACAGCAGCGCTCTACACTGTACAACTACTGTGATTCATTCCCATAAATCCATATGGATTTCTGTGGTGGAGGACAAGGAATCACGCCAGGAGAGCAGCACGCACTCATACCTGACAACTAGTGCCAGTGTTCTCTTTACAACCATCATCACCCTCATGCTCGTGCGCACGCGCCCTCCCACACACACACACACACACACACATACACAGTACGATGCCAGGGTGAACAGCCATGAACAGCCATGAACATTCCCCAGCAGCGTGTGTGTATGCCACTTAACATTAATGTACTGTATATTAGCCCAGTACTAGGCAACAAGCCACACTCAACCTCAAATGTCTCAGATGTTGCTATTTTTTGCTACTATGGACAGCTGCCTGCTAAAGTACATCATAATTTATGCATGACACTGAGAAATACCTAATGTCCAAAACAAGCTTTGGATCACTAGTAAAGACTCAATTTTGGAAAATACTGGCAGCTGTGTTGATGTCTTAACTGGTGTTCGTATTATAGTCGAGCCACACGATAGTATGCATTGGTTGAAGCTCAATGTTAAATTCAAATCTCCCTGCCATCATATCTAAGCCAATATAACATCAATGTGGAATTCGCAAATCAACTTGATTTGAGGTACACAACACTCTCCCCACCTCTTGTGATGATCCGTCCGGCCTTTACCGAGAACCACAATACCAGATTTTTGACTGGGTCGTTAGCACTACGGTCGTCAGATTCTTTCGATTTCCCTAACCGAGCTCAAATTCTAGACGTTGGATTAAAACGAGGCTACAGCACTCATACGGTGACCATTAGACTTAGATCCATTGGACTGAATAAGTTTGTAGGTGCAACAGTTTTTATTAAATTCACCACTATCGCGGGCACATTTCTGCCCAATATAAACCAACGATGTGTGCTACCTTCTTGCAGCATTTCTGACCACGCTAACATCTTTTCAGCCAAATCTCATAATTCTAAAACTGGGTACAACTCAGTTGCTGCGCAACAGTAGCAGCTAGCAGCCCAACGAACCCAAAGGCTTTTGACCCCCTCCCCACCTCCGTTTCCCGACACACACACCAACAGCGTGTGCTTATTGTTATTTACTTGGTGTCTCTTAAAAGAGCCTTTGGGTTCGTTGGGCATCATTGAGTGGCAAGGGTCAGAGAGTGTGATGTGTACTAGTACTATTGTGGTGTCTTGCTACCATGGAGGAGAGAACAGTGGAGAGACCAGTTCTCAAACTCTCAAGGAAGTGGTCGTTGTCCTCACTGTCAGATGCACGCCATCCCTATGGTACAAATGACCTTGATAAGTTGTACAGGTTGTAAATGTTTCTCCTTTTCAGGCACCACCTTCTGTCATTTGAGAAGCATGAAATATGTCAAGCTGGCCTATGTGGAGCTGACAAATGACTTACGCTTATTCATATGCCCACTATCAGTAGTACTTATGTATGTTCTATTCCCAACCTGTGAGTACTCACATCTGTTTCTTATATTTATACTGCCATTTATAAATGTGGGAATGTGTGCTATTTTACTGGAGTTGGACAGCGGTGTACAGCATTACTAAGAACGTTTGTAGCTAAAGGATTTAGAGCACCTATCCATTGTCAGATTTGTACGTACGTATTCTTAAAAGTGTTTTGTACTTGTCTAATGACTTTGTATTTTACAGGTGCTTCTCAGCCGTTTGTCATTTGTTTGTTTTAGGAGTTACCAAAATTGCTATTGACTAGCCACAGGGTTATACAGGCTTTTTTGTTCAAGCCCAGTGCTACCACACCTGATTCTACGAACTGTTCATCAAGACCTCAGCTGTTCATCGAGAATCAGGTCTGTTAAAACTGGGCATGAACAAGAAAGCCTGCATAACCCTGTAACTCTTCAAGAGCAATTGTGGCCATGCTTGAATTCTATGTATAAAGTTTACTATATCTGATGAATGTACGTTTGATTGTAAATTGTATATTTTATACTAATTCACTATAGTTTACAGGTGATGTAGTACTAGGCCTTTCTTCAGTAAACTTTAAAGTACATTTCCATGTAAATAGTTCATGGGTAGATGATTATTTTGTGTATTTTACAGGAGCCATCTCAATTGTCTTGTTAAGAGATCAGGGAACAAATGTCTAGTTTACTCCATATTGGCGTAAATGGGTTTTAGTTTTTTACGCTTCCCTCTGGAAAAACAGCTGTCAATATTAAATGAATACTAATAACTACATTATTTCTGTTGCCATTTGTCATTGTGTACTTTTACTTTACTTGTATTGCTTTGTTTAGCTGTATTATAATGTTGTATAATCACCTTCAGATGTAAAAGGAAATTAAAAACCAAAAACTACGTTGGTCTGAAAAAGAAAGAAAATTCAGATGAGCACCACAATGCATACTTCACCCATGCTCTACCAACACACAGCTTTGACTTACTACAGTAGCTATGCTGGTCTATTGTACTTCCAACAACGTGTAGGCAGGTTGCTTAGAATTCATACTCTTCAGAGGGATAACGGACAATGGTGTCCTGCGATTAAAATAACATATATACATATAAACATACACACACAAAAACGTTCAAAAGTTTGGGGTCACTTAGAAATGTTCTTTTAGAAAGAAAATCACATTTCATGTCCATTAAAATAACATAAAATTGATCAGAAATATAGTGTAGACATTGTTAATGTTGTAAATGACTATTGTAGCTGGAAACGGCTGATTTTTTTATGGAATATCTACATACTGTAGGCGTACAGAGGCCCATTATCAGCAACCATCACTCCTGTGTTCCAATGGCACATTGTGTTAGCTAATCCAAGTTATCATTTTAAAAAGGCTAATTGATCATTAGAAAACCCTTTAGCAATTATGTCAGCACAAAAACAAGGACCCCAAACTTTTGAACGGTAGTATATATAGATATATATATATATATATCATTAGGCTGTTTGTATTTGTAGACATAGGCCGATTGTAAAAGTGTATTATTGTAGCGTCATCATCTTTATTGCAAAAAGAAATACAAATACCAGTGTTGTAGCACTTGAGAGCAGTCTTGGGTCTGGTCTTGAGACCACATTGAGTGTCTCGGTCTTGTCTCGGTGTCTTGAGTCGGTCTCAGAAAGGGAGGACTCGTCATTTCTTCCAGAGACCAGCGGAGTAAAACAAACTCTGAATTATCAGCTTCCACTCAGTCAGTGCATAAAACCGCTTTGCCAGGCCAAATATATACACTCCATTCTTGAAACATGAACATTTTACTGCAGTGGGCTAAATCAGGATCACACAGAGGTATTCTTGGTAGTCTTAAACAAATATAATTAGAAACAAAAGTACAGTATACACCTTACACACATGGTTATGGCCTTTAAAAAAAAGTAGACATCTGTACCATGTCAGATATAGAGTTGCCATTTATTCAATTTTGAGTTTGCATCCCAATATTGCACTTTATATACATCACATAATACTGAAATATAATAACACATAATAACACTGACAAACACCAGATTTTTTGTTGTTGTATATAAATATAATCTTTATTAATTATGCAAGTACGGAAATGTTAATAACGTAAAGTAACAATGTTTATTAGAGCAACAGGGTAAAGGTACAGGACGCCAGGCAGGGTCAGGGGCAGGCAGAGAGGTCAGGCGGGGGGGCTCAGGGTCAGGACAGGTAAGGGTCAAAACCAGGAGAACGAGAAAAGAGAGACTGGGGAAAAGCAGGTGCTGATACAAACACCGCTGATGACTTGACAAACAAGACGAACTGGCAGACAAACAGAACACCGGTATAAATACACAGGGGATAATGGGAAAGATGGGCAACCACTGGAGGGGGGTGGAGACAATCACAAAGACAGGTGAAACCGCTCAGGGTGTGAAACACAAGTTATTTTCAAAGACAAAAAAAACTATTCCACCACCACTCTTGCTGTTGAAAGTTATTCTTGAAATGGGAGAGGCTAATACATTTGCAACAACATCCTCTTTGATACACCTGCTGGAGCCGCTGAAAACTAGCCTACAACAAAAGCTAGCTAGCTAGACCGTGGGACAACAACTGCTCACAATTGCGCAGTGTTTTTACGTTTTTGTGAAAACAGTCACACCCATTTCAAGTCAAAATGTGATTGGTTGATTACACTGTCACTCAACATTTTTCTCTTAATACAGTTGAATGGCAGATGCCTTCTATCTAGCTTCTGATGCCTTGCCAATGGCTGACTTGGCTAGCTATATTTATCTCCTCTGAGAGAGCACCAAAGAAAAATCCACATTGGATCTTTTTTCTCTTTAGTCTTAACTTTCCAACAAAAACTGAAGAGATTAAATCAGAACATCATTGAAAAGAATAATAATAATAATAATATTATTTTATAAATCCTTACCGCTTCTCTGAAGGCATAGAAGGCCCTCATTGCTTCCCACTGTGTTTGGGTTAGTAATAATTTGTAGACTATTGTACTCTATTTTCTCTCAGCATATTTTTTTTTTACACCATTCTGAATGTCTAAAGAATCCATATGTTGTTCTGAAATATGAACACAGAAATATTGGACATTTTGAACTCTATTGTCAAATTGCCACCATAACATTGCCACCATGAATTGGACTCGCATTTTTCTGGTCTCGAATCCCTCGTCCCCTTCCCGGTCTGGACTCGGTCTCGACCCCTTCTGGTCTTGGTCTTGACTCGGACTAGATTTATTCCGGTCTTGGATCGGTCTCACTTTAGGTGGTCTCGAACACAACACTAACAAATACACACATAACTTTAAGCTGCTACATAGTCATATGACAGAGGTAATGAACTGTCCATTGTTCAGCACAGCAATTGATAAAACAGGACCATGTTTGAAAAGTATTACTCTGGTAAGCTAACTGTTACAGAAATTAGGAATGCAGACAGGCTCTATAGACCTCTACATCTTTATGAGTGACTGTGTCAAACACACCACCTCCTGTTATGTTGGGTACCTACTGACTCAAAAATGTGTTATGAAAAATGTACTTTCAATTACATGTATTGTTCAAATAAATATTTAAGGAAATACAGGCAGGCACCACATTACTACAAGACAAAACTGCTCATTCAATCAAGCCTGATGGTGTTGTAAGTATAAAACTAAAGCTTGCTTTCATTTTTTTTAAAGAAGCTTGAAATGGAAGTGGGGTAATGTCTTAGTGTGGGGTGGGAAGAATGCTATACATTACCTTGTATCTGGTATAAATCACATTATTGTGGGAGAACCTCCTCTAAGAGTATGAATTAGGCTGTTTGAAAAGGTTTGAATCCTAAGCAACATGCCTACACATGGTTGGAAGTACAATAGACTGTAGGCTGGAAAACCTTGGTAGAGCATGGGTGAAGTACGCATTGTGTTGCTCATGTGAATTTCAGACCAATGCCTACTTCTCACTGAACAGTTTTTAGCTTTTAATTGCAACAAGGTTAGTGTATGTGGTCATGCAGAGGAAATGCTAAAGGCGTGACTCTCCCCTCCTCCACCCCATCCCTCCATCACCCATCCCCCTGCCCACAGAGGTTAACTCGTTGTCTGCCCCTCAGGACTAAATTAAGTGATCAATCAATTGCACAGTCTCACTGAGAGAGGGGAACATGGGCCAACAGCACACACATACTGTAGAGTGGTAGAGGCAGCTAACTGCCCGAGTGAAAGGAGTGTGTGTGTTCATCACAAGCTGTTCTGAGATACTCATGTGCCATCTGCCTTATAAGGGGACTTGAAAAAAAGACACATGACTATTATAACATACAAAAATAAACAGCATGGTACAATGTAATGCAAATGATAAAAAAAATGTCAGACTACTCATCAAAAGTCTTTGATATACCCATAGTGCACCAAAGAATTGTGGGTTGGCAACTTGGCAAAGGTAATCAATGGTGACGGAAGAAATGTAGAGCTGGTACAAGATAGTTAGTGCCTACATATCTGAATCAATATTCTCTTCTCACCCATACCGGTGACAATATTCTCTTCTCACCCATACCGGTGAAAAGAGAGAGCAAAGACCAATATAACACAATAACACGGCTGTAGCTATTAAAGCCATCACTCACCTCCACAAAGTAGCTTTAAAGCCATCACTCACCTCCACAAAGTAAATGTGTCACGCAGAAAATGGGCTTTGACATCCCATACACATAACAGAGAATCCTCACGATTAAGAACTCTGCTTCCGTCTCTTGTTGGGAATCTGCTTTCTTCTCCGATTCTGAAGCCATTAGAGAGACAGCTGGCAGACAGAGTGACATTGTACAATAGAGTATCAAAAGAACCCCATTGCTTCAGCCTACAGTATAAGCATGAGTCTAGACTGTAGTAGAGTATTAGGAGCTCCTATAGAGCAGAATCCTGTCTGAGACTATCCTGATGCAGAGTGTGCTAAGGATGGAAGCTCTGATCCAGGCTATCCACACTGGGCCAATTACGGGCTCGGACTGTCAGCTCACTGGCACATTACCATGCCTAGGTTACCCTTTCAGACCCCAGAGGAGAGGCCCGCTTAAGGCGTCCGCATGCTTCCCATCTGAAACATTTAGAGCATATATTATGAAAACATTGTGAGGTTTTTGTTCCTTTAGGTCTCCGGCAAGGTTTTTTTGGGCTGTTTGTGCACACATTTTCTTTGCTGAGGCAAGCCCAAGTTTGGTAACTGAAGTCTACACCCCTTCGTCAGTGATTGATCAACAGTAGGGATTCTTCAATTAAGTGTTTGTTGTCATTCAACAAGAGATGACTTGTTTTCATGTAAACGTTTTCACTTGAGAAATACTGCACCAAACATCTTAGTTAGATGTAAAATTGTGCGACTAAGACCTCCTTGGCAAAAACAACAAAATGAATTATCTTAGGTTAGTTCTGAGAGACAAAAAGTACTATTGCTGCTTTTTCCTCGTTTTTCAAGGGAAGGTATTTTAAGGGAGTAGGCGAGGCACAGACGTACACTTCACCTAGCCATTCTGCTAGGAGCAAACCAAACCTAATACGCCTTTAGACCACAGGCTGACCGTCAGCCAAGATGGAGAGAGTGAGAGGGGGGAGGTGAAGAAAGGAGAGAGAGAGAGACCATTCCACTCCTCTCTGCACTGCCCTGGCAGTGAGCCCTTTGGCAGGCCCTCTGGTATCCATTGCGTCTGGGTAATACTGGGGGTGGAAGGCGATGCGGGAGGGGGCTGAAAATCACCCAAAATGTCAGAGGAGAAGAGAGCAAGGTTAAACCAACACTGAAACTTGTAACGAGTTTCATGCAATCCATTGAGAGAGAGACACAGAGAGAGAGAAAGAGAGATGTAGAGAAAGACAGAGAGAGAGATATAGAGAGAGATGGGGGGGGGGGGGACTGAGATCTACAGTATGACTGCAGAACAAAGTTAGCCGAGGTCAGAGAGAAGACAGATGTCTCTGACAGCTGTTTCCGATCTGTGTATTCTCAGAACGAAGGGAGATGAGAGAAGTTGAAATGACAGAAGTCAACCTGGGGAAAGTCCACACTAGAACCCCTGAGGCAAAGAGTCATACTGTATATAGATAAACTACTGTATGTAAAGGCGATAAGTTCGCCCCTGTAGTGCAGGGCTCAAGGGGTTAAAGTCCTCTGAGAGTTCCAGCAGTGTTCCTGCCACTTAGTTTCACAATGCCCAGCTGTTTGCCTCTCCAGAAAGCCAATGAAAATGCCAGGCTGCGGTTTAGACGTTCCAGAACACAGACTCTGGGGACTGGGATCAGAGCTGGGGATCAAGCCACTGCTACAGAAGGCTCAAGTCCATCCTCTCATCCCTCCCTCCACCCTTCCTAGTCTCCTCCGTCCATCTACTCCTCCTCTCCAGACATGTCCTCTCTCCAGGGATAGTTGGAGGCGCGCACACACACGCATAGTCTGTGACAGTAAAGAGGCAGCCTCTGTCCCAGACTTGTCAGTCAGTGTGTCTTTATTAACCGCTGGCCGGCTGAGCCACTCCCCTCCCGACAGAGGAAGAGAGCTTACAGTACACACAAGCTAATGAGCTATACACAGTAGTCGCCACATCTGTCAATCACACTCAGCACCAATGCGGGGAGTCGCATAGAGAAATCAGTGTCTGTTTAAAATAATATAACGAACTGGTCGATTCTGGGGACAGTGAGCGTTGTAGCAGTGATCGTTATTATGTTGATAAGAGTTTATAATTTTGGTCATTTCAGTTAGTGGAGGAGACGGAGAGAGTGATGGAGAGAGATTGAGGGAGCCTTGACCTCATCCTAACCTTACGCCATAAACAGACAGTGATGATACAGCCTGGGTGTCTCATCTCATTCCCCCTGTCTACTGGCCACACGTTTCACCTGAAAGGAAAGGTCAAAGCTATTCAACATGGTGGAGATAGATAGCTCCATAACTATGTAGATGAAGCTCCAGAATACTGTTCTCTCAAGGGTAGCACTCTTTCAGATCTGTGGTCACCAAAGGAAATTAAAACAAGACTAAGTCCTGTTAGAACCCTGATCTATCCATCGAGTTGGGAGTGTTCTCGCCACAGTGAACAGGAGGTGAGAGGGTCATGGGGCTGGGACTCCTGAGTCAGTTCCCGGCAGCCAGTCCTCGGAAGGAGGGAGATACTGACTGCAAAACCACAGAATGCAGCCAGTCAGTCAGCCAGCCAGTCAGCCAGCCAGCCAGCCAGCCAGCCAGCCAGCCAGCCAGCCAGCCAGCCCATCACAGCTGAGCTACAGCTCTAGACCTCTGCTGCCACTGATTATAGACTGTCCATCTGCTACACATTCACAGGGTGGGCATTGAGCACGATCCATTTACTGCCTCATCTCTGCTGCATCCTTTATTATACATCATGGGATTCA
This sequence comes from Oncorhynchus clarkii lewisi, assembly GCF_045791955.1. Lineage (NCBI taxonomy): Eukaryota > Metazoa > Chordata > Actinopteri > Salmoniformes > Salmonidae > Oncorhynchus > Oncorhynchus clarkii. Next base: position 60,623,466 of record NC_092163.1, read on the forward strand.
GTCAGAGAGGTTGTTAGAGACAGTGGCTCTCAGAAGGTCTTCAACCACACCGAGGTCAGATCCAGAGACACATAATCCAGCTACCCCTGACTAACATCTCTAACCTACAGCAGTGAATGGGCTATGCACTAAGTAAGCAAACTCTAGTTAGCGTGTTTGGATTATCTCTCTGTGTTAAGGGGGATGATGACGTTAAGTCTTCTATGACCAATGCTCTAATAATGTACACATCTCCACGGAGAGTCATGATGAAAGAACAAGGGTAAGAAGAGGCATCTGAAAGGTCACAAATCAACAAGGCCCACTGGGAGAACGACCAAGCTTATTTCACTGGAGTCTGGGGCGGTAATAAAATACAGAATATGGAAAGAAGATGATTTTTGCTTGTGTCTTCCACACATTTCAGATGCCTTAGTTTGGCAGCTAGAGAGCGTGTGATGAGCTGTGGTGAAGACCACTGCCTCGCGAATCCTAACAATGCATTTTCTTCTGAAGTCCTGGGGGTATAAACACATGAAATGCTTTTTTGCTCATCAGCAAGCACATCTGAGAACAGCCAAACCAATCTCTCCAAACCCAATCTACAATGATGCAAAACACATGCTCCCTCCTTTCCTTCCTCCTCTCATCTAAAACACATGCTCCCTCCTTTCCTTCCTCCTCTCATCTAAAACACATGCTCCCTCCTTTCCTTCCTCTCATCTAAAACACATGCTCCCTCCTTTCCTTCCTCCTCTCATCTAAAACACATGCTCCCTCCTTTCCTTCCTCCTCTCATCTAAAACACATGCTCCCTCCTTTCCTTCCTCCTCTCATCTAAAACACATGCTCCCTCCTTTCCTTCCTCCTCTCATCTAAAACACATGCTCCCTCCTTTCCTTCCTCCTCTCATCTAAAACACATTGCCTCCCTCAAAAGTGTCCCGAACAAATGAAAGTGGTCGCGCCCATATAATCGAACAGTCCCATATAATCGAACAGTCCCATATAATCGAACAGTCCCATATAATCGAACAGTCCCATATAATCGAACAGTCCCATATAAAATTCTCTGAACATGAATTTCCCATTGTGGCAGCAGGGCCAGTGGCTCTCTCATCCAGGATCACCAGAGTGTCCCCAGACCCACGTGTGGCCCCAGCCCAATGACAGCTTTGCCCCTCGCAGATATTGATTCTATTGACAGTGTCCTTAAGAGTCCCTGATGTTACCACCCACTCTTCCTCTCCTCCTTCTTCATGCTTCTCTCCCTAAACATCCTCCATCTTTGTCTCCACATCTTTCTCTTTTAATTTTCACTTAATCTCTCCCTTCCTCACATGCTCAGTCTATAGAGCCTATCTACTAACCCAATCAGACAGCACAAAATGATACTTTCCTTGGGGGCCACTGTGTATAGCCTTATGAATATTTAATTTACTATGATTCACTTTCTGTGCATGCATAATGCACAGGTTAGCATTCTTTGTCATGAATCTTGTTCTTGAGGCAGCTCTGCAGTGGTCACTAGCTGGCATAGTCACAAAGTCATAAAATCTCATTTCAAACCTAACCTTAACCACACTGCTAACATTAACGCCTAACCACACTGCTAACCCTAATGCCTAACCTTAACCACACTGCTAACCCTAATGGCTAACCTGAACCGTAAATACATTTTTACAATGTAGCCTATTTTGACTTTGCAGCTGGCCTAACTAAGGGGGAAATCGCTCAGTTCTGCCTCCAGGACAAGACTCATGACAATAAATGTCAACATGCGCATAATGCAGTGACTGTTTAAAGAAGAGGGTGTCAAATTAGGGAAAATAAGAAGCTGAAAATAAACTAAAATTTAAAATGAGATCACAGTAGGCCGGTAAGGCCAAAACCCCCTAGAAGAAAACAGATCTCTTTTGACAGAGAACTGCTAAGATGTAAGCAATGAGGGAGAGCCATTAGTGAGGCTAAAATCTGAACTGGACAGGAAGCAGAGGGCGAAATTACACTCCAGAGGAAGACAGAGCCGTTTTACACACTATCAGAGGGATGGAAAAAGGCAATAAGCTCCCTGACAGCAACGTGTAAACTTCATGAAGCCAGTGTCAGTTCCTCTCCCAGTTCCGCATGAGTGATTTTTATCTATCCGAAAAGCACGGTCCTCCTCACGCCTATCATACTGCTCCCCCCCACCCCCCTATCCCTCCGCACAGAACAGAGACATACCGGTGATGCATTTACATGTGCCACATGGGATGGCCAGAATCCAATTTCACACAGACAGATGTCATATATCAGACTCTCCAAGGAAGCCAAACATCCTTTCAGACGAATATCCTTTCCTTTGAGAGAGAGAACGAACAGACAGAGAAAATAAGTAAGGGAGAGAGCTAGAGCAAGACCATAGACCTTCCCTCTGGTCTTTGGGGCAGGCATGTAGGAGAGGAACAATGGGATGATCAGTGGGCCCTGGAAAGCAGGCGCTCAAAGGCTACCTTTGTCTGTGAAGTGAGGAGCGGGACAGCAGGCCCCAACACACATGAATGTAAAAGAGAACACAAAGCGGAGACCTTAATAATAAGCAATAGAAGCAGCGACAGGGTGTGGTCACTTCACTGTAATGTGACCTGGCTACTGAGGCCATCTATCCCTCTTTCACAATTACACCAGCCAGCCAACCAGCCCCTTCTCCCTACAATTCAATCACTTCTCCAATGAACAGCTATTAAATTGCTATTTTACTTTCTGGCGTATTTAAAGAACTTGGCACAATAAGTGGTTGTAAGATCAGATATTATGATGTGATGGTGCCGACCTGTACAAGCCAGTTTGAAAGGAGAGGGCTGGATGGGAGATGGAATAGGAATATGTGTAATCAATTGAAGAGCTGGTCCTCAAAGACATGAGGGATTTGACTGGCTGAGGAACAAAAATCTGCTCTACATGACTACATAACCATTAACACCAAAATAATATGATGTATTTTGTTTAATGATGTATACTATGTAGTCTAATATTTCAAGACAAATATTCGATACAGGAAGCAAAATCTCATTATGCGTGCACACTGTAGGTACACTCGTATAAGGACCCTCTCAAATAGGCGTCCATATCTGTAATTACTGTCTTATATGTCAGCTGTGGGATGACAGACAGCAGACGAGACACCACCAAGTGAGCCGACGCGAGGCATCTCTCTATGGACCTGGGGGATAGTGATCGCTCACGCACGAACGAACGCACGCACGCATGCAAGCACACACGCCACTCTCCCACTTTCCCTCAGTGCTGGGGTGTCCTATCTGGGTCCAGGTCTGGCTGTTCATGGTTCAGGGGTTCTAACTCAGATGAGCTGCTGATTCCCTAGTGGCAGAAAACAGATTATACTTTTTAATAAGATTTATCACCACCCTGGTGAAGGTTGAACATGGGCAGAAACACAAATTCAGGGAATGATTCATTTTAGATTTGGAATTCTGCCTCTGGCTAGGTCCTTCTACAGTACAGTATGTGCTGGTATCACAGTAAGTACTGAAGCTGTCCTGAAACTACAAAAACATGTGAGGGGAGCAAGATACATTTCTGGAGACAGAAAAGGTGAGTCAAACAAGTGAAAATCCAGAGGGAGAGAAAATAATATTAGGTAGGAATATCCTTACTTTATTTTCTATTCTCCAGATCACTCAGTCTTCTCACTCACTCTAATTCCCTGTCTTTCCCTCTCTCACCCACACATCACTTGTTTAACCCGTAATGTCTTGAGGAAGGCTGTAGTGATCTAGCTGATAAACTAATGGACCTCTGTGTCTAATCATTTTCACCCTAACATTAGGACTAGGTCTGCCCGATCAGACCCTGCAGAGCCTTATAAAGTACACAGATCTGATGTTTGAAACATTGGACAAATGTTTAAACACACAGACAGAGACAGAGAGACAGAGAGAGAGAGAGAGAGAGAGAGAGGCAGGGATGAAACAAAGCGTTGTCCTGCCCCGAGGGAGTTTTACAAATGACTTGAATGATTGGATGATTGTAAAAATGGATGAGTGGAATGAATAGTTCATTAGATATTTATATGGATCTGCACATTTGTGGAAGCTAAAAAATACAGTATCAGGTGACGGAACACACTTCTTCTTGCTTCTCCTCGTGCTGTTTAGATCACAGACTAGTCTTTTGTCCACAGCTTGACAGTTTATACTGTACACACCAGACAATTGATACTGCTGAAACCCACAATGTAGCACAAAGTATAGCTATCTTGGAAGACAAATCTATGCTTTTCCATGTTAAATACAGCATCTGTCTTCTGCCTGACTGATGAGTATGAGTGGAGAGGAGCAGACAGGAGTGGTGAAAAGGGATGAGCGAGAGGGGGCACATGGGGTCAGGTTAGAGAGCTGTCATTGTACTGATCCTGATTCCCGAATCACGTCTGTACCATGGAAACAAGCATTCAGGATAGATTCACCTCTCTGCCTCATTCCTTCTCAGGCTCAATGTCTTCCCTGCCGCCTCCTTGCTCCAGGGTTCCATACTGCGATCAAAACAGTCAAATTTGTGACCGTTTGACTGGCAGTGCGATACACGTTTTACTGGTTGCTAGCAAAAAATAAATGTTTTACCTGGTTACGTTAGTTTTGGATCAGAATGAACTTCTTTTTCATCATCATGATTTATTCAAACAGTAATGTGCAATTGACCACAAATAAACCAACTTTATGAAAAGGCAACAACGGCATGGGATTGTCCCAGTCTGTGTGTCAGGGCTCGACATACAGGAGAGGTTTTGGAAAACCTCCGGGCCAGCCGCCAGTGAACAATAATATTGTAATAATGCTATTTTTAATATAGGCTATATAATTGATTATAAAAAACAGATGGATCCCTGAAGCTGTTTGTTCATTATGTTGATTATTTATCACACGCGCTGCACATATATAGCCTATAGAAATGATATTGGGCAGAGAGAGCTCGCTGCTCTCAAACAGCTGGTTGTTGCGTGGAGTGAAGACCGACAGAGGTAAGGATAGGAAAGCGGTGGAAATGATGTTCCAAGTTATGATATATACCAGTAAATGCTAAGGCAAGAATGGGTATGCAAAACAGGTATTTAAAAAGTTCAAAGTAACAGTTGGCTTTTCTAGGCTTCTAGGCTTTTCCATCCATAAAAAGTCATTGAAGTTACAGTACCTTCAGAATGTATTCACACCCCTTGACTTTTTCCACATTTTGTTACAGCCTGAATTTAAAATGGATTGAATTGAGATTGAGAAACTAAACAGACATTGAATATTCCTTTGAGCAGGGTGAAATTATTGATTACTTTGGATGGTGTATCAATATTTCACAGTCACTACAAAGATACAGGCGTCCTTCCTAGCTCAGTTGCCTTAGAGGATGGAAACCCCACAGGGATGTCACCATGAGGCCAATGGTGACAGTTACATAGTTGAATGGTTGTGACAGGAGAAAGCTGAGGATGGATGAACAACATTGTAGTTACTCATCAATACTAACCTAATTGACAGAGTAAAAACAAGGAAGCCTGTACAGAATAAAAATATTCCAAAATGTGCATCCTGTTTGCAACAAGGCACTAAAGTAATACTGAAAAAAAACTGGCAAAGAAATTCATTTTTGGCTTGAATACAAAGTGTTATGTTTGGGGCATATAAAACACATTACTGAGTACCTGAGTACCACTCTCCATATTTTCATATAGTGGTGGCTGCATCATGTTATGGGTATGCTTGTCATTTTTAAGGACTGGGGAGTTTTTCCAAGATAAAAAAAGAAACGGAATGGAGCAAAACACAGGAAAAATCCTAGACCAAAATCTGGTTCAGTCTGCTTTCCACCAGACACTTGAAGGTGAATTCACTTTTCAGCAGGACAATAACCTAAAACACATGGCCAAATCTACATTGAAGTTGCTTACCAAGAAGTGAATGTTCCTGTGTGGCCGAGTTACAGTTTAATTTAAATCTGCTTCAACATTTATGGCAAGACCTGAAAATGGTTGTCTAGAAATGATCAACAACCAATAGACAGAGCTTGAAACAAACATTTTGAAAATAATAAATGAGCAAATCTTGCACAATCCAGGTGTGGAAAGCTCTTAGAGATGTACCCAGAAAGACTCACAGCTGTAATCACTGTCAAAGGTGGTTCTAACATGTATTGACTCAGGGGGGTGAATACTTATCTAATCAAGGTATTGTTCTATTTTTCATTGATTTTCTTTTTTGCAAATGTTTTTGCAAAATGAATTTGACAACAAAATGCGGAAAAAAGTAAAGGAGTGTGAATACTTTCTGAAGGCTCTGTATGATAGCCGATTTAGAAGTTCTACTGCTCCACATAATTATTCTGGGATTTCATATCTGATCTGTTTCCCACCGTTTCAATGGAAGGGTGTTGCACTGGTCTGTTGTGCTTTTTGTGGTAAAACCACGTATGGTTATTATGAGCACGACAACATCAAAATGTTGCTTCAACTTGGTTTTCTATACAAACCGGTCCATTACAAAAGGGAACATGGTTTTTGGATGCTTTCTCATTTTAAAACATAATACAGTAACCCCTCAAACTCTTCAACATCTGAAATGGCGTGACTGACTAGCTACCACTTGCACAGACTTCATTAATGTGTTTGTGTTGGGAGCATGCATGTATTTAGTCAGGCAATGTCCACATTACTAGGACATTTTAGAATGTAAAAATTATGTGAACGTCAATGCATAATGCCATTGGGTAGGCCTATTAAAGAATACATTAAGTACTAATGAATACTTTTTCTATAAAGACAATTACAACAATTAAATATAAAATGTATAAGTATTTTTTTCATTCGCCACAGTAGCTTTCAGTTGGCACTGGACCGGTGTGCCACTGATAAATTTACCTGACAGTGGATCGTATGCGTAGGGCCTATTTGTCTACCACTTTGTGTATCCATTAGTGATGCTAATGATAGCCTAACTTTTTCAGGTAGATGGAAAGGCATTAATAGGTATATACAAAGTAACACAAACAACCTGGCAGAATCTTTATTATTTGCATCAATCCAGTGGCCATTTGTTTTGAAAAATCCATCACAAGTTTGCTACACATAAATATAAATATATACACTGCTCAAAAAATTAAAGGGAACACTAAAATAACACACCCTAGATCTGAATGAATGAAATATTCTTATTAAATACTTTTTTCTTTACATAGTTGAATGTGCTGACAACAAAATCACACAAATTATCAATGGAAATCAAATTTATCAACCCATGGAGGTCTGGATTTGGAGTCACACAAAATTAAAGTGGAAAACCACACTACAGGCTGATCCAACTTTGAATTAATGTCCTTAAAACAAGTCAAAATGAGGCTCAGTAGTGTGTGTGGCCTCCACGTGCCTGTATGACCACCCTACAACGCCTGGGCATGCTCCTGATGAGGTGGCGGATGGTCTCCTGAGGGATCTCCTCCCAGACCTGGACTAAAGCATCCGCCAACTCCTGGACAGTCTGTGGTGCAACGTGGCGTTGGTGGATGGAGCGAAACATGATGTCCCAGATGTGCTCAATTGGATTCAGGTCTGGGGAACGGGCGGGCCAGTCCATAGCATTAATGCCTTCCTCTTGCAGGAACTGCTGTCACACTCCAGCCACATGAGGTCTAGCATTGTCTTGCATTAGGAGGAACACATGGCCAACCGCACCAGCATATGGTCTCACAAGGGGTCTGAGGATCTCATCTTGGTACCTAATGGCAGTCAGGCTACCTCTGGCGAGCACATGGAGGGGCTGTGCGGCCCCCCAAAGAAATGCCACCCCACACCATGACTGACCCACCTCCAAACCGGTCATGCTGGAGGATGTTGCAGGCAGCATAACGTTCTCCACGGCGTCTCCAGACTCTGTCACGTCTGTCACATGTGCTCAGTCTGAACCTGCTTTTATCTGTGAAGAGCACAGGGCGCCAGTGGTGAATTTGCCAATCTTGGTGTTCTCTGTCAAATGCCAAACGCCCTGCACGGTGTTGGGCTGTAAGCACAACCCCCACCTGTGGACGTCGGGCCCTCATACCACCCTCATGGAGTCTGTTTCTGACCGTTTGAGCAGACACATGCACATTTGTGGCCTGCTGGAGGTCATTTTGCAGGGCTCCTCCTTGCACAAAGGCGGAGGTAGCGGTCCTGCTGCTGGGTTGTTGCCCTCCTACGGCTTCCTCCACGTCTCCTGATGTACTGGCCTGTCTCCTGGTAGCGCCTCCAAGCTCTGGACACTACGCTGACAGACACAGCAAACCTTCTTGCCACAGCTCGCATTTATGTGCCATCCTGGATGAGCTGCACTACCTTAGCCATTTGTGTGGGCTGTAGACGCCGTCTCATGCTACCACTAGAGTGAAAGCACCGCCAGTATTCAAAAATGACCAAAACATCAGCCAGGAAGCATAGGAACTGAGAAGTGGTCTGTGGTCACCACCTGCAGAACCACTCCTTTATTGGGGGTGTCTTGCTAATTGCCTATAATTTCCACCTGTTGTCTATTCCATTTGCACAACAGCATGTGAAATGTATTGTCAATCAGTGTTGCTTCCTAAGTGGACAGTTTGATTTCACAGAAGTGTGATTGACTTGGAGTTACATTGTGTTGTTTAAGTGTTCCCTTTATTTTTTTGAGCAGTGTATATACAGTATATATATATATATATCGTTTTTTACTAGACCTCCAGAATGGTCCCCTGATGTGGTTTAAGCATTATCGTGGACTTAGAACATCCAATTCAGTTGTTTCTCTATTTAAAAAAAGTGCTATTTTGAGAACGAAAACATGAAAAAAACTTGGGGAACAGTCCTTCTACCCACCTTCTTCATTTTGGTATCAGTATAATATTTTCAGATTCTGTCCTTTTCGCAGAAAAGAACACATGGCACTTTAAATTATGCAATAAAATATTTATTGTCACAGTGAACCTATCCAAATAGGTCATGCTAATTTAAAATATGGCTTGTCATTATTAGAATGGTTCTGTTTGGAATGCATGCACATTACGGGACATAGGCCAGTTCATTATCAATTACAGATGTTTTTGTAAAAAAAACATATATAAAAAAAATATTAAAAAAAAAAAATCGGTGAGATCAAATCATGTGCTGATGCCACCAACTGAATAAGTGGAAAAAAGTTAGTGTAGAAACCCTGCCTTGCTCCCTCTCTCGGCCTCTCTTTCTCTCCTTCACTCTCAATCTGCCCATCTCTGCTAACCCCTGGCTATACTCTCTATCTGAACAGAAATCATTAATAGACAGCTATTTGGTCCTGCATTTCACACACGAAAGGAAGGATGACAATTTATTGAAAGTCTATTTCAGAGCTCAGACAGTCATAGACTGATGTCACAGGCCAAGTACCGCAGCACAGCTCTCTCTAAACAGTAGTCCATGATGACACAAAGTTAGACTAATAAACTCTTAAATAAGATGGCCCCATTTCACAAAATATATTCATTGCACTAGCATTGCATATTTTTCACCTGAAAAAAAGCCTGCTTCGTTCCTAAAAAATATAAACATTTTGGGAAATGGGAGCTCATTAGCTGGAAGTGAACTTTTTTTTTGTTTTGCACTACAAAGGTTAGCAACTAGCAGATGCAAATCAATGTGAGCGAGAGATAAACAGAAAGAGGGCACAACTTCAAAGTGGCCTGGTGAGATAATGATTCCTTCTGTTGATCATGCAACAGGTCATCATAAATACCACTTCCCATGGAGACTTACCCAGACTCTGCTGTAAGCAGCCAATTTACACACATAAAACGTGCATATAGACACACACACGGAAGCGCAAACACAAATGCATGCACACACACCAGCAAAGCCAATCTTTTCTTCAGGAAGTAGCTAAAGTTAAAGGGTTAAGGTTGTGAAATATCCAGAGCACCAACTGTTCAAACTTTCAACGATGATTTACGTTCTGCTCCCTTGGACCTGCAGTCAGAGTCCATTTCCTTTAGTTCAAAGCCAGACTGCATCTCCTCTGAGCCAGGTGGACTAATTAAAGATGACATTAAATAAAGCTAACACCGTCCACTTACCAAGATCCCACCCAGCCTCCCTGTTTCACCAGCCTCACCCAGGCTACCTGCCCTACTTCTCCCAGGTTTCACACCGGGCTGCCTGCTCTCACACTCCAGGCAGCCCATCCGACCAGAGAGGAAGCTCAGAGAGGGAAATGGCTGATGAAGCTCACCCGGGTCATTACACCCAATATAGTCAGATTATGACTGGTGAAGGAGAACAGCCAACCTACACTGTACTTATGCTCACACCAACATTGTGTTTACACAACTACACAGTCCATGTGGTGGAGACGTTTTATATTAGCCACTTGGAAGGTAAACTTTTACAGACGCAAGGGGTGCACACCGTTGGCTTATGCTGCTGCTCTGGCAGGGTTTGTGAGCAGCAGCATATGGGAGATATTTTAGTCACAACACAAATCACTAAGTAGTTCAGTCTGTTGAGCAGAGCTCTTAGCTTCGATGCTCCTCAACTCTTGGATTTGAACAATGCTGACGCTGGAGAAAGCTCTGCATACATCCCCAGACTGTACCCTTCATATCCTTCACTGTGTCCTAATGAGGTTTTAGGACAGAGGTATTAGGAATGGACTAGTTTTTCATTCATTACCATCTCTGTGAGAGCTTGGAAAGATCAACAAGGCAGAGCCTGCCAAAATGCAAAAAAAAAAAAATGTAGCCTGACTTCCAGCTCAGCGCATTGTGTGCATTTGTATTACTACTGTGTGTATGTGTGTGTGAGTGAGATGGCACAGGAGCGGAACTCTGAAAAGCACATAGCATATCCAACACTATAAGACCCATGCAGTGCAGAAGCCTGCCAGAGAATCTCTTTCACGACACCTTAACTTTTCTCCAACTTTTCTCCACAGAACCCCCTAGGAAAGATGTTATCCAACCATTTTGGAATAAAACAAGGTTGAGATGTGTTATATGTATAAAATCTATCCCAGTGTCGAGAAATCTCTATGTAGAAATGTCTCCCACAGTCAAAGTATGAAAAGTACTATTCAGTCTGCCTCTAACGGATTCAAATGTTTTCTACTTAAAATAACTACAGAGAACAAGTGACCTAAGACCCCAATAATCCACCAGTAATAAGACCAAGAATGCGGCTCGTAATGACCTCCTATCTGATGCGAGTCAAACATACACTGCTCAGGCTCAGCGGGGAAAGAGCGAGAATGGCTACATGAATGTGTCTGATTGGCCATTGAGTAGGTCTGGACCTGGACTGGACTGTAGAGGCATCTGATTGGTATTAGTAAGCAGAGTGATGCCTGGTCTTGATATGAGCGTGCTGTCATTAGACTGGGATGTGAAGGCCACAGGGTGCTGGACAGGGGGTCACTGTGGGGTCCTACAGCCTCATACTGACTTCTGATTAATGAACTTGGTAGCCATTACCCAGCAGGCCAACGAGACGATTGTCAATTACAAATCGAAATAGGTCAAATGGCCTAGGCCTATGTAAAATTATATGTTGTCCTCCAAGCTATCCGTTTAGAGAATGTAGAGACTGAATGAAGTCCGTTTCCACCATGAATTCAGATAACCAGTCATTTTTCCCAAACACAACATCACATTCTACATCCATTGCTACAGTGTGTCTACTTTGAAACCCGAGTATGTGCCCCCCCCAACACACACTCACACCAAAATAGCTTCCACATGTGGACTTTTGACTAGTGCTTGACCCTATTAACCCAAAACAAGGCCTACTAATGACACCTCACTCCTGGTCCCAGCTCAGCTGATTCACTGACTGATAGTCACAAACTGACGGACAGACAGAGACAGTCAGACAGACGGGTCCTATCAGAGCTGGTCCCTCATCTGCTCTATGTTGACCAGGAGGAGGTCAAACAACAGATGGTGGGCAAAGGATTACTGCAAACTCTGTCACAGTCGAGTTTAAGTTAAGCACAGCTCTCCAGCACAATCACCAAGCTGATTATTGAACTATATGCAACCTAGTGTGTGCGCATGCGTCTGTGTGTAGAGAGAAAGGCAAAATCTGAAGAGCGACTTGTAAAAGAAACCCACCCAAATACAATGAAGAACTCTCATCATGTAACCTTTTATTTAGAGGACCCTAATCATACACTCATGTTCAGAAAACAAGGATCTGGGATTGGCTGGCACAGAACCAGCAGAGGCTTATCACCTTTACATATGATATCAAATCCTAACCAAACACCAAATCTGATCTACCCAAGCTATTACACTTATTACACAACCGAAAGCCTGAAGATCTACCTCAGAGATTTCAGAATTTGTAGCTCTTTAAGGAGATTATAAATATTTTCATCCCCCTCAATTGGAGAAGCCTTTGAACAGGGAAGAGGGGGGAATCATGACGAGTCTGAAAATAGCCTGATCATTTGTGGTCTGACACAGAAGGCGTCTGATGTAGCGGATGGATCCACAGCTCTGAACTTACAGGAGAGAGAGGCCTCTTCAGAAATACATCAATTCCAGGGTGCAGAGAGCACAGATATCCAACAGTCTCCGCTGGCTTGATCATCAGCACTAGAGGCTTGACTATAAACACACACAGGCCACCATACAAACGTCAGACTGAAGGATGTACAAATGAATAGCTCCCACCCAGATATTGTGCAAGTACAAAAGGCCTCAACAATAGGTGGGTGAAAAGCTAGGAAACAACCTTTTAGGAATAGAGGAGTCAATTATTACACTTTTGTAATGGTTTTGAAATCAACATTGTCATACGCCCCATAATTTTGCACTAAGGTGCTAGGTAACAGAAAAACACAGACCAAACCATTGTAACAAGGATGTATGGGAGCAATAGCTATGTGTAGGAACATTTACTTCTTTTTACTTTTGTAATAGCTGCCATGACGCAGTACTGTGGCTTTGAAATCCCAGTGGTTCTTAGCCAAGCACACTGACTTCAGGGCCTTTAGCCAAGCTAAAGACCCTGAAGATCACTTACAGCTGTCTGCCTGAACACAATTCCCTGAGAATCCCCTCTGAAATAATATTATGATTGTGGCCCTTCGGGGCCCATTTCCAATACAGAAGGACTGTGGTATATTGGTCTCTCCCTCATCATTAGAACCTACTGGAGTTCACAGGTGCTGGCTACTCCAAATCCAAATCTAGCAGGCCAGGCCTGATGACTGTCTCAGTAATGAGGCTGCCTGTACTGGGCCAGGGCCTTTGTGAGTGTAGAGACAGATTCTTTGTGTTTGGGCAGAAATTCTGTCCACCGACCACTCAATTGTCTCACACCATTAAAATCAGCCACGACAGTCCATCGCCTCGGGCTAATATATGCACTGGTTTCTTCTTTGGCTAACCCAATGAGGCATGCACACATGTACAGTTGAAGTCGGAAGTTTACATACATCTTCACCAAATACATTTAAACTCAGTTTTTCACAATTCCTGACATTGAATCCTAGTAAATATTAGGATCACCACTTTATTTTAAGAATGTGAAATGTCAGAATAATAGTAGAGAATTATTTATTTCAGCTTTTATTTATTTCATCACATTCCGAGTGGGTCAGAAGTTTACATACGTTCAATTAGTATTTGGTAGCATTGCTTTTAAATTGTTTAACTTGGGTCAAACGTTTCAGGTAGCCTTCCACAAAGCCTTCCACAATAAATTGGGTGTAACTGAGTCAGGTTTGTAGGCCTCCTTGCTCGCACACGCTTTTTCAGTTTTGTCCACACATTTTTTATAGGATTAAGGTCAGGGTTTTGTGATGGCCACTCCAATAGCTTGACTTTGTTGTCCTTAAGCCATTTTGCCACAACTTTGGACGTATGCTTGGGGTCATTGTCCATTTGAAACCCATTTGCGACCAAGCTTTAACTTCCTGACTGATGTCCTGAGATGTAGCTTCAATATATCCACATAATGTTCCTGCCTCATGATGCCATCTTTTTCCTCCAAACATAACGATGGTCATTATGGCCAAACAGTTCTATTTTTGTTTCCTCAGACGAGGCAATTTCTCCAAAAAGTACAATCTCTGTCCCCATGTGCAGTTGCAAACCGTAGTCTGGCTTTTTAATGGCGGTTTTGGAGCAGTGGCTTCTTCCTTGCTGAGCAGCCTTTCAAGTTATGTCGATATAGGACTCGTTTTACTGTGGATATAGATACATTTGTACCGGTTTCCTCCAGCATCTTCACAAGATCCTTTGCTGTTGTTCTGTGATTGATTTGCACTTTTCGCACCAAAGTACCTTTACCTCTAGGAGACCGAATACGTCTCCTTCCTGAGCAGTATGACGGCTGTGTGGTCCCATGGTGTTTATACTTGCGTGCTATTGTTTGTACAGATGAACATGGTACCTTCAGGCATTTGGAAATTGCTCCCAAGGATGAACCAGACTTCTGGAGGTCTACAATTTTTTTCTGAGGTCTTGGCTGATTTATTTTGATTTTCCCATGATGTTAAGCAAAGAGGCACCGAGTTTGATGGTAGGCCTTGAAATACATCCACAGGCACACCCCCAATTGACTCAAATTATGTAAATTAGCCTATCAGAAGCTTTTAAAGCCATGACATCATTTTCTAGAATTTTCCATGCACAATGTAGATGTCCTAACCGACTTGCCAAAACTAGTTTGTTAACAAGAAATTTGTGGAGTGGTTGAAAAACATGTAAACTTCCGGATTCAACTGTACATGTACACACACACACACAAAAGCCATCGTTTTTAAAGATTCTGTTGACTGAGAAATATTGATCATTGTTAGTAAAAGAAGGAATTGTCACAGTAGAAGACTTGGGTTTATTCCATTCAAAACCGTCACCTTCTGGCCTATAGACACTAACAAAATGCACACACACGCACATATACACATCAAACATTCTCCTTGTAGTCCAAATGCATTATTCACTGTAAAAGGTGCACAGCTTGCCTGAGTTTGAGCATTTACAATTCAAACAGGGCAGAGGCTGAGTCTGCATTGAGAGAGGCTGTGGCTCCAATCTACATACAGGACGTGCCTGACTTACCAGATGAAGAGGAGGTGAGAGACCCAGAGAAGAAGAGGGAGTGGAGGGAGATAGAGGAACAGGAAGCAAGAGAGTGAGAGGAAGAGGGGAGGGATAGTGAGCAAGAGAGATTGAAATAGAAGAAGGGAGAGAGAAAGAATCATTTTGCTCGTGGTCTGCATAACTGAGGCTTCACATGATATGATGTCTGTCACATGATGTCCCTCGCTGACGTAGGCGGAGGCCTTAACAGTCACTAGGCGATTTCTCTGCTACCCTTACAAACCTGGACCCCTGGAACAAAGACACAGTCTCTGTGTGTGTGTCTACTGGGACATTGCAGTCTCAGCCATCAGTTCGTTGAGATGGATTTATTTTAGATATAATAATAAAAGGTCAACTTTGAGACACAGATAAGGCCACTGTTCCTCTCAGGAGGACCAGCTTCACATTTACACAACACAGACATTCATGCCCAGGCCAACAGTCCCTACAGACTCTCTGGGGCTCCCATAGACATTCATCAAAACACACTGAATTGGACCATATGAATGGATAGATACACAAGCTGACAGAAGACCCGTGTCAAGCATCAACTCTTTAACAATTAAGATATGGAAACCCCCTCCTAATATGGAGGAACACACACACAAACCTTTGGACGTTCTTCTGTCACAGGACGAAATCAGGCATTGAGCACCTGCTCACACCCCCAGCCTGTACAGATGTAAGATATTAATTTGAGCCAGTTTGTTGCAGGAAAATAATCCTAAAGCAATAGGAAATGTGAATTATTATGTGGATTATAATCAATGGACATTTTTGAAAATCAAGTCTGAAATTTCATAATGGGAAATTACAAAGTTCAGAAGCCTTTTTAAACCTCAAATACACCAAAAGTTCTCCTGCAACAGGCAGATCAAATGAATATTAACATCTGTACCCCACTCTACCCTACGGTGACACACACACGTCACCAAACCCCACCTGTCAGAGTGACAGAGAACACCTCGGACAGGAGTGGAGCAGGACGATGTCAGACCCCACGCCTATCCTTCTCCGATATACAGACACCTCTTCTTCCAACACAACCCATAATGCCCCTACATTTAAAACATATAACTTTCACTCTTTTGTGCCTAGGAAATCATTTGGACCGCTCAGCACAGAGTGGATACCAGTGCAGGAACATTTACACATGCATCATGGTTCTGAATCCAGTCATCATAGTCAGCCTCCCTAGTAAAACACATTAGGAGACAAACAAACAGAGATTCTGATTCAAACCAGATGGCCAGATGCAGCAACAGGGCTTGGTGAACTGCACTGTGAAACCCATACGGGCCGGCTGAGGTTAAGTCACCGTTTATAGGTGATATTTCTCAACAAGACATGACAATGGATTCCCAATTTATAGGTCACAAAATGCCTTTTTATGGCCTTTTACCTAAACAGTTTACATTTTACTCAGCATACTTGTTTACAGCATTCATTATGTGTCTATTTGGCTTCAATCAGCAGACATTAGAGGCAAAAAGAGGAAGAAGAGGATTTAAGTAAATAAATAAGACCAGGCCTGCTCATTAGAATCAAACGAGAAAGAAATTACACCCCAAAAAGACTGTTAAATATGTGAGCCTTTGATCGCTGCCCTAAATGAGCAAGATCCACTCTACAGAAAGGAATGTGTGCGTGTGATGATATAGACTGAGGCTTGCTTTACAGAGAGGGGTTTAACTGAGGTAAAGCTAACCTAACTCCAAAAGTATGCAGCACAGAGCCGTGAGTCAAGAGCACAGACCCAGAGACCAGGGAACTATTAGTCTGAACATTCAGCAGTCTAGGTGTTGACAGCTTGAGGAAACACGTCACCTCTACCGTATAGAAGAAAGTCTGATGAAGATTTAGTAGAAAGGTAGAGACATTTTGTATAATAAGGTTTAAACTAGGGTAAAGCACAAATAAGTGTCAATGCTTTTTACACTGTATCGTGCAGTAAAATATTGTCCGTATAATTCGGTATCTGTTTGTTATGACATTGGATTTTTACTGTATGTTCATAAGAATGGAGACCGGGATGGTTTTCCAATACTTTACTGAACAGAAAGCCAAGTTCATCACTTGCTTTGTAGCTGAATTAGTTATCGTGAAGCATACTACTAGAGGTAGGTACACTAGACCACTATGGAACATTCACAACATTGCATGTGTCTGACAGGATCCAGCCTGGTGAAATGTAAACAGAGTCCCCCTGGCTTGGCCTGCCTCTCTGTCCACTGTCCTGTGTGTGAGAAGACCACAGAGCAGAGGATTATGGAGGGGAAATGGATGTTAGTTAAAAGCTGACCTCTGACATTGATACAACAGTCTTTTGATTCGCTGGATCAGGGTGTTCTGTTCTCTGGTGTGGGCTCTAAATGCAAGCTGTCACTTAAATAAAGTCATTATCTAGGTTTTATCTGAGCGTCAGCTGGATAAAGATGGTAAATCCCTCCCCAATGTGATTCTGTATGGTTTGTTCTATTCGTGACAGAAAGCCAAACAGACAGTTGTCAGATTGTTGGTTTGTTTGAAACTGCCAAAAGCATAGAAAGTGCTGTTCCACATTAGTGACACCACATCAGGATCCTGCGAAAGTGTGGTTAGAGAGTGATGATTTCACACCTACGATGTGTAATCCCTCCTCCATGATGTCTCAGTCCCCAGTGAGCCTGCAGTATTCTCCTGGTTAACTTAACACATGACAACCTGCATATTCACCACATCACTCTGCTGGGTTGGTGGCAGTGTGGTGGTACTGAACTTACAATAACCTGTGATGCCAAGGACTGATAGATTCTGGTCATTAGAAATTACATCTTGTGAATAGTCAAAGCTAATTTGAACACGTTCAACTTCAAACTGAGTGAAAGAAGAACGCTCCCTGCTAGCTCAAACTACAAGGATATCAGGTTGAGAGATAAATCACTGAGTGGCCTAAACATGAAAAATGGCCTTGACTTGTTAGTTATATAGTCTCCTATTTCACAAGACACAAGGTCCTAAACTTTTCAATTGCAATGCAGACTTTATGAGTTCAATAACTCTATGTGACTCTGCTACACTGAGACAGTCCAGACAAACTGTGGGTCATTTATTTACATACCAAACTATCAACCCCTCAACAGACCAGTAAAGGGTTTGCTTTTCATTGTTAGATGTTATTGCACTGTTGGAGCTAGGAACACAAGCATTTTGCTACACCCGCAAAAACATCTGCTATGTGTGTGTATGCGACCAATAACATTTGATTTGATTTGATTCTGCAGTGTCAATGACACATTTTAGGAGGGGACCCTTACCTGATGTCAATTACTTGAAATGAAACACTCTATCCCTCACAAAGTGCTTCATTCTTAGAACTGTCTGGCTTATCTTTAAAAAAAGGTCAAGGTTCGTTGAAGCTTATCTACATGAACTCAATCCAAGTTCCTCACTCAGCCTCAACTTTACAGCGATGCAATGAGCTGGAGCGAACGCTGAAGAGCAATACTGAGCTGTTCTCAGGACGTGTAGTATGACTAAGAAGATTAATAGGACAAAACAAGGTCACTGGAGTCCAAAGCCAATTAAATTCACAAAATAGCTATTTTTCCTCTCTCTCCTACGGCCTTCCTTCCTCTAGCTGTTAATCTGGCTGTGTTGTATAGGCCCTGTCTGTTGGCTCTCTGACCATAGCCATTACCATTATTAGGGTGACAATGTTATTCTGGGCTGGCCAGTTGTCAAGGCACCAACAGCCACTCACACACATCTCCTTGGCAATTAGTCAATTTACACAAATAAATGTGTCCCTACAAGAGAGAGCATCTGCGTTGCATTCAAATATGCAGTGCTATACGGAGTTGCTGGAGCAAGAGTTCGGGTTTCTTGTGCAATAATTATCCTCTAGGAATGGAGGATTTAATTAGGTGATATTGGTAAGGCTTACTGAAGGAACCTCACATGGTGCCCATTCTGAAATACTCTTAACGCTGCCTCCCATCTCCCTCTCGCTACCGCAGGCACACATGCACGTACACACACAGCCTTTTAAACATGTTACATCCATAAACATGGTGTAGAATAGTCTTAAAAGTCTCATGTTCTCAAGTTTCAGGTAGAAGACCATTACAGTGCCCAGTGGTGCCATTACTATCAAATGGAGATACACTGGTTACACTATTCTTGTGGGGACCTAAAATCCCCAAATGGTCCCCACAAAGATAGTAAAATTCTCCCTTGTGGGGACATTTTCCCACACCCCCATGAGGAAAAAGTCTATTTTAAGCTTAGGGGTTAGGGTTACAATTAGGGTAAGGGGTTAGTGGTTAGGTTTAGGGTTAGGGGTTAAGGTAGGGTTATGGTAAATAGATTTAGGGTAAATAGAATTTGGAATGGTAATTAATTTTAGGTTCCCCCGAGGATAGAAGAACCTAACATGTGTGTGCGTGTGCAGGTACATGTTGTTTGTGTGTGTGTGTGTGTGTGTGTGTGTGTGAGGTTGTGAAGGAGAGGATGTGCGTGTTTGTTTTGGGGTGTTCAGGATCTCTGGAAGCCGTACGTTGTCCCTTCTCTGATCACAGGAAGCTGGCAGTGCCTCAGACCTCCTATTATAGGCAACTTCCTGACCTCTCCCTCTCCTTTCAGATGGATTGATAAGCAGAGTCCAGAAAAGCAGAGCGGCTACTCTTTCATCTGTGAAACACAGGGCTCACTAGCGTCCTCCTGGCTATTAATAGACACACACACAAAGTATGGACACTTAAACACCTCAATATGCATAGCCAAGAGAAAAAGGCTTCTGTATGCATAGAATCTTTGTGACATCATAAAATGTTGACCGGTGATGAAGGATCTTTCTGGTCTCTACAATAGTCCTCCTCTGTTTTGTTGTTGAGCTTTGACGATATCTGCTACTGCGTCACTCATGGATTCTGCTGTGTGCTTTGAGTCATTGTGAGCTGTGGATGTGATGGGGACCAAAAATAACACTTCGCCCACTCCTCAGATGATGCAGAATACGCAGTATGAAAAGCCTGAGCATGAGGGAATAGATGCAACACAGTCCGCAAGACATCTTGGGCCAGATACAAGCAAACCTACACACCAGAACATGTTCATTTGAACTTATAAACATTCATTTATTACACCACTTCAAATATGATTTAACATTTAAACAATGTGATATACCAATGTGTTGGTTAGATTGAATTCTACCATGGTCATGCTTGCAGCTCAATACGCTACTAAAGGCAACCAATATCCAGTCAGTTGGCTAAATCAATAAACCATTCCAATACATCACTGACTGCTGTGTCATCAAATCCATTTTTTGTGACTAAACAAATGAATACTGATCCAATGGGATTCAGTAACATAATGAAAATAGGAAATGCCATCATTTTCCATCCCAGAGGGAAACATTTAAGTGAAAGTGTTAAAATGTCTATTGTTTTGTCTTTTAGCCACCTGACTTGGGCCACTCTTCTGATTTGTTTGTTATGTTGATTATATATATACATTATATGGATATAAAAAAAAAATTGAATCGACAGTGAGAAACTAACTTTCTGGCCATATTGGTGATGAAAATGCCAGGCGATAACGTCAGATACAACACTTACCTCTGCTGGTGACTCTGGGCTAGAGCTGAAATCTATCCTAATACTTTAAATAACAACTAGGTGGTGTAAAAGCAAACTCATCATCCTGCGTATAGGACTCATCGGAGTTCACCAGAGCAGAGTAAGTGGACTGTAGATGAACAGAAGGTAAAAGTTAGACTGCTGAACGTGCCAATAGTCACAGGAATGTCATGGGAAGTGGAGAGGGGCTGGTAATTAGGTGAGGGGACAGAGGTGGAGTTAGATACCACCACAGCTGTGTTTCTGGTGTATCTTAGCCAGTGTGTGTGACAGTGTGTCAGCGCTGGCCTTTGACCCTGGCCTAAGGGACACAGAGATAATGACTGCATCTCCTGATGTTAACGGGAAAACATGTAAAATGACATGAATGAACAGTGCAAACCCTAACAAGTGTGGGCGGGTGGAAATTGTAGGCTGTGGTACGTAGTGAAGTCAGTGTGTGACTGACGGCTGCGAGACTCCCCCTTTATTCCAGGTGACAGTTCATTAAGCCAGGATCAGCACCAGTGGAGATGCAGGCGGAATAAGTCCTCTAGACTCCAAAGCAGAGCAGAACACTGCCTTCATGGCTAGAAACTACTGGGGAAGGAGCTCTCCGGCAAATCCAGGATTTATTCACATCAAGGGGGAGAGTGCATTGATCAATTTATTCTCCTAATTTCAGAGTGGAACAAACATGTAAACAGCAACCACAAGGTTTGTATGCAAATCGAACAAAATCACGAGGATGAATGTTTTCCTACAGGAATGTAAAGTTAATGACAGTCAAAGTTACAAATCGATTCAGAATACCAAGTGCACTTCTCCAGACATTGGGATTCACTTGCCCTCTCTCCTACATACTGTAGATAAGCTGGTCTACATCACTATCTAGTGAGTCTGACTTCATCCTCTTCTCCAGTCTCTCTCTGGGTCAGAGAGGGATTTTCTGATGCCTATCTGTCTCAGTCCAATACCCAGAGGGCTTGGCACCTGTTCAGTATGACCTCTAATAACAGTCTAGGAAAATAGATGGGGATCAGACTAAAGCAACAAGACACACAGAGATACCCCTAGTCTGGCACAAGATTACGATTTGTTTTTGTTCAGGAATCAGCTGTGGAACACACACAGTGCCATGAGGACCATCTCTCCTGGTTGTTAAAAACATGTAATTGCAGATCACTATTAAGAAATGATAACACAATAATAAAAGCTGGGTGACAGTTCCATTTTTAAACATCCATATTTGATATCGATTGCTGCAAACGAATTGCCCTTTAGGACAAAGGATATGTACTCCAGTCTAGTCTGTATGAGACATGTTCGCCTCCCTGTGGAAAAGGAAAAGCGTTTCAACACTGAGACAGTAAACACAAACAACTAAGTGAAGGTGGAGAACAAGACTCCTCAGAGCTTAAAACAAGATTTGGTCCCATAGAATTAGAAAACAAGGAAAGTTACCCCCGACACTGAATAAAAGGTTTTGAAGATCCCAGAATGAAAAGCACCTACTCAAAATGCAAGTCACCACAATCCCGATTCAACACAAAGAGAGCCTGTTTTGGCTTGTGACTTCTGGGTTCTCTGATTATGTGGGTTTTCTGGCATTGGCACACTGGCCAGTCCACAGCGTCAAAGTCAGGGTAAAGAGACGACTTCTGTTGTCTGCCCGGGCCAAGACTTTAATCAACAGCACTTCAATTTGGCTTTATGGCTGTTTAGAGAACAAGATGCACAAGTCGATGGGTTGTAGGAATGTGAAGCCTTATACACTACCACAATTATAGTATAGTTAACATTTGCACAGCATACACTAATGACTTCAAATATTTAATTTATGTTAGGGAGTAAACATTATTTATAATAAGGGTTACATGGATGGCCCTCCCGTCAGCAAAATATATTGTACCTAAACCCTCCCTGAACGCTTGAAAAACAAAAACAATGTCAGAGTAAAAACCAAGCCATGAGGTCGAAGGAATTGTCCGTTGAATGCCGAGACTGGATTGTGTCGAGGCACAGATCTGTGAAGGGTACCAAACCATTTCTGCAGCATTGACTGTCTGCAAGAACACAGTGGCCTGGATCATTCTTAAATGGGAGAAGTTTAGAACCACCGAGACTCTTCCTAGAGCTGGCCGCCCGACCAAACTGAGCAATCGGGGGAGAAGGGCCTTGGTCAGGGAGGTGACCAAGAACCCGATGGTCACTCTGACAGAGATCCAGAGTTCCTCTGTGGAGATGGGAGAACTTTCCAGAAGGGCAACTCTACCAATCAGGCCTTTATGGTAGAGTGGGCAGACGGATGCCACTCCTCAGTAAAAAAAGGCACATGACAGCCCGCTTGGAGTTAGCCAAAAGGCACCTAAAGACTCTCAGACCATGAGAAACAAGATTCTTTGGTCTGATGAAATCAAGATTAAATTCTTTGGCCTGATTGCCAAGCATCACGTCTAGAGGAAACCTGGCACCATCCCTATGGTGAAGCATGGTGGTGGCAGCATCATGCTGTGGGGTTGTTTTTCAGTGGCAGGGACTGAGAGACTAGTCGGGATCGAGGCAAAGACGAACAGAGCAAAGTGTAAAGAGATCCTTGATGAAGTCCTGAGCGCTCTGGAGCAGGTTCTCAGACTGGGGCGAAGGTTCACCCTCCAACAGGACAATGACCCTAAGAACACAGTCAAGACAAAGCAGGAGTGGCTTCGGGAGAAGTCTCTGAATGTCCTTGAGTGGCCCAGCCAGAGCCCGGACATGAACCCGATCTAACATATCTGGAGAGACCAAAAAAAGAACTGTGCAGCAAAGCCATCCTCCAACCTGACAGAGCTTGAGAGAATCTGCAGAGAAGAATGGCAGAAACTCCCCAAATACAGGTGTGCCGAGCTTGTAGCGTCATACCCAAGAAGACTCGAAGCTGTAATTGCTGCCAAAGGTGCTTCAACAAAGTACTGAATAAAGGGTCTGAATACTTATGTAAATGTGATATTTCTGGTTTTTATTTTTAATAAATTAGCAAAAATTCCTAAACACCTGTTTTTGATTTGTCATTATGGGGTGTTGATAATAAAAAAATATGTTCTAGAATAAGGCTTAACCTAACAAATTGTGGAAAAAGTCAACGCACTGTATGCATTGAGCATGTCTGATGCTTTAAGCTCACTGTTCGATGAAATAACACTCAAATGACTCAAGAGGGAGCCAGAGATCAAGATCATAAAAAAAAAAAACCTGACCCGACTATCCACATGCTCCTACTGGTTTTCGCAGATTCTGCCTTACTCTCCCGAAGTTGCTGGTAATAGGCTACATGAGGAGTCAGAAAACTTTCATGTGTAATGCCAATTTATCTTACCATTTCTACCGATCTGCGTGCCAGTTATGGTTTTCATATGTACATTTGTAGAACGGTATAATTTCATTATTATAATAAAGTCTTCGTATCTCAAAATCACTGTCACGTGGTTAATCAAAATTCTAAATGAAAATGATGCAAACCTAAAAAAGTAACTTATATTGCCAACTATGTAAAAATAGCCTATAAAGCTAACAAATAAAAACATTGCAGCCTGCAGGTAGAAAATATCCTGATAAAAATAAATATATCACATTGGCTATGCACAAACTTGAAACACTATCAGGTTGGGTCTGGCCTGAAGCTTCTTGCAACACTGTACAACATATTTTGGGCCCTCAGAGTTACCCGAGCCAGTGAGCTTGGGACAGATACAGCTGTAGGGTATTTGCGCAAGGGATAAGAAGTAATGAGGTAGGCCTATTTTATGACATTTCCACTGGGTCACAACACAGTCATCAGATTACCATATTGCAAATAAGAATACAAACACATCCGTCATGTAATCATTAGCTTATATGATGACACCCTTGTAACAGAAAACACACATACACGGATTTCATCTCCCTGAGCAGCGTAAAGCATCTGTTACAGAGGTGTCATAGATAGCAGCATCATTACTACTTGGATCTCATCCAGACTCAAGATATAATTTCACCTCTCCAGGTAGATAAACACAGAAAGGCCATAAAGAGCAGCGCTTACAACACAATATTTCAATATGACTGGGGATCAAAGGAGAGCGCTGGATAGGAGAGACACTGAACTAATAAAACAGGCTCTTATCTGGGGAGGGGTCCTTCCACAATGACCTCTGTTTGTGTCACATGGGGTGACTTTTAGATGCAGCCAACCCTGGCTCATCTCAACTTTTAACATGCCACTCCATTGGAATTCACGAGCCGCCCGATTGGCCCTCGGTGTCTCAGCGGGCTACCACATGCTTCCCCGTTTCCGTGACCACCATATCTAATGGAACGTTTAATTTTTTTAAAAGAATTACAGCCAATCAAAGACAGCTTCTCCCTCTTGAGCCCATAGGGAAGCTTTCAGAGAAGCAACTGATCTTGACCCAGCCTTTTATGCAGAGAGAGAGAGAGGAGTAAGAGAGTAAGAGAGCGAGTAAGAGAGCTAGAAAGGGAGGGGAAAAAGAGGGAGGATAGGCTCCCAACCCTGTCAGAGGATTTGTAAAGGTCAAACTATGATTCATTTCAGGGTTAAAGAGTTCTCTGGGTTTGTATTATTGCTGAGCAAAAACCCTCCGGCGCAAAAAAAACAGCCGTTTAAAATTGGATCCTCTTAAACGACAAAGACAAAACATTCAATTTACACAATAAAAAGCCGCCACAGCATCTCATTTGCCTCCTGACCTAAATGAGTGTTACCACGCGGCACAGATGTTGCTGCTTACCACTTTAAAGGACACAGGGAGTGGAGGAGATAGGGATTTGGTCCAATAATTACCAGTAAACCTCTTCAGGGTTTTCACTGGAGGTTTGCATCCATCTCCATGCCAATACTGACACTACAGACAAGAGAGGAACCATGGTAAATTCAACAGGCCTATTGTGTTTGTGTGGTGGTGGCCACCAGGGTCTCTCTTGCCTTAGTGCTGTGGCCTCTTCAGAACTAAAACGAGAGGGTCCTTTTTAAAGGGACATTCATATGCCAAACCAGGCTGACAGTTTTATTTGACTGGGCTGCTTGTTAACATGATGAATAGCAAGGTGGGTCTGTGTTATGCAGATCAGATCGGGTTACTGTGAGGACAGACGTCAGTGGGCTTTTAGGGCGCTCACTGAGGCCGGGTTAAAACTCAAACCCAAACACCCACCCTTCTCCTCTGATTTTACTCCAACTTGGGTTTCAGCTTAGGCCAGTGGTGCATACAAGAGCAGGCTTTTTCCAAATACCACGACTAACCTATCTACCTAACCTGTACTACGTGAATTAAGATACTGGCAAGAAGAAATTACTGCAAATGGGAAGACTTTGCAGGAGTTACAGTAAAATTACTATAACCTGCCCTAGTATTAACTACTGGTCAAGTGTTAACATTCAAGCACCATTATCATTGGCAGTGGTGCGCCAACATGCCTTGGCAGTGCGTTAGGTGAGTTATCGAACACAGCTTTAAAACACACCAGTGGAGAGTTAAGTGGGTCACACGATCAGGCTGATCAGATATCTGCTCTCACACAGTGCTCATGTTAATAAGCTCTGTAATGAGTCTCATTAGCACAAAGAAGATCAATCAAGCCAACGGCTAGCATTAATAATTCAAAGGAGCGCGTTGTGCAAGTTAAATCCACTCCTGTCTTCCCCTATCCTAACCTCCCCTGCCTAGAACTGCCAACCCTGGTTACACAGCTACACTGGCTCTTTGACACACTTGCAGTAGGGTTAGTAATGTGCAGCTACTCTTCATCAGAATATATTGGCATTATTGAAATGGACAGATTGAATTGTTCTGAAGCCAGAGGCAAATCAAACTAATCCCCTGAATCAATACAACTAGGCATACAGCAGTCTATTCATCCTGTAGTCTATTCATCCTGTAGTCTATTCATCCTGTAGTCTATCCATCCTGTAGTCTATCCATCCTGTAGTCTATCCATCCTGTAGTCTATCCATCCTGTAGTCTATCCATCCTGTAGTCTATTCATCCTGTAGTCTATTCATCCTGTAGTCTATTCATCCTGTAGTCTATCCATCCTGTAGTCTATCCATCCTGTAGTCTATCCATCCTGTAGTCTATCCATCCTGTAGTCTATCCATCCTGTAGTCTATCCATCCTGTAGTATATCCATCCTGTAGTCTATCCATCCATCCTGTAGTCTATCCATCCTGTAGTCTATCCATCCTGTAGTCTATCCATCCTGTAGTCTATTCATCCTGTAGTCTATCCATCCTGTAGTCTATCCATCCATCCTGTAGTCTATCCATCCTGTAGTCTATCCATCCATGCTGTAGTCTATCCATCCTGTAGTCTATCCATCCATCCTGTAGTCTATCCATCCTGTAGTCTATCCATCCTGTAGTCTATCCATCCTGTAGTCTATCCATCCTGTAGTCTATTCATCCTGTAGTCTATCCATCCTGTAGTCTATCCATCCTGTAGTCTATCCATCCTGTAGTCTATTCATCCTGTAGTCTATCCATCCTGTAGTCTATCCATCCTGTAGTCTATTCATCCTGTAGTCTATTCATCCTGTAGTCTATCCATCCATCCTGTAGTCTATCCATCCATCCTGTAGTCTATCCATCCATCCTGTAGTCTATCCATCCTGTAGTCTATCCATCCTGTAGTCTATCCATCCTGTAGTCTATCCATCCTGTAGTCTATCCATCCTGTAGTCTATCCATCCTGTAGTCT
This sequence comes from Oncorhynchus clarkii lewisi, assembly GCF_045791955.1. NCBI lineage: Eukaryota > Metazoa > Chordata > Actinopteri > Salmoniformes > Salmonidae > Oncorhynchus > Oncorhynchus clarkii. Next base: position 60,650,889 of record NC_092163.1, read on the forward strand.
ATTCATCCTGTAGTCTATCCATCCTGTAGTCTATCCATCCTGTAGTCTATCCATCCTGTAGTATATCCATCCTGTAGTCTATCCATCCTGTAGTCTATCCATCCTGTAGTCTATCCATCCTGTAGTATATCCATCCTGTAGTCTATCCATCCATCCTGTAGTCTATCCATCCTGTAGTCTATCCATCCTGTAGTCTATCCATCCTGTAGTCTATTCATCCTGTAGTCTATCCATCCTGTAGTCTATCCATCCATCCTGTAGTCTATCCATCCTGTAGTCTATCCATCCATGCTGTAGTCTATCCATCCTGTAGTCTATCCATCCATCCTGTAGTCTATCCATCCTGTAGTCTATCCATCCTGTAGTCTATTCATCCTGTAGTCTATCCATCCTGTAGTCTATCCATCATGTAGTCTATTCATCCTGTAGTCTATCCATCCTGTAGTCTATCCATCCTGTAGTCTATCCATCCTGTAGTCTATCCATCCTGTAGTCTATTCATCCTGTAGTCTATCCATCCTGTAGTCTATCCATCCTGTAGTCTATTCATCCTGTAGTCTATTCATCCTGTAGTCTATCCATCCATCCTGTAGTCTATCCATCCATCCTGTAGTCTATCCATCCATCCTGTAGTCTATCCATCCTGTAGTCTATCCATCCTGTAGTCTATCCATCCTGTAGTCTATTCATCCTGTAGTCTATCCATCCTGTAGTCTATCCATCCTGTAGTCTATCTATCCTGTAGTCTATCCATCCTGTAGTCTATCCATCCATCCTGTAGTCTATCCATCCATCCTGTAGTCTATCCATCCATCCTGTAGTCTATCCATCCTGTAGTCTATCCATCCTGTAGTCTATCCATCCTGTAGTCTATCCATCCTGTAGTCTATCCATCCTGTAGTCTATCCATCCTGTAGTATATCCATCCTGTAGTCTATCCATCCATCCTGTAGTCTATCCATCCTGTAGTCTATCCATCCTGTAGTCTATCCATCCTGTAGTCTATTCATCCTGTAGTCTATCCATCCTGTAGTCTATCCATCCATCCTGTAGTCTATCCATCCTGTAGTCTATCCATCCATCCTGTAGTCTATCCATCCTGTAGTCTATCCATCCATCCTGTAGTCTATCCATCCTGTAGTCTATCCATCCTGTAGTCTATCCATCCTGTAGTCTATCCATCCTGTAGTCTATTCATCCTGTAGTCTATCCATCCTGTAGTCTATCCATCCTGTAGTCTATCTATCCTGTAGTCTATCCATCCTGTAGTATATCCATCCTGTAGTCTATCCATCCATCCTGTAGTCTATCCATCCATCCTGTAGTCTATCCATCCTGTAGTCTATTCATCCTGTAGTCTATCCATCCTGTAGTCTATCCATCCTGTAGTCTATCCATCCTGTAGTCTATCCATCCTGTAGTCTATCCATCCTGTAGTCTATCCATCCTGTAGTCTATCCATCCTGTAGTCTATCCATCCTGTAGTCTATTCATCCTGTAGTCTATCCATCCTGTAGTCTATCCATCCTGTAGTCTATTCATCCTGTAGTCTATCCATCCTGTAGTCTATTCATCCTGTAGTCTATCCATCCTGTAGTCTATCCATCCTGTAGTCTATCCATCCTGTAGTCTATTCATCCTGTAGTCTATCCATCCTGTAGTCTATCCATCCATCCTGTAGTCTATCCATCCTGTAGTCTATCCATCCATCCTGTAGTCTATCCATCCATCCTGTAGTCTATCCATCCTGTAGTCTATCCATCCTGTAGTCTATTCATCCTGTAGTCTATCCATCCTGTAGTCTATCCATCCTGTAGTCTATTCATCCTGTAGTCTATCCATCCTGTAGTCTATTCATCCTGTAGTCTATCCATCCTGTAGTCTATCCATCCTGTAGTCTATCCATCCATCCTGTAGTCTATCCATCCTGTAGTCTATCCATCCTGTAGTCTATCCATCCTGTAGTCTATTCATCCTGTAGTCTATTCATCCTGTAGTCTATCCATCCTGTAGTCTATTCATCCTGTAGTCTATCCATCCTGTAGTCTATCCATCCTGTAGTCTATTCATCCTGTAGTCTATTCATCCTGTAGTCTATCCATCCTGTAGTCTATTCATCCTGTAGTCTATCCATCCTGTAGTCTATCCATCCTGTAGTCTATCCATCCTGTAGAAGACAGTAGCTCACAGTAACGCATAACATATTCCCATTTGCATACATTGCTTTTCTGAGAACAAATCATGTTATACTAAAGTGACTCATTCTTATTGGAGTTTTCCTTTAGTCAATCTTTTTCAGAAGCCAGACTGAGTGTGATTGGTTGGATGAAAGCTCAACAGTGGTCGGTGAAGAATCTGGTCAGTAGTAGACCTGAGTCATTTAAAATGGATGGCACTTGACTGGGCCTTCAATAGGACCTGAATGGGACCAGCCAACACAATAAAACCACTGCGGAAGAGTAGGCATAAAACCCCTGGACACCAGCTTAGTGGAAGCTTCTTTATAGCACAGAAGAAGGAAAGAAGAAAAAGAACTGCCGCAAACTCTTCCTGAAATCTCAAGCTTCTGAACATTTAGAAAATAATCAATATTTTTGAGAATTCTGGAGATACACATGTGAAAGTGTAGGGAATGGTAGGGGGATGTGGATCTCAGCGCTTACTTAGCCCGGTCCCTTTTACTATTAGTTATTCATTTCTGAGAGTTCAACACAGTTCTTTAAATGGCCTGGCTTTCCCAACCTCCTTGGCTTTCCTCCAGACTCACACAGTGCATGTCATCAAAGAGGGTGCTCTTGTGCAACTATGTCTGACATCAGCAACCGTGGCTGTTTTAAAGGCTGTTATAGAGAACCAGATTTAGATTTTTATTTTATTTTTATTATTTAAAAAAAATTAAATAGCCCAGTCCCAATCCCACCCATATACACCATGAACATCATCAATCATTTCCCAGGGAGACAATTCAAGGTCTGATTTTGGCAGTCTTGCAGGTCCCTGTGTTGACTTAGCAGTTTTGTCACTCTTAGTTAATAAACAGCAAGGTTATATAGTAGCCTAGCTACAGTACTGTCTATACTATGTACGCACCTGCCTTCTCCGATTACCTAATCTCCAACAATGAGGTCAGCTAAAGTCCCCATTCAAAATAAAACACCCATATCTATATCAATCGGCATGAAAACATACTTTGCTGAGAACCAGGGAGGAAGAGACTGGTTGGAGTGTTTTCTTTTAGGAAGGAACAAAGGAGTTCAGTGATGTTCGTAGCCATAAAGTTCCCTCGCACTGTTCTAGCTTCTGCACACAAAGCAGAGTTTTCAAGGCCGTCTGTAAGAAATGTCTGCCGTTGGGTTGGTTTGTCGGGAAAAGGTTTACTTTTATTGTGGCACTGCAAACACAGGCAATTAAAGGCACATTCCAGAGGTTGGCTGTTTCCCTGTAATAGTTTACAGAATGGAGGCCTGATGAGCCTCTGCCTAGACTGGCAGCCCCTCCTCTCTCATTGTAGACCCTCTTTTACAGACAGACCATGCTTGGCCTTCATTAGGGCTGCTTACATTGCTGATAGAGAGGACGTGTCACATAGAGGGATGTCTACTTCTTCTTGGAAGAAATGAAACCATCATGTAGAGGTAAAAGGTATTGCTTTCAATAATCGATGAGTGTCCCGATTTAACACTGAATAGAGCTTTTGCTTGTCACACACAGTTTAACTAATAACTCTTGTAATAAAGTTTGCACACACACAGTTCAACTATTTTAAACAGTTCTGGAAAATTAATGTTGTCTTAATATATAGCCTCATAGTGAATCATACCTAAACACAATACAGTTTATAAGTGCTGCATATGAAAGTCTACCCAACGCTCATTCCTTTCACTCTAAAACAAATACAAGCGGAGAGCATGTGTAGAATGACTGCTTCAAATATCCGAATACTGCATGAATGGGCACACAGATAATGAACAATGCCTTGCTGACTCTGATATGCATGGCTGAGTCCATTAAAACCTTAACACATGAGGGCTTCAGTAACCCACAGGTGTCCTCCAGACCAGTGCTCTAGCAGAGAAGGAAGTGTCCAATGCCTCAAACTGGAATAGAGATATGGTCTATACTATTCAAGAGCAGTATGTATTCAGAGTTTCCTCATGATGTTTTCTCAAACAAGGAGCCAGCACTATTCCACCTTACCAACTACCACCACTGAATCTTTTAACTGATACTAACTGAAGTTTTTGGCAGGGAGGGAGTAGCGAGATGCCCTGTAAAAGTAAGGGTAAGTGTATAAATAGAGAAGGAGAGAGAGGGTCCCTACCTCCATTGATGCAGAATGAAGCCCGGTCACTTGTCTCCACACACGTTACACAGCTGTTCACTCTCTGATTCAGCAAGGGTGTTCAGCTAGTGACAGAGAGAAGAACCAATATATGATACATCCTTGTATAACGCATCTCTTCATCAAACACATACAATATGCTGCCTCTCACATGACAACAATTCACATTGGGACAGAGTAGGTTTACAGATTATCTCGAAAGGCATCGACATTTTGAGACATTACAATAAATCCAGGTGCATTAGGCCGTACTCCCTTTGAGTATATGACCTGGGCAAAATTCCCCCAAAATACCACTGATACAGAGAAAATATGTTGGAAAAAATATAGTTCTGTGCCTCAGTCTAACAGTTCATAAAAACAGAAGTCTCTATGAAAGGTTTGACAAAGTATGCGTATTGGCGTAGAATACAAACCAACTATTCTTCAGCGGGACAATTAATGTGACTTAATTCGTCTTTGATTTGTACTGGTGGATGCGTTATCTTTCCGGAGCAGATGTAACTTCCCCACGGAAACGGTACAAAGAGGAATGCACTGCTTTGCCGATTGAGAAACAAAGTCCACAGACTGCATTTACACAGCACAGTGTTTGTGGAAACTGGTAACCACACTGATGCCGTTGTCATGCAACCATCGTTTTATTATATTTCTGCAAAAACGTGGGATCCTATGAAAAACGACAACTTGCATCACTCACCGTTCTACTGGATTCTCTCTTCTTGGAGCTGCGAGTGAACATACCAGTCTTGTTCCAGGACGGTGGGATGAGAACTGAGACCAATAAAGCAAAAGGTACACTTGAAGAGTGTCCGCGCACGTTCGTAAACAAATCGTGGCGCTCGACTTTCCTCAAACAGAGAGCCCTGCCCTCGCGTTTCATTCATCATTGAAGAAGCGCGGTTTTCGGATACTCCAGCTCTACTTTATTGCCTCCAATAGAAGCAGCAAATTCCGCAGAATATATTAATCTTGACAGCTAAATATTGCAAGTAACACTTTACACTGTCGTTAATAATTACATTAAAAGTAGAGTGTTAACCATACTTACTCCGTTCATTAGGCTACATAGAATCAAAATGTAATTGACATTACAAGTGAATTGTCAGAGTATTTTTCCATCATATAGGCCTACTGAAATAAACTAAACAGTTGGAAAACTTTGCCTTTGAATCGTTCATGAGTTTTCCTATGCTAATGTTTTACCATCAGACTGTAACCAAGCCAACCCAAGAAACTCCTCTTCTCAAACACAGAACTGAGGACCCACTTCACTGTATTCTTTCCAAGTCACATTTGGTCAGAAATGATACATTTTACCGCCATTTGTTTGATGAAGTGTCCAACTTTCCCATTTCAATTTCCTGTGAGGTATAGCAGGCAGAGTTGGCTCTCCAACAAGTGCTTGCCATTTACCACCAGGGAAAGGCTTTGCCGCATCACCAAGACACAGGCAGACAGACTCAATGCACTCAAGAGAGCTTTGAGTCCCAAGGCTTTTCCTCTAAAAGGATAATTCTTCACAGAGAGCAGAGCCATGTTAAGAATATCACTGCAATAATCTCCATGCTCAGGGCTCTATTCACTTTACTGGGCAATTGTATATATATATATATATATATATATATATATATATATATATATATATATATATATATTTATCTTAGATTCATTCAAGGGATGGTATTACTGCCTAATATAATATACAACTCCTTGAATTCCCTCTTGGCTTTTCTCTATCTTCAACATGCTCATGTACCACTCAATTCACTACATTTCTATGTGCTTACCTTGCTTCACTTCCCACAATGTTCAGACATCTGTCTTCAACACTTTTGAATCTGGAACAAGGTTGCACTACTCTGAAGAAGCAGCACTGAGGCACAGATGATAAAATAAAGATAGTCAGCGCTGTCTACTGTTTGTAGGTGGGAGCTTTGATCTTCAGACTTCCTCACTCTTGTAGACTAAAACATCCACAATGTTCCACATCAGCAGGCTCTATACAGACAGAGAGAGATATAAGGGGGGGGGGGGGGGGGATTGAGTGAGAGAGAGTCCTGCAGAGGAATAACTTAACCCCTGTCTCATACGCACGCTCGCGCGCTCACACACACACTCACACACACACACACACACACACACACACACACACACACAGTTTGTGTATGTACAGCAATGATGGTGATGGTGGTGGGGGCTGTTCTACAAGGTGTTTTATCTGCCGCTGGGTTTACGATAATCCTGATGTTATCTAAAAACAGGATGAGGATCATCATGGCCGAGGTGTCTAATATTTATTTTTCCCAGGGCATGCCATGATTTTTTACCTCACAATTTTCAGTGTTCAGAAATAAAATGTCCTTAGGATAAAGGACACATGTGTTGGGAATGTACAGTAGAGCCCCAGGACCTATAAGGACAGAGGTCACTGTTTAATCTGTGTGGGAAGATCTGGGAATAGGTCTGATTTGAGCACACACAGGCACAGGTACAGATACAGACACAGACAACCATACCCCCCCCCCCCCCCCCCCACACACACACACACACACCTGATTCTACACAATGGTTAGATATAAACTGTAGTTCAAAATAAAAAAATACAGACATGGAACAGAATAGAAATTGATTCTAAATATTCACTCCAGTACAAGATGATGATGTGAAACCATGTCATCTATACATAATACACACAAAACACATATTCCACATTGACAGGGGACTCCAACCACTCCCAGCATTAAATGTGCTCTAAAAAAATATGAACAAGCAGTTTGCACAGCTCCACGAGCTTAGATTAAGGAAACAGCTGAACTTGCTCTACTGCATAATTCAGAGGTAACTCTCCCTGCACTGCTGCAGGGAGAGGGGGAAATGTCAAAGCTTTCCAATGGAATACTGCATACTAAGGTGGTTTTAGTAGCAAACCCACAAAGGGGTTTTCTGTCTGTTACCACTTAGTTAGCATGGCACAGGGCTCTGGTTGGTGATACAGGGTGCAGTGACGCTGAACTCGCCTGAAGGGGAGGAGGCAACAGGTCAGGTGGGACACTGCGGCTGCTCTAACCCTAGGCTAAACCCTTTACCTGGATAATTATATCACCCCACTTATTTAGCAGTCTGTTCCAGATTGAGTATTGCCAGAGGATATGAGTGAGCATGTGAAGAGCGGTTGTGTATGAATTGCTGATAAGGTTAGATTGAGCTCAAGTCATAGCACCTCATATAAGTACTCATGAAAACAGATTCCATGTGATTAGGATGCAAATAAAACAGTAGATAAGTGTCCACTGAGAGATTGTAACTCATAAGCATATTAGAAAGTGATTGGAGAAACAAGTTAATTACCCAATTTACCTTGTAGGTGTCAGAGTAGTTGTTCGATCTTCTCCTTTTGACAGTGATAATTGAAGTTGGAGCTGTGAATGACAGTGTGATCCTAGCACCTGGGCTCCGTAGACTTACAGGTGTTTGCTGGGTCTTGTTAAAACAGAACATGCCTACGTGAGGAAGGATCCATGGAGATGGTAAACAGTAACCATACCAGGTGAGTTGAAGGGCGCGCAAGCACACACACACATACACACATTCTACTGGCAGAGATGTCGTTCTAAGTAACATAGCTACACATGCTTTTAAAACAATCAATAAAATGCTCATAACCATTACAGGTAAAGTAATGTATTTTTCTGGCATCATGTTAGTGCTGAACCAATGACCATAACATATTACAGAGGACCTACTTCCTACATTGGAAAACATGAGATCGAATGGGCTGTTTAATTTAACTTGAGGTCTGGGGGAATGTCCATACATCTGGTCAATGTGGGCTGCTACAGTACATTGGATGTTATCTCTCTGAGGATTGATACTCTGCCAAAGACCAGTGGTTTTGTTTAGATAATGACATGGTCATGGTCATGGTCATGGTCCTTGTATGTTAGACCTACAACATACCCACAGAAGTGCTACATCACAAACTGTCTGGACACTAAAACATCTGGTTTCAGACCAACCTTATTACATTGAATGTAATATCTACTGTAGGCTACTGTCGTGTCTTTGGCATCATTAAAGGTGAAGACTGTTATTTCATTAAATCAATTCTCTGTAATTCTTTTCATGTGATTAAACTAATCATGTGAATGTAATTAACTAGGAAGTCGGGGCACCAAGGAACATCTTCAGATTACAAAGTTATAATTTTCCTAATATAACTCTTCAGATATTTTAATATCTGATCAATTAGTCTTCAAATTAATGAATTATTCTTTATGTCACTTTAGTCTCATTCCAAACGTCGTAAATTGTTGGTTATCTGCACGAACCCAGCCTTTACTATGAATCATCCATACACCAATTGGCTTAATCATTTATTTACTAACTAACTAAATAATCACAGAAATGCATAAACAAACAACACAGTAGATATGGTTACAAGGAAATGATAGGGGATGTTCCCTAGTGGTCTAAGCCGATATGACGGCTTGGTGGAAAAAGGGAAGTGAGTGTGGACTGAAAACATACGGGAAAGACAAATGGAATCACTATACAGTTGATATTTATAACAATTGAAATGCTAATCCTTTGCACATGAACGCTCACTCATTCAGGTATAATTGCAATTAATATATATTTACGCCCAGTGTGTCGTCGTGATTTCTGTTGGAATCCGGTCCTTCTGCAGAGATTCAGTTCGTCATGCATTTCTCTCTGCAGCATGCCTACGTGAGGAAGGATCCATGGAGATGGTAAACAGTAACCATCTCTCAAAAGATCAGTCTTTTGGTTAGAATGGATACTTCAGAGTACCATTCAGAAATGTTCTCATAGAATAGATGTTTCGGCGGTTGTCTGTCTTCGCATCCCAGGTTGACATCATTTCTAGCTGCAGACTAGTAATTAGTATCTAAGATTTGCTCTTATTCTGTTGGGATTGATAGTCTCAGAATGTAACAATTTCCACCCATGTAGCCAATACTCCCCGTGGTATGGTTAGGAATTCAACAACCATTGCACCCTTAGCTTATGCTGAGGTTTTTGTGGTCTGAAGAAGATTTCCTCAGGAGGGGTTTTTATTCGTAATAATAGGAAGGTGCGGTTCATGTCGCCAGATCATGTCTGTGCTCACAGAGGCGGGCCAATGACTTAGTTAAACTTTAAAGGGAATACAATTCTCTCTAAAGGTTTAACATCACATTACATCATTTCACAAATAGTTTAATATTTACTCATTCATTTTATACAATAATTAGATGCAAACCTCATGATTTTGGAATGTACACATTTAGAGATATAGTTATGTGTGTTTCCTGTCCTCTCTGAGGTCACCAAATGAAACACACTCATCATACCCATCCCTTAAGTGTCCACGGACCATTCCCACAAGTGGATATTTTGTTTCAAATTCCCATTTTGGGGATTTAGGAGTTTGCCATGTGAAATCCTTTGTTCTCTCAGTGTCTCTCTTTCTGCATGGCCAGGAGGAGAGAGTCTCCGCCAGGAATTCATCGCCTGAGATAACAGAACCTGGGTGTAGGAGAGAGTGAGAGAGAGGGGGGATGCCACGATATACACCCAGAAAGGGCCACGTCATGACACTACCTACCAAGAATAATTTCCCTGTGAGCATGAAATCTGTCATGTCATTTCCAGGAACAGCTCTGTAGAAACACAAGGTATTCTGGCATGGCACTGTCAGATCCTTCTGCTTGGTGATGACTTTCTCTCTCCCTCTTTCTCTCCTCACTTCTATGCTAGTGTAAAACGGCTAGCTTAGTTAGCGGTGCGCACTAAATAGCGTTTCAATCGGTGACGTCACTTGCTCTGAGACCTTGAAGTAGTAGTTCCCCTTGCTCTGCAAGGGCCGCGGCTTTTGTGGAGCGATGGGTAACGATGCTTCGTAGGTGACTGTTGTTGATGTGTGCAGAGTGTCCCTGGTTCGCGCCCGGGTATGGGCGAGGGGACGGTCTAAAGTTATACTGTTACACTACTGTAGACACTCTCTTGCGTTTAATAGAGCCCCCTGGATCTGTTGACAACTAACAGCTAAAATAATCCGCAAGCTCCCTACAATACACCTGAGATTTGGTGTATTGTAGGCTTGCACAAACTAGCTGGAGCCTCAGCACACAACTTATTTGAATACGTTTTCATGGCGCCCCATGGTCATAGCATTGGCTTTGTATTCCCAAGTCCCTTTCATGTATGGTTCGTAAGCTACAGTATGACAGACAGTCAACAGCACATGGTCACATTACTGCACATCTTAGAAAAAACGACCAACCAGTAATTACACCTGGAGGACCAGGTGACTGTCTAGAGCAGACCCCCATAGACAAACAAAGATGGGTGGAGGGTTCACAGAAACATATGCACAGCGTAAATCTGTTCTTTATGGTATGGTCGGGAAAGTGCAATAATGTTAAAGTGATCATCATGAAAGCAATGAGCGCTTTATGGCAGAGGCATGTCTTCTCTCTTGTCTATTCATAGCAAGATCATAGCTATTATTACCTTTATTATTATGTGTTATTACCTTTCTACTATTTCTCTATTTTCTTTCTGTCTGCATTGTTAGGAAGGACCATGAGTAAACATTTCACCGTTGGTCTACACCTATTGTTCACTAAGCATGTGACAAATAACATATGATTCGATATTAGACTTCATAGTGTGATACATCAAGGTTTGTGTATGAAAATTATGTATTAGCATACAGTGAGGGAAAAAAGTATTTGATCCCCTGCTGATTTTGTACGTTTGCCCACTGACAAAGAAATGATCTGTAACGGCTTTCCTCCTCCTCTTCTGAGGAGGAGTAGTAGGAAGGATCGGAGGACCAAAATGCAGCGTGGTATGTATCCATAATGTAATTTAATGAGAATGAATACAGAATACAAAAAGAACAAGAGAAACAAAATGAAAACCGAAACCAGGCCAAACACAAAAACACCACATAGAAAAAGGAACATACCCAACCCACCCAACTCACGCCCTGACCATACTAAAACAAAGACATAACAAAAGAACTAAAGTCAGAAAGTGACATGATCAGTCTATTATTTTAATGGTAGGTTTATTTGAACAGTGAGAGACAGAATAACAACAAAATAATCCAGAAAAACGCATGTCAAAAATGTTATAAATTGATTTGCATTTTAATGAGGGAAATAAGTATTTGAACCCCTCTCAATCAGAAACATTTCTGTCTCCCAGGTGTCTTTTATACAGGTAACGAGCTGAGATTAGGAGCACACTCTTAAAGGGAGTGCTCCTAATCTCAGCTTGTTACCTGTATAAAAGACACCTGTCCACACGAGCAATCAACCAATCAGATTCCAAACTCTCCACCATGGCCAAGACCAAAGTGCTCTCTAAGGATGTCAGGGACAAGATTGTAGACCTACACAAGCCTGGAATGGACTACAAGACCTTCGCCAAGCAGCTTGGTGAGAAGGTGACAATAGTTTGTGCGATTATTCGCAAATGGAAGAAACACAAAAGAACTGTCAATCTCCCTTGGCCTGGGGCTCCATGCAAGATCTCACCTCGTGGAGTTGCAATGATCATGAGAACGGTGAGGAATCAGCCCAGAACTACACGGGGGGATCTTGTCAATGATCTCAATTGGTAACACACTACGCTGTGAAGGACTGAAATCCTGCAGTGCACGTAAAGTCCCCCTGCTCACGAAAGCACCAATACATGCCCGTCTGAAGATTGCCAATGAACATCTGAATGATTCAGAGGACAACTGGGTGAAAGGGTTTTGGTCAGATGAGAGTAAAATGGAGCTCTTTTTCATAAACTCGCCGTGTTTGGAGGAGGAGGAATGCTGCCTATGACCCAAAGAACACCATCTCCACTGTCAAACATGGAGGTAGAAACATTATGTTTTTCTGCTAAGGGGACAGGACAACTTCACCGCATCAAAGGAATGATGGACGGGGCCATATACCGTCAAATCTTGGGTGAGAACCTCCTTCCCTTAGCCAGGGCATTGAAAATGGGTCGTGGATGGGTATTCCAGCATGACAATGACCCAAAACACACAGCCATGGCAACAAAGGAGTGGCTCAAGAAGAAGCACATTAAGGTCCTGGAGTGGCCTAGCCAGTCTCCAGACCTCAATCCCATAGAAAATCTGTGGAGGGAGCTGAAGGTTTGAGTTGCCAAACGTCAGCCTCGAAACCTTAATGACTTGGAGAAGATCTGCAAAGAGGAGTGGGACAAAATCCCTCCTGAGATGTGTGCAAACCTGGTGGCCAACTACAAGAAACATCTGACCTCTGTGATTGCCAACAAGAGTTTTGCCACCAAGTACAAAGTCAGTTTTGCAGGGTCAAATACAGTGCCTTGCGAAAGTATTCGGCCCCCTTGAACTTTGCAACCTTTTGCCACATTTCAGGCTTCATTTTTTTGTGAAGAATCAACAACAAGTGGGACACAATCATGAAGTGGAACGACATTTATTGGATATTTCAAACTTTTTTAACAAATCAAAAACTGAAAAATTGGGCGTGCAAAATTATTCAGCCCCTTTACTTTCAGTGCAGCAAACTCTCTCCAGAAGTTCAGTGAGGATCTCTGAATGATCCAATGTTGACCTAAATGACTAATGATGATAAATACAATCCACCTGTGTGTAATCAAGTCTCCGTATAAATGCATGTATAAATGTGTCCCACTTGTTGTTGATTCTTCACAAAAAAATACAGTTTTATATCTTTATGTTTGAAGCCTGAAACGTGGCAAAAGGTCGCAAAGTTCAAGGGGGCCGAATACTTTCGCAAGGCACTGTACTTATTTCCCTTGTGCCTTTGTGCCAAAGCCGTGCAGGGCTGTCTCTCCCATTTGCAAGGGCCCGTGACTAATGTACCATCCTACTGCTGACTGCTGGTGACTGTGTGTACTGCTTTAGTCCAGGTAATTAGACCAGCCTAAACAGCCATTACAAGAACTAAAGCACAGGTAGGAACATAGCACTTACTACACTGCTCCATAAACACTCAGCCACTTGGATAGTGACACCACAGAGCATAGGAAAAACAACGCTGAAGGATGCAGAGACTGTAATACAGCTAAGAGTGTAAGAGAGAAAGTACATACAAAGTGTGTACACATTCATACACATACCCAAAACTGACAGTCTTCTTCTGCCTCATTAGACAAAGAAGAGCCAGGCCGTAACACTGCCATAATATGAGAGAAAAAACACTGCAAGAAACACAAAGCAGCTACAGTACACTGGACTGAATATGATGCTACATATTTCTAAGGCACATTTTTATGTTCTAGTGCCCTCAATTTCAACTCTGGGCCCCGAAGCCAGTTCCACTGTGTTTTTTCATTGTTCCCCTCTAATCAGGGACTGATTTAGACCTGGGACACCAGGTGTGTGTAATTAGTTATCAGGTAGAACAGAAAACCAGCAGGCTCCGGACCTCGTAGGGTAAGAGTTGAATACCCCTGTTCTAGTGTATGGTGAAGGGATGTGGATAGATACACAGTAAATACAGTACACTGTGTGGTGTTTGTTGGAGAGAAAAAAAAACACAATTCTTAAAGGATCTTACAATGTAAAAATAAATGTTGAGTATATCGTATAATAAACAAGTAATTTACCATGTTATGTACAGTACTTACACCTGTTCTATTGACATATTTACACATTGGAGGGAATAGGGGTCATTTGGAGGATGGAACCCTCGTTACTTTGGCACCACTGAGAGGTTGGATATCTTGGCTTGAAGAGCAGCTGAAGAGAGCTGCGAAGAGAGGGAGGGATGCCAATACAGAGGGATGCCAAAACCACACACATTTAGAAAAAAAGTGCTATCTAGAACCAAGGGTTCTTAGGCTGTCCCCATAGGATAACCTTTTGAAGAACCCTATTTGTTTCCAGGTAGAACCCTTTTGGTTCCAGGTAGAACCATTTTCACAGAGGGAGCCAAAAGTGTTATTACCTGGAACCAAGAAGGGTTTTACCTGTAGCCCAAAAGGGTTCTCCTATGGGGTGAGCCGGTAAAAACCTTTTGGAAACCTTTTTTCTAAGAGTGTACTATGGATACAGACACAATACGGGTGACATGTTTCATGTTTAGGAGGGAAATAGTGGTAAATAGTGATAAAACATTATCTATGTCTAAAGAATAGTTAATAATATACACACGGTTAAACTGTCAATTTAGGCCACTGTGATGAGCAGGACAGAGCCAGAAGATGGAGTGCATTTCCCACAGTAACCCCGACGCATTAATGTCACTCTGCTTCCATCCTGTGGACAAACAAGGAACAATGTTTACACTGCTATAATAAACAGGATACAGCATAGTTTAGTAACAGTAACACAAATCATGATGTATGAACTCATCTACCATGCCATCTCTTTTATAACTGGCCATGAGAATAAAAAAACCCTGTAGAAGGTGGTTTTAGCCTCTGGCCTTTTGTGAGGTTCTCTGTCACAACGTTATAAAGGTATTAAACCAAACTGTAAAATGGGGCCGCTGAATGAATTACATATACACTACCGGTCCAAAGTTTAAGAACACCTACTAATTCAAGGGTTTTCTTAATTTTTACTATTTTCTACATTGTAGAATAATAGTGAAGACATCAAAACTATGAAGTAACACATATGGAATCATGTAGCAACCAAAAAAGTGTTAAACAAATCAAAATATATTTTATATTTGAGATTCTTCAAATAGCCACGCTTTGCCTTGATGACAGCTTTGCACAAGCTTGGCATTCTCTCAACCAGCTTCACCTGGAATGCTTTTCCAACAGTCTTGAAGGAGTTCCCACATATGCTGAGCATTTGTTGGCTGCTTTTCCTTCACTCTGCGGTCCGACTCATCTCAAACCATCTGGGTTTGGGTTGAGGATGGGTGATTGTGGAGGCCAGGTCATCGGTCATCTGATGCAACACTACATCACTCTCCTTCTTGGTAAAATAGCTCTTACACAGCCTGTAGGTGTGCTGGGTCATTGTCCTGTTGAAAAACAAATGATAGTCCCACTAAGCTCAAACCAGATGGGATGGCGTATCACTGCAGAATGCTGTGGTAGCCATGCTGAATAAGTGTTCCTTGAATTCTAAATAAATCACAGACAGTGTCACCAGCAAAGCACCCCCAAACCATAACATCTCCTCCATGCTTTACGGTGGGAAATACACATGGGGAGATAATCCGTTCACCCGTGTCTCACAAAGACATGGCGGTTGGAACCAAAAATCTCCAATTTGGTCTAATGTCTAATGTCCATTGTTCATGTTTCTTGGCCCAAGCAAGTCTCTTCTTATTATTGGTGTCCTTTAGTAGTGGTTTCTTTGCAGCAATTCGACCATGAAGTCCTGATTCGCACAGTCTCCTCTGAACAGTTGATGTTGAGATGTCACGCCCTGACCTTAGTTATCTTTGTTTTCTTTATTATTTTGGTTAGGTCAGGGTGTGACAAGGGCGGTTGGTTTAGTTTTTGTATTGTCTAGGTGTTTTTGTCCTGTCTATGGTTTTTGTATATCTATGGGGTTTTAGTATGTCTAGGTAATGTAGGACTATGGTGGCCTGAATTGGTTCCCAATCAGAGACAGCTGTTTATCATTGTCTCTGATTGGGGATCCTATTTAAGTTGCCATTTTCCATTGGTTTTGTGGGTTATTGTCTATGTGTAGTTGCATGTCAGCACTTGTGTTATAGCGGTATTTTGGTTAGTGTTCTTCGTTTAATAAAGAGGAATGTATTCATATCACGCTGCGCCCTGGTCTCCTCGTTATGACGACCGTGACATGAGATGTGTCTGTTACTTGAACTCTGTGAAGCATTTCTTTGTACTGCAATTTCTGAGGCTGGTAACTTGAATGAACTTATCCTACGCAGCAGAGGTAACTCTGGGTCATCCATTGCTGTGACGGTCCTCATGAGAGCCAGTTTCATCATAGCGCTTGATGGTTTTTGCGACTGCACTTGAAGAAACTTGAAATGTTCTGTATTGACTGACCTTCATGTCTTAAAGTAATGATGGACTGTTGTTTCTCTTTGCTTATTTGAGCTGTTCTTGCCATAATATAGGTATTTTACCAACTAGGGCTATCTTCTGTATACCCACCCACAAATTAACTTTTAAGAAGGAACACCTGTTAATTGAAATGCATTCCAGGCGACTACCTCATGAAGCTTGTTGAGAGAATGCCAAGCGTGTGCAAAGCTGTCATCAAGGCAAACGATTTGAAGAATCTCAGATCACAGATATAAACTGTATTTTAATTTGTTAAAAAAAAAATGGTTTCCTACATGATTCCATGTGTTTTTTCATAGTTTTGATGTCTTCACTATTATTCTACAACGTAGAAAATAGTAAAATAAAGAAAAACCCTTGAATGAGTAGATGTCAGGGGCGGCAGGGTAGCCTAGTGGTTAGAGCGTTGGACTAGTAACCGGAAGGTTGCGAGTTCAAACCCCCGAGCTGACAAGGTACAAATCTGTCGTTCTGCCCCTGAACAGGCAGTTAACCCACTGTTCCCAGGCCGTCATTGAAAATAAGAATTTGTTCTTAACTGACTTGCCTGGTTAAATAAAGGTAAAATAAATAAAAAAATGTTCTAAAACCTTTGACAGTGTAAATGTAGTGTAAGGTAGTGTAAATGCACAGTAATCTAATAGTATTTGCATAAGCAATGATGTGGAACACTTTCAGCTTAATACACAGGATAATCAAATGCAACAAATCTATCCCACGGAATGAAAGGAGCGGCATCTCCTCTGTAGTTGGACAACACTTATAGTGAGTGCCCTCCACCGCACTTGACTTAAAACAACCGGTATTCAGTTAACCAGCCTTGAGTGTCCAGAGCTCCACTGGCTTTGAGACAGATTCAGCGTCCTCAGCCTGATCTCCATTACAAAACCAGGAGGGCCCACTTCACCGTGCAACTGCCCAATAAGGCTCCGGTCTCTCCAGGCACTTAAGGCATCAGAGGATTCTGGGATACAGAGCCCACTTGGGCCAATGCCCAGAGCAGAGAAGCCTCTGGAGCCAAGAGGAAGGAAGGGAGGGAGGGAAGAATGGATGGATGGATGGAAAGAGAGAGAAGAAAGGAGGGAAGGAGGGAAGTGGAGAATGATGTCTGAAACCAAGAATGTGAAAAGCCTGTTGGGTAAAACACTTGGGTAAATCTCAGATGAAAACTCGCCATCATAAGTGACCAAACATGAGGCTATGTGATGTGCATCATGTTCTTGCCTGGGATTTGTGTATATCAGCAGCTACATAGTTTCCTTGGGAGATCCACTTGGTTTCCTCAGCTAGCTGGAAGCCTGTTGCTGAGAGGTTGATGCTGAATCGACCCTGAGGGAGGGAGGAAGGAAGGAAGGAAGGAAGGAAGGAAGGAAGGAAGGAAGGAAGGAAGGAGAGAGGGAGGGAGAGGGAGAGAGCAAGATAGAGAGGGCAAGGGAGATATCAGCACTAGGGTTGCAAAAGTCTGGGAACTTTAAATAAATTCCCTGATTTTCCCGAAATCATGGTTGGAGGATTCGCGGAATCAGGAGGGAATACGCTGGAAATCCGGATGTCTCCACCCAGGATTACTGGAAAACCAGGGAATTTATTGAAAGTTCACAGAATTTTACAACCCTTTCAGCGCCTCCCCCATTAGGCCAACAGCAGGGAGCAGTAGAGAGCAGTTCAATTACATGCCGCAGCTGCATTTAAGTTTCATCAAAACCCAGATTATATATGCCTGCCAAAACCCAGCGACAAATACCAGACTCTTTACAGCACAAACAGCTTTAAACAGAGGTCGTCTTTTGGAACGTTCTTATGGAAGCATAAGTATTTGTCAAGTTAACAGAGTATGGTGAGAAGTGTATTACTACTGTAAATGTGTGAACACGTTTTCTGATTACAAGGTGTGTTGTGTTAATGGAAATGAAAAACATGTTCAGTAACTCTTGGAGTCCAATGAAATATTTATTTATTAGCCTATCAAAACCAACATGTTATGGTGCAATAGTTTTCATTGGGGTCTTTTTCGGTCGTTGGAAACACATGGTCTCAGCCATATCTCCTGAAATGATTGAAAAAATTGTATTTACATGGGTTGGCACCCGTGTCTCACTGGGCCATGGCTCCAGCGAACCTGCTCTCACTTGGGGCCAAAGCCAGGCCACTGTTACTTCTCAGCTTGCATTTACTGTGAACTTCAACACATTCTTACAAAGCAACTGTTTTGGTTATGCAGAGGTTGTTGATTCTGCTCTTCACAAGTCCTCACTGTCAACCCTAGCTATGGAAACACAATGTCCCTAGTATAACATAAGGCTAGAGTAACACTGGAGTTACAGTCGAAAAGCAGCATCAAGAGGGGAGGGAAAGTGTGGGGAAAGTGGGTGAAATGGTGTCTTTGAAGGATGTTTCTTCCTGTTTTACTGGCTTTCCCTTGTGGTGTGCTGCAGTCTGCGACACTCTGGAGACTCATCATATGTGCCACACATTGGGAGCTGGCTGGGACTGTGGGAAAGGTGGCATATACACACACATTCAGATAGAACCCCTTCTCTATGCACTGGCTGAAGCTCACACACACACACACACACACACACACACACACACACACACACACACACACACACACACACACACACACACACGTGGGTACACATGGAAACATACATGCATGGACAGCACACACATATGGTGCCTTCAGAAAGTATTCATACCACTTGCACATTTTGTTGTGTTACAGCCTGAATCCAAAATTGATTCAATTGATTTGTTTCCTCACCCATTTACACACAATACCCCATAATGACAAAGTTAAAACATGTTTTTAGACATTTCAGCTAATGTATTGAAAATGAAACAAATAAATATCTCAGTTACATAAGTATTCACACCCCTGAGTCAAAACATGTCAGAATTAGCTTTGGCAGCGATTACAGCTGTCAGTCTTTCTGGGTAAGTCTCAAAGAGCTTTGCACACCTGGATTGTACAATATTTGCACATTATAATTGAAATAATTATTCAAGTTCTGTCTAGTTGGTTGTTTATCATTGCTAGAAAGTCATTTTCAAGTCTTGCCATAGATTTTCAAGCCGATTTAAGTCAAAACTGTAACTAGGCCACTCAGGAACATTCAATGTCATCTTGGTAAGCAACTTCAGTGTATAGTTGTGTTTTAGGTTATTGTCCTGCTGAAAGGTGAATTTGTCTCCCAGTATCGGTTGGAAAGCAGATTCAACAATGTTTACTTATATGATTTTGCCTGTGCTTAGCTCTATTCCGTTTCTTTTCATCCTAAAAATCTCCCTAGTTCTTGCCGATGACAAGCATTCCCATAACATGATGCAGCCACCATCATGCTCGAAAATATGAAGAGTGGTACTCAGTGATGTGTTAGATTTGCCACAAACATAACGCTTTGTATTCAGGACATAAAGTGTCTTTGCCACATTACTTTAGTGCCTTATTGCAAACAGGATGTATGTTTTGGAATATTTATCACTGAGATGCAGTGTCTTAGACCACTGCGCCACTTGGAAGCACCCCATCTTTGTAGTGACTGGGTGTATTAATACACCATCCAAAGTGTATCAGCTCAAAGGGATTTCAATGTCTGCCTTTTTTATTTTAACCATCTACCAATAGTTGTCCTTATTTACGAGGCATTGGAAAACCTCCTTGGTCTTTGTGGTTGAATCTGTATATGAAATTAACTGGTCGACTGAGAGACCCTACAGATAGTTGTATGTGTGGGGTACAGAGATGAGGTAGTCATTCAAAAATTATGTTGAACACTATTATTGCACAGTCAGTCCATGCAACTTATTATGTGACTTGTTAAGCACATTTTTACTCCTGCATTGATTTAGGCACACCATAGCAAAGGGATTAAATACTTATTGACTCAAGAAATTTCAGCTTTTCATTTTTAATTAATTAGTGTGTAAACCAGTGATACAATATCTAAATGTAATCCATTTTAAATTCTGGCTGTAGCACAATAAAATATGGAAAACATAAAGTGGTGTGAATACTTTCTGAAGGCACTGTATACAGATACCCTCCACAGCCATATACAGGTGCACTCCCTCACACACTCCCCTGTCTCTGATAGACTCCACATGCGAGGCAGACATTGCACAACATCATGCAGAGAGACATGGGGTTATTACAGTCTCACACACAGCATCAGTGGTGAAGGGAGAGAGTGGAGAGTGTGTGTGTGTCTGTGTGCCAGCCAGCCGTCTCCTCTCACAGGCAAATAGGATCTGCAGAGACTGGCCCAGGCAGGGAGTGTGTCCAAATCTCCCCTCAGACAGACGGGCCCCTCTGTCCTCAGGACATGTGTGTCTGCTCTGCTCGGTCCCCACTCACAGAAAACACTCCTGCTCTCTCTGTTAACAGTATCACCACACTCAGCACCTCACTAACCTCTTGAGCATGAGGCTCTGCTGGAACTTAGCACACATTGAACTCAACAGCACAGTTAGATGGTCAGACACTAGGGTTGTCACAATCCACATCCGACCACAAGGGGCTACAGAGAGTAGTGCGTACGGTCCAGTACATTACTGGGGCCGAGCTCCCTGTCATCCAAGACCTCTATACCAGAGGAAGGCCCTAAAAATTGTCAAAGACTCCAGCCACCCAAGTCACAGTCTGTTCTCTCTGCTTCTGCACGGCAAGCGATACCGGAGAGCCAAGTCTGGGACCAAAAGGCTCCTGAATAGCTTTTACCCCAAAACCATAAAACTTACTCAACAGTTAGTTAGTTATACAACTACCTGGACTTTCTGCTTTTCACCCCCTACCTACATGTACAAAGTACTTCAATTACTGTGTGTTACTATTTTATTTTGATCTATTTGTTAATATTCATACTTTTTAACTGCATTTTTGAAAAAGGGCACGTAAGTAAGCATTTAGCAGTCTGCCATTATCTACACAGTCTACACTTGTTGGATTCAGCGCATGTGACAAATAAAAATGTATTTGATTTGATACCAGTATCGCGATACTAGGATATAAGGAAGCACAGGAAACAAAATATGAAGCAGACTCAATTTCTTGAGGAAAACAGTCCTATTGTTGTAAAAAACTGCTTTATGTTTTTACTCATAGTCACATTTGTTTATTTTTCAAGCTATGGCACACAATATTTTACAAAAGTAAGTTTAAAAGGACCATGGAGTTAAGTCTGTTTTGTGTTTTCTAATTTGCCAAGGAAAATCTGGTATCATAGTATCGCAATTCTGGTGTCGTGACAATACTATCAGACACACTGTCAAAGACACACCTAATAAACAATATTAACCTAGATTCGTGAGGTCAATAGAAGTCTTAAGTCCTAACCTCAGTACTCACACCCTAGTTCTTACCTGTGGACACCAGGGGGCACTGTAGCAGTCTCCAGCTGTGGCGAAGGGGACTCTGTGGCCCTCGCGTGTGAAAGCAAACTGTCAGTCTGTAGCTGAATGACAAGAGAGAAAAACAATGGCAGAACATATTAGTAGACAAGACAAAGGCTTCGTAAAAATGAATCTGGAACATAGCTCAATCTTTTTGACTGGCCAGCTTCGCTATAAAAACTCATATAGCAGCAAAATAACAACTTGCCTCTTCCAAAATGAGTACACTTTCACATAACCTAAATCAAACCTTGCTTCTAGGGTCACCGTAATGGCAATATCAGTATAATTCCATCTACTTAGTGCAATTTAAATGGATCCCCCCAGGCCCTTTAATTGTGTGCTCCTAAATGACCCTAAAAGACATCTTGATCCCATTAACCCCACTCTGCTTGGACTTCATGTCTCTGTGAGGAGGGGGTTAAGGAGGAGAGAAGAGGAGGCTCTTATTTTACAGCATGTTGTGGGAGTCAATCACAGTACCCTGACACTACACTACATTCAAGTTAGCGTAATTAACTATGATGTAGTGTGTGTGTGTGTGTGTGTGTGTGTGTGTGTGTGTGTGTGTGTGTGTGTGTGTGTGTGTGTGGCAATGATTGACTATAATTGGTAGGCTAGTCTACATGGCCTTGCTGAATGTGTTCTGCAACTGGTTTTGACCTACTCACTGATGATTTGCATCTTGCTGAGGTCTAGTCATGCACTTGTGAAGGTGGAGAGGCCAGCAGTGGTGTGGTCTCTACTACACTCACAGTCCTCTCTCATGGCCCTTGTAACAGGACACTGTGTGGGGTCTATCAGTCTAGAAAGGAAAAGAGCAAACATACTGTCTCAATCAAGTTCATATAACATTTGTCCTCTGCACTTTTGACAGTTACATAATGATAAATTAAGTCATCCATAGGTTGCTTTACCTGAAGGCAAATACTTCAGAGTAGTTCTCTCCCTCTCAGGTCGTCAGGGTGATGTACTCCCGTGGCTTGTCAGTCTGCATTCCTGCACAGAAGACCTGAGGAGGAAGAGGAGCTGAGGAAGGACAGGAAGGAGGAAGAAGGGGTGAGAGAACTCGCCCAGAGATTTAATTTAAAACCTCTTCAGTACGACATGCTATTTCTAAACCTGACCTGGGTTGGTCTGGTTCTCAAATGGACAGACAGACAGACAGACAGACAGACAGACAGACAGACAGACAGACAGACAGACAGACAGACAGACAGACGGACAGACAGTCTAAAGAAGTTCCCCTCAGTCTCATTCATCTAAAACATGAGAAAATAACTAATGACCAGCCCGCTTGGGTAGCAACTTCAGAATGGAAAAACAAATGTACTTGTTATAATCAGGGGCTGGAACAGTTCAGGGAACAGAACCTAAAACCGGAAAATAAGGACATTTTTCAAGTAACATTAATGGAACCTGGAACCAAATTGGAACCATATTTTAAGAGTTTGGGAACCGGTTAATAAGGTTATTTTACGTTCCAGGCTCTATCTGTACTGATTTGTGAAGTAATTTAATGAACTAAATGTAAACTATTGATTTCACAGGTTAAAAAAAAGAACAGAAAGGAACGATATAAACCGGTGCCTTTATATTGCTGGTCGGAACAGTGGAACAAAAGGAAAAAATGGTGGTTGTGTTCAACATCAGGCTGGAGATCAGACAGACTCTTGTTGGTAAAGTAGGGGTATAGCTTAGAAACACTAAAGTGCATTATGGGTTACATAGTAAGTTAACTTTCATTTATGATGCAATTGTGGTGGTGGGGAGATGTAGCCAAACTGTGAGCTACACTCTTTTTTCTCCGGTAGCCCACTACTTCATTTTGTCATTCAGACTACCTCACATGGTGTACAAGCTAATAAATGTCAACTACTTCAGTGGAATTCCAGACTAACTCGTCATTAGCAGCAGATAAGATCCACAAAGGTGGGAATTACCCCAGAGTATCCATAAATTGCTCTGGCCCTGGAGGTAAGGCTCCCCTGAGTCGTCCCGACTACAGTCTGGAGGCGAGGCAGGAAAGGTAACACTCTGGACGTCACTGTAGCTCGGGGGCAGATGGCCTAAAACAGGTATAGCTATGTTACAGAGGTGTATTACACACATACTTTATAACAGGAGTTAGGTAAAGAAGAGACTGAGGATACTGTATGTCTACTGAAAGGCAGGGCTGCTGCAGGCTTCGCTGGCCTGTTTTAGTGTCTGAGGGACAACAGTCACTGCCTAGTTCCTCAGCAGAAATACACTGCACTGTCCTCTCCATTACTCCATTTCCACAGCTCACTTAACACTGAGGGGGAGAAAAGAGTAGGAGTAAGGGTGCCTGCCACAGGCAATAAGTACTAAAATGAGAAAAAACACAACACTGATAGTTCATAGAGACTGGAACCATTTACAGCTTCGAAGATTCCCACCCTCCACTCCTGTGTTGGAGGACAGAGGCCTTGGTTGGGGGGGGAATATAAGAGATGGGAAACATTACTCAGCATGACCAACAATGGTAATACTACAACACTAGGGTTTAAACGATTTCAAAACCTCACTTTGACTTCCTGTAAGACTGTAGAGTATATGAACTTGTTGATTTGTTGTGCTGGATGAAGAGTGAGAATTGATAAATAACATAATGGCAGTGTGCTATCGACATTACAGCAGTGTGTTGAAACATGTTTGTAGTCCAGACTTACTTTTATGATGGAGCTGACAGAAGTCTCAGGCCATCACCCTCGTTCTCTACATCCAGATGTACACTGTGTACAAAACATGATCTTTCCATGACAGATTGACCAGGTGAATACAGGTGAAGCTATGATCCCTTATTGATGCAATTTGTTAAATACACTTCAATCAGTGTAGATGAAGGGGAGGAGACAGGTTAAAGAAGGATTTTTAAGCCGTGCGACAATTGAGACATGGATTGTTTACGTGTGCCATTCAGAGGGTGAATGGGCAAGACAAGATATTTAAGTGCCTTTGAATGGGGTATGGTAGTAGGTGCCAGGTGCACTGGTTTGAGTGTGTCAAGAACTGCAATGCTGCTTGGTTTTTCCTGCTCAACAGTTTTCCATGTGTATCAATAATGGTCCACCACCCAAAGGACATACAGCCAACTTGACACAACTGTGGGAAGCATTGGAGTCAACATGGGCCTGTATCCCTTTTGAACACTTCGACACCTTGTAGAGTCCATGCGACTAAAATCGAGGCAGTTCTGAGGGCAAAATAATATTAGTAAGAACCCACTATTAGTAAGGTGTTCCTAATGTTTGTACATTCAGTGTATGTACGTAGTAACTCAAGTGACTTGCCTAGTTAAATAAAGGTTAAATAAAATAAATAAATAAAAATGTTGTGATGCTGTTGGACAGTGTTATGGTGGTAATCCAAGTTTAGAGATTTTTTGGAAGGGCTTGAGAGGCCTTGCCTTGCGTCAGAAACACTTCAGTTCAGCTCTTACAAATGCACTCCAGCTGGTCT
Organism: Oncorhynchus clarkii lewisi; assembly: GCF_045791955.1. Lineage (NCBI taxonomy): Eukaryota > Metazoa > Chordata > Actinopteri > Salmoniformes > Salmonidae > Oncorhynchus > Oncorhynchus clarkii. The sequence continues at coordinate 60,676,132 of NC_092163.1, forward strand.
TGATCTATGTTATGCGTCCAACGCTGTCAAACAAATGAAATACCTGGAATTGTTATTGTGAGCTGAGCAGCCAAGCTGTGCCTTTGTGGAATTCAGCCTGTCATAGCAGGCTGGTGGGTTTGGGCTAATGTAAAACCATTCTAAATGTGTTATTATAACAATTATAACATTATGACAACTATAACATTATAACTTTAACAGCACCAAGTAGCCTATACAACTATATTGGACAAATGGACAGAGGAACTTGATCATAGTATGAAATATTATAACTCCTAGCTATTAGAATGAGTGGCATAGCCTATGTTATGTTAATCTATGTTATGTTAATCTATGTTATGTTAATCTATGGTGAGAAAAACAAAGAACAGACTGCCACTAAAAACCTTTCCTCAAGCTTTCAGGTTAACTGACAAAGGAGGAAGGCAATATAACAGCTGGTCGAGAAGCTAGCTTAGCCCACAAAGGCAAAGGCCTGAAAGGACAGGGTATATGGTACAAATGGACATGTCTGTAGCTGTCAGAGCACAAGTTGGAGCTACCTTTCCAATACTTTTAGATCTGCATGAAGTGACGATGAGATATAGCAAATCAAATCACATTTTATTTGTCACATGCTCCATAAACAACAGGTGTAGACCAACAGTGAAATGTTCACTTACGGGTCCTTTTCCAACAATGTAAAGTTAATGTCTTTATGCATCTCAATGTGCTCTAATATCATAAGCAAATTAATTTGGGGCTAATTCACCACCTGACTAAGTGGAGACTTAAGTGGAGACTTAATCAGGTGGAGAATTAGCCAAACATACCGTCGTAAAATTGACTACCCTACCGATCCTCGACTTCGGCGATGTCATTTACAAAATAGCCTCCAACACTCTACTCAGCAAACTGGATGCAGTCTATCACAGTGCCATCCGTTTTGTCACCAAAGCCCCATATACCACCCACCACTGTGACCTGTATGCTCTCATCGGCTGGCACTAGCTACATATTCGTCCCCAGACCCACTGGCTCCAGGTCATCTATAAGTCTTTGCTAGGTAAAGCTCCGCCTTATCTCAGCTCACTGGTCACGATAACAACACCCACTCGTAGCACGCACTCCAGCAGGTATATCTCACTCGTCATCCCCAAAGCCAACACCTACTTTGGCTGCCTTTCCTTCCAGTTCTCTGCTGCCAATTACTGGAATAAATTGCAAAAATCGCTGAAGTTGTAGACTTATATCTCCCTCACAAACTTTAAACATCAGCTATCAGCTACCGATCGCTGCAGCTGTACACAGCCCATCTGTAAATAGCCCATCTAATCTACCTACCTCATCCCCATATTGTTTTTATTTACTTTTTTGCTCTTTTGCACACCAGTTTTTCTACTTGCACATCATCATCTGCACCTCTATCACTACAGTGTTAATTTGCTAAATTGTAATTACTTTGCTACTATGTCCTATTTATTGCCTTACACACTGAATATAGACATTTTTTTTCTTCTAATGTGTTATTGACTGTATGTTTGTTTATTCCATGTGTAACTGTGTTGTTGTTTGTGTTGCACTGCTTTGCTTTATCTTGGCCAGGTCGCAGTTGTAAATGAGAACTTGTTCTCAACTGGCCTCCCTGGTTAATATAAAGCTGACTCAAAATACATTAGCTAGATCACTAACTCTAAAGATAATACCCACTCATAGTATCCGTGCATTAATCTAACAGTACCTTTAATGTAATTTATTTTTTAAATTGTAGCCATCTAGTCAGGGTTAAAGTGACTGGGCAACGGGATAGATAATAGACCGTAGCAGCAGCGTATGTGTGAAAGTGTGTGTGGCGTCAGTATGCATGTGTGCGCAAGTTATGTGTGTGTGGGCATCTGTAGTGTGTGTGTGTGTGTGTGTGTGTGTATCTGAGTCAGTGCAAGAGAGTTCAATGCAAAAAGGGTCAATGCAGGAAGTCTGGGTAGCCATTTGATTAGCTATTTAGCAGTCTTGTTTAGCAGTCTCAGGCTTGGGGGTAGAAGCTGTTCAGGGTCTTGTTGGTTCCTAACTTGGTGCACCGGTACCGCAGTGGCTAAATGGACTAGAGAGACCTGAGGAGTTGCAGCCTCCAGAATGTTCAGTGAGGCAACTTGAACCGCCAAACATCCAACAGCAGCATGAGGTTAACTGCCATAATTATCTTCAGCTGTTTGCAGCTTGAGGGGTGCCAAGGCGGTATTTTCTCTCTACTAATTAGGCTACACTCTCCTCTAAGTGCAGTGATTTCATGCTGCTTGTTGACCTAGATTTAAGGCTTCCTGAAAATTTAAAAAAAGACAACTTTAATGCACCCTTTAAAGACAAAAAGACTGAAAAAACCCAACCAACATAGACTGATAACAGTGTGTATGATAGCCTGTTGATCTGAGCTTTTGGCTACCCAAAGAAAATTGTTGATGAGGTCAGATTGGGTCAAGATTTCATGTTCAATAAACATTTTCTTTAGAGTATGCCTCTCAAGCTCATATTCACTATAAATTGTCTTCAGCTGTAACAGCAGATTTCCTCCTCGTCTGAAGAGGAGTAAGGATCAGACCAAGATGCGGCGTGATAAGTGTTCATGACGATTTTAATAAGAAAAGCACCGAACACTAAGAAATACAAAAACAATAAACGAATACGTGAAATAACCAAACAGTCCCATGTGGCGACAAACACTCACACAGAAACAAACACCCACAAACCAACATTGAAACCCAGGCTACCTAAATATGGTTCTCAATCAGGGACAACGATAAACAGCTGCCTCTGATTGAGAACCATATCAGGCCAAACATAGAAATGGAAAAACATAGAAAAACACACATAGACTGCCCACCCCAACTCATGCCCTGACCATACTAAATAAGGACAAAACAAAGGAAATAAAGGTCAGAATGTGACATGGGTGATATGTGTGTTTTTGTCTCATCTAGGGTGTTTGTACTGTCTATGAGTTTTGTAGATTTATGGGGTTGGTTCCATCTAGGTGTTTATGTAGGTCTATGGCTGCCTAGATTGGTTCTCAATTAGAGGCAGGTGTTTATCGTTGTCTCTGATTGGGGACCAGATTTAGGCAGCCATCCTCTTTGGGTATTTTGTGGGTTATTGTCTATGTTATGTTGCACGTTAGCACATTGGTGATATAGCGGTCACAGTTGTTTTGTTTTAGTGGTCTTCCTGAAATGAAGAAGAATGTATTCTAACCACGCTGCGCTTTGGTCCCCTCCATATGACGATTGTGACATCAGCTTTGTAGGCCTACTGTAAAGGATTGGAATCCAGTGGTGTGTATGAATGCCAAGGGAAGACAGCCTTCCCCAAAAATTAGACCAATAATAAAAAATAATTATAATAATGTGTCTTTCACCTCTGTGTTTCATAATTGTCCTTCAGTTCACAAGTGGCTGAATGTATCCCACTGGAGAAAGCACCAGTGAGCAAAACAGTGGCCCTCTGTCTCAATATGTGTGGCAAATCTATCTGATGCTGTCTGGTCAACAAGAGTATGACATTGTTGCCGCCAGTAGCGTTGAATTCAATAGCAAATTAAGGCAGCGAGCATTTGGCCTCCCTTACTATATATTTGTTATTATAAAATAATAGCCAATCAGCGTTGAGCTAAACTCAGTGAGCACAACTGTGAATGTTCCTGGCACACACAAAAAAAACATGTGAAGGGAAGCCAATTTGGATTTGGCTTCACACCAATCACATCAAAAGCAAAACGTCATTGACTGAAAAACTGTGAATTATTGTATGTCGTTATCATCCAGTGGCTAGCTAGTGAGCTAAAATCATCCCTTTCCTAAATTAGCCATGGATGGAGATATGGGTTTGGACTTGGTGATTATAATGGTGATTCTGATCCAACCATAAATTCATACATTGTGCCTCTGGCCTGAGATGATGGAAGTTCAATATGTCGCTAGATGTAGTAAGCTATTGTTAACTAGTTAGCTGGCTCAACTTTGCCAATGAAAGTAAGTTAGGCTAGTTAGCAAGCCCTTTAGTAAGGTAGCCTAGTTGAGGACAACAAAAACTAAAACTGTGTAGGTAACTGCACGACAGTCAGAGAATTTTGGCAACATGAAAAAGGAGGACGGTATTAGTACAACACACACACACACACACACACACACACACACACACACACACACACACACACAGAGAGAGAAACCATCGACAGCCACATGATGTTTAGCATATGTGGAATGGACTAAATTGTTTTTGGTATCTTTTTGCTGTCGCTGTATTAGACTAAGCATATGTGATTTGATGATGTTGAAGTTGAAATAGTGCTGGAATGACATTAGCTGACGCAGATTCTGTTTTTTGTTGTTGGTTCTGTGGTTCTAAATCAGTAGTTGTTTAGTAGTCCAAAAATGGCAGAAACATTAACTTGATGGACCATGCTGTTTGTTACATGCAATATGCTTTGTGGACTTCACCGGATAGATGTTGCTCTCTGGTTCTCTTTTGTTTTCGTAACGTGTCGCCAAACAACCTATGGGATCTCCTTCCCCTTCACACAATGTGATTGAGATGCTTAATATCAAAGATGTTACAGCCACACCACACCCCACGTGACCTGTCACCATAAAAGGCCGTGTGGAGTGTCATACTGTCTTTTCTTCACACCCACGTTTGTGTTTTAAATTACAAGACTTCTATTAAATCCCCTTCGGATAACTTTCTTATGATTCTTTACGACTCGAGGAGGTACCGTGAGTAGTTGATTTGATCTAATCTACTCCCCCTTGCTCTTGTTATTGTGCCGGCCCATTCTTGCAAACTTTTATTGCTTTTTGTCAGGCATTTCCATCCCGGAGCCAACGGTAAGTATAACATTCTCTCAAAGCATTTGAAGCCGATATCAAGGCATTCGAAGCATATGTCGAAACATATAGAGACAAAATCTATATTTCTTTACCTTTTTCTTGGAACACACTTATGTGCTGTACATAGGATGTCATTCCACCCATGTCAACAGTTTTAAAAACAACTCCCAGCCTCAGATGAGCACACATTTTGCACTATATAGCAGCTCTTGCTCTCACTGTCAGAAATTCAAACTGAGAGTTGAAATCTTGACTTGAGCGCTTTGGGTGCGGAGCCTCCGGATTCTCATCAGATGAGTCTGACACACAGTCCAATGATCATTCCAAATGCGCCAGGTTAAATGATGGGTCACACTCCCTTCATGATCCACCGCCAAATAAACGCCATCGCTCGTCCTTGCCTGGGCACAAATTTAGAGAGATACGCAAGGAGATTAAATCACTGGACAGTCGTATGGAAACCCTTGAGTCTGCCCTCGAGAACATCCTGGCCAGGCTTCCCCCGCCGGTACCAAACCCAACCTCTACCTCTGAACTTAGCATGGATGTTGAATCGGATAACACTGACGTACTGTCCACAAGAGCCTCCCACTCTTATGACAAAGTCTATGAGTACTCTGATGATGCTATGTACCCCAGCTCTAGCATCTTCCAGTCCCAGCTTGCCGACCTGGCAGTGACGGTCGACCAGAAAATATTATTGTCTGAAATGTTTGAGAGTGCAAGCAGGAACCTCAATATGGAGCATGCATCTACTGCCACATCCACATCCAAGTTTGATGAACTCAGTTCTTCAAAGACTGAGACATCCATTCTGTTGTTCAAAGACTGAGACATCCATTCTGTTGTTCAAAGACTGAGACATCCATTCTGTTGTTCAAAGACTGAGACATCCATTCTGTTGTTCAAGACTGAGACATCCATTCTTTTGTTCAAAGACCTTGTGTTTGAGAAATGCACTTGGAGCACACCAAATGACAGAACCCCTGCCATGCCAAGCATATGCACTCGCTTAGCTACAGTTCATGGTGAAGATGAGAATGGATTTGGCCATTTATCCCATATGAACAAATACTTTGCTTCTCTCGTTCTTCTCTCCATCACAGTTCAGACCAAAAGCTGCATAAGAAACAATACAGGGTGTCATGTAAAAATATTCCCAGCGTGAAATAGTTCCCAATCGTTCTGATTGTGTTGTGATTGTTGTCATAGTTCCTCCTGGCACCATAGTTCCTCCTGGCACCACCCGTCAGAGACCGCCCTAGAGACTTTTATTGGACTCAGGTGTGTCTTGTTATTTCGTGATGGTGTCCCTGTTAAAAGAGGTGTGTTTTCTGTGGTCCTTTGCAGAAGCTTGAATTGTATACGTTTTAGTTTGTTTGTATAGCTGAGTAAACACATATAAAAGCTAGGTTTTAGCTAAAGTATAAACAACAATTTCACATCTCCACTAGTTACTTTTGATAACCAAATGTATTGAGCTAGCTATCTGCCATTCTGTGCATCACATGCTAGTCTACACTTGCAAGCTAGAATAACTAGCTTGTGTTCACAGCTAGCTTATAACTTTACCCACTGTTTCTCACATTACCTAAAGCCAACAGTAGCCTCTGCTGGAGCAATCCTTGAGTAGAAAGTAATTGGCAGCACTGCAAATAAATGCAATGTTAATTAGCGATAAAGCCAAATCAACTATCAACACTATTACCAAAGATTTATATAACTAACCCACGGTACTGAAATTACTCCAAAATAATCTGTTTTTCCTGTCTGTTGTCACTTGAGTGGCCTCTCATGTCGTAATGTGGAACTGAAGACTCAACTGTGTTGTGAGTGTCTTCCAAGTTTGTGGCCAGAATATTTCCAAGGAGAAAGCAAGTCCTTGATGGCATGTATGGCCATATGCTTAATTCATAGGTTGATAACAGAAATTGACAGTGAAATATTTGAGTGAACAGATTTTATTTCAGGGTGTAAGAGGAAGAGACATTACAGGCTATCCAAAATAAAACTATCATCCTGGCAGATATCAGATCAAAAGCAATAGATGTAAAAACGTGCATAAACAAGTCACATTTCAAGAAGCTGCTGTCTTATAGCAGGTATTTTACACTTTAAAAAGCAAATCAAATGAGTAGATATGCTCCCTACCAAATTGAGGTGCTGACCAACAAAAATAAAGTAATACATTTCTGTATACTTCCAACCATTCAGGGTAATATAATTAACCAAGGTTCAGCACTATGGCTGTTTTTACACAGGCAACCCAATTCTGAAATATTGGCATAAACAATAATTGGGCAACAGACCAATTTGTAGGAAAACAATCCGAATTGGTGCTGCCTGTGTAAACGCAGCCTATGTGGTTTTCTCAACCCTTGCTGAAGAAGGTGCTGAAATGTTGTTTATTTCCATTAAATCAGGTGTGTTAAACTCATTACACGGAGGGCCGAGTGTCTGAGGGATTTCGCTCCTCCCTTGTACTTGATTGATGAATTAAGGTAACTAATTAGTAAGGAACTCCATTCACCTGGTTGTCTATGTTTAATTGAAAGGAATAACCAAAACCCCACAGACACTAGGCCAGGGGTTAGGCTGAAAACACGCAGGCACTGATGAGTTTGATACATGTGCATTGAATGATTAGGAGCATACAGTGCATGCCTGACTTTATTATAACATAAATAAACAAAGCTGTAGGCTACTTTAAGCTAGGAATAAGTGCAAACCACGTAACAAGAAGCAGATCACTAAACAGTAAGAAGACAATAAGAAATATAGGCTATCTTACAAGAAAGCAAAACAGTTCTGAAATCCTATTTACTTGTCATGGTGAGCGAGACATACCGTATTAACGATTTGCTGGTGTTACAATATGATGGTGGCATACATACAAAATAAAAAGCATACATGTTAATAGGGATGTGCATCTTTCCCTTTGAAAACGATTTGATAGACATTTAACTAGATACATGGGCTTCAATACGATATAGGAATTATACGTTTTAGGATAAACCCACCTAACCACACTGAGGATGATTACTGCTGAACACAATGTACAGTACCAGTCAAAAGTGTGGAACCACATACTCATTCAATGGTTTTTATTTATTTATACTATGTTCTATAATTGTGGAATAATAGTGAAGACATCAAAACTAGGAAATAACACATGTGGAATCATGTTGTAACCAAAAGTGTTAAACAAAGATTCTTCAAAGTAGCCACCCTTTGCCTTGATGACAGCTTTGCACACTCTTGTCATTCTCTCAACCAGCTTCACCTGGAATGCTTTTCCAACAGTCTTGAAGGAGTTCCCACATATGCCGAGCACTTGTTGACTGCTTTTCCTTCACTCTGTGGTCCAACTCATCCCAAACCATCTCAATTGGGCTGAGGTCTGGGGATTTTGGAGGCCAGGTCATCTGATGCAGCACTCCATCACTCTCCTTCTCGGTCAAATAGCCCTTACACAGCCTAAGCAAAAACCAGATTGGATGGCGTATCGCTGCAGAATGCTGTGGTACAGTGGTTGCTCAACTAAAAGTTTTGAGATTATGCAGGATTTAGAGGTAATTTGTGGTTTAGTACGGTACCCTGTGCCACTGCTTCATTGCTCCATACCACCGCAAGGGGGAGTTCAAGCACGGATTATGCTTTTGGGCATCGCTCCAGTCCCAGGTTCGAATCCAGGCTGTATCACATCCGGCTGGGATTGGGAGTCCCAAAGGGCAATTGGCCCAGTGTCATCTGGGTTTTGCCGGGGTAGGCCGTCATTTTAAATAAGAATTTGTTCTTAACTGACTTGCCTAGTTAAATAAAGGTTAAATAAAATATATATATAAAATATGTCTTACAGAGCCTTTCCATTAGTCCACTCAAGTTTAGTCCATTCAATTCGCTGGTAATGAAAAGCACTATACAAAGTACATTTATTATTATTATGGTCTGGCATGTCTGCAGAAATTTTGCAATTTTGTAATGTGTTTTGTTTGGTAAATTGTTTTGTAAACATTAATTCACATTTGTGGTGCCACTCAATAAACAGTGAATTATTTAAATCAATATTGTCAATATTGTTATTATTATTATTAAAATATGTTTTTATAATGGAGGGTGGAGTTAAAAAAATTATCCCCAAAAGGTTCTTTGAGGAACCATTATAAAGGGTTATTCGAAGAACCTCTTTCAAGGGTTATTTGAATATCTTATAGGGGTTCCCCCACAGTTTCAATTTGAAGAACCCCTAAAGGATACTCCAGGAACCTTTTAATTGTAGTGTAGGAGTAAATGTTAGCTGGCTTTTCATAGCCGAGCATTCAGAGGTCAAGACAGCAAGTGCATAAGAGAGAGAGAGAGCGAGAGAGCGAGAGAATATCGAAACACACACAGTAACGCGTGTTAATGAGTTCCGAGAGCCTGTTTAACGATTAGTTTAATAGCCCGGCTACTGTGTGACACTCCCCCCCAACAAGCAATAGCCTACTCGCGTGTGGTCAACTATTTCATCACCGTTTTGCGCTGCTCTGAGACAAGCAAGACTACTAAAAAAACATATACATATAAAAAATTGTTTTTAATTAATCCTGCATTATAAGTGTAAAAAGGCCATTAGATATTAATTTAGAATCCTCTAAATTTAATTAGATCTACTACTGTACAATGCATTTTATGGACCTGCCAGTATTTTAATTGAGAGATTCCAGTAAAGAAATGTATATGTAGAGGGGTAACTTTTCACCAGTTCTCTTACCATTTTGTACTGTTGTGTGATTAGCCTACCAGTTGGTGTAACTGTAATGTTAATTCTCTTGAGAGGAATTTTGCTCTTCACTATCAAATTATTAAAAACTTTAAAATTCATTCATGAATTAAATCGCTTTAGCCGACATGTTGTGGTTAATCTGATGAAGGATTGACTAGATCTATAAACCCAGGACGATAGTAAAATGGGCAATAAGATACACTACAAGAAAGGGAACACATATATAACCGTAGAAAACGGTTGCTGGACGGAGGGTCATCTATGAATTGCAGATCGGAGGGCCATCAAGCAAACAGACCAATGAAGCACGGGTAAACAGCGGGAGTATCTATGACTCTCTGAGAACCCCCTTCCCTCAGCGTGGGGTTCTGGGTCGGGAGGGTGGCTTCGGCTCTCGCCTGAGCTCGGATCCCCGCATCTCAATACAAATGTTTGTTATACGTGTGGAATATAGCAATAAGAATGTCCGTTTCATATGCAGTGCAGATCACCTCCTATTACCCTTCTCAGAGTTTTAAGAATTGTGTGTGTTCAGTTATTTGTGACATTGTGGCATTTAAAGCATATTGAAGATAGATGCAATAGGATATGAAGCAATAGCCTACCCGCGTGTGGTCAACTATTTCAGCAATGTTTCGCGCTGCTCTGAGACAAGCATGGGGACTGGTCTTGATAAATCAATGAGATTTTTATTTTCACTGAATCTTCATTTGGGTATTAGTTAGCCTACAATTAGGGTGTAGATATGTTAGGATTATTTTGCTCTTAGTACTAGCCTACTCCCAACCGGTCACGTTGTACAGCGCCATATTTTCCTAAAGGAAACCCTGAGGGTTTTGTTTTAGAAACACCATAATATTAAGCAAAACATGTTAAAATCAATCCCATACACTATGTTCTTACAAAAAAGGTTTTAAATTCTCTAGTACAGCCATATTAAAGAATGTCAAATGCTTCTCAAAGATGCCCTCTGGTGGTCAAACTAGCACTAACTAGCTTTAATGGCAACAATGGCTGACACTTAAATAATGTGCCATAGAATTCTGCGGTAGCCCGCAAGGTGTGCTGCAGTATGAGTATTATAAATACAACTTTGATAGCCTCTCAAAGCACTTCTTGATGACAGAAGTGAGTGTTACGGAGCGATAGTCATTTAGTTCAGTTACCTTTGTTTTCTTGGGTAAAGGAACAATGGTTGACATCTTGAAGCAAGTGGGGACAGACGACTGGGATAGGGAGAGATTGAATATGTCCGTAAACACTCCAGTCAGATGATCTACTCATGCACGGGATCAGCTCCCACACACTGAGGAAGAAGGACCTTGCTGTTTCTCTGAACGTCCTGTTCGGGTTTAAAGTTTAGAAGGATTTAAATACCTTCACAAATAAATGATTAACTATGAATCAGGAGAGGATAGTCATTTCAAGAGGTGGTGAAGTAATTCAGTCAATCTGCATTTCATACCTTCAGGTAACAAGACAGGACATGTTCATGGATATGTCTACTGTTAGTCCAACTGCACAACCAGAATATGAATGCACACAAGGCAAGTGTTTTCACCTATTGCGATAAATGTACAATGTTAATGCTGGTGTCTGAGGGAAGATGTTTGCATTAGACATGACATGAATTACTACACTTCACATTTTTTGTATAATCACATACTTGGTCTCCATTTCTGCTACTAGCTCTGTTTCTGCTTCTAGCTGGGCAAACATTGTAAAATATATATGGATCTGTTGTGCTGAAAAATAAAAAGTAAGAAACATAGCATTTGCATGGTTATGATTAGAAAATGTTAGACTTTTCATGACCAATGATTGACATCATGGACAGTGAGACTACATGCATCGTTTGCAAACTCCCCTCCCCTGTCGGTGATAATGTTGTCCACAAGTCCAAAATCAAGAGGTTTGTTGCTGATAATTGAAGCGAACTCTGTTCCCGATTTGCCCTACAAGAGTTCAGCAATTACCCATTTGCTGAAGAGGTCACCAGCAACGGTACTCTTCTCAAAAGGGCTTATGAGATAGATGCACAGGATAGACCATGCATGTCTAACTTTGATAGAATGCATCACAGGGTCCCACGTTTTCATGTTATAGTAGAGTTGACACTGCACTCCTCAACCTTATAGAATGTGAAAACATAGTACAGTTGTGGCCAAAAGTTTTGAGAATTACAAAAATATTAATTTCCACAAAGTTTGCTTTAGATATTTTTGTCAGATGTTACTATGGAATACTGAAGTATAATTACAAGCATTTCATAAGTGTCAAAGGCTTTAATTGACAATTACATGAAGTTGATGCAAAGAGTCAATATTTGCAGTGTTGACCCTTCTTTTTCAAGACCTCTGCAATCCGCCCTTGCATGCTGTCAATTAACTTCCGGGCCACATCCTGACTGATGGCAGCCCATTCTTGCATAATCAATGCTTGGAGTTTGTCAGAATTTGTGGGGTTTTGTTTGTCCACCCGCCTCTTGAGGATTGATCACAATTTCTCAATGGGATTAAGGTCTGGGGAGTTTCCTGGACATGGACCTAAAATATCGATGTTTTGTTCCCCAAGCCACTTAGTTATCACTTTTGCCTTATGGCAAGGTGCTACATCATGATGGAAAAGGCATTGTTCGTCACCAAACTGTTCCTGGATGGTTGGGAGAAGTTGCTCTCGGAGGATGTGTTGGTGCCATTCTTTATTCATGGCTGTGTTCTTAGGCAAAATTGTGAGTGAGCCCACTCCCTTGGCTGAGAAGCAACCCCACACATGAATGGTCTCAGGATGCTTTACTGTTGGCATGACACTGGACTGATGGTAGCACTCACCTTGTCTTCTCTGGACAAGCTTTTTTTCCGGATGCCCAAGACAATCGGAAGGGGATTCATCAGAGAAAATGACATTACCCCAGTCCTCAGCAGTCAAATCCCTGTACCTTTTGCAGAATATCAGTCTGTCCCTGATGTTTTTCCTGGAGAGAAGTGGCTTCTTTGCTGCCCTTCTTGACACCAGGCCATCCTCCAAAAGTCTTTGCCTCACTGTGCGTGCAGATGCACTCACACCTGCCTGCTGCCATTCCTGAGCAAGCTCTGTACCGGTGGTGCCCCGATCCCGCAGCTGAATCAACTTTAGGAGATGGTTCTGGCGCTTGCTGGACTTTCTTGGGCGCCCTGAAGCCTTCTTCACAACAATTGAACCTCTCCCCTTGAAGTTCTTGATGATCTGATAAATGGTTGATTTAGATGCAATGTTACTGGCAGCAATATGAAGCACTTTTTTGCAAAATGAATGAATGAATGAATTCCCGCGATACGTCTTGTATTGGCTAGCTAGCAAATGAGAAGTAACGTTAGCTTGTGATTACTTGTGACTGAGAAAGATAGAAAGTTAGCACTTACCTAGTAGATAATTTCCTTCAGCAGATGTTCCCAGGTGCCGTCTTGAACAAATGTGACTCGTTTCAAGAAACTAGGAGTATGTCACACGTCACTACTTCACAGGAGAGCCTTTTGAATGTAAACTTTAAAAAATGAAATAAAATGGCAGAAATGCCTTCTGGAACATGTGAACTTTCATGTGCCTTAATAACAAACTTGTATGCAATCTGTAAATATGAATACAATTGTTAAATTACGAGCCTAGTTGGTTTAGCCATGGGAAAAGGTAGCAACCTTCCCACTAGCCATGATTGGCTGAGATAATTAGTGGACTGGACATGCCGAGAGATGAGTTTGGATTGGTCTGCCATGTAGCACGCTTCTGTCTATAACATGAGCTGGTCAGTATGTAAAGGTAATCCTTTCTAACGCTGCTTAAAAAAGATATGACGGCATAGAACTGCATACTGTAAGTGTTTTTCTCCACTTTCTGTATGACGAGTTTTGAAATCACTGAGTATGATAGCTAAGGATAGCTAAAGTGACGGAGACATTTCTGGGTTTGATTGCAAATATGCAGATGGAGTCGAAAAGAGAACCCATAGAAGGCTGTACAAAACACCTGTCTCCGGATGACATCTTCAAATAAGGGCAACCATGGCTTCCGTGACAAAGAGGGAGAAGCGTCCATCCATGTATACGGGTAAAATACTCTAGCATTTTCAGATATTACACGTTTCTAATTTTGTCAGAAAGTCTATTTTCATTTAAAGTATACTGTTAGCTAGCTAGCTAACGTTAGCTGGCTGGCTCGCTAGCTGGGTAGGTATATTTTTTGTATCTCAGAACCATTTGCATTGGTAGTTATAGCCCAATGTCAGCTAACTAACATTGAACCTGGTTGGTTAGTTACCTGCAGATTCATGCAGGCTAGTAACGTTATGAGTTGGGATTATGGTTAGTTGTTTAACTAACTGGCTACATGTCTAAACAAAATACTCCACTGTGCAAGTAACCATTTCAATAGAATGTTCATGATGTCATTGCGACAACTGTTGATAGCCAGAGAGAGTTTACCAGCTATGTCTATCTACTCCAATTTCATAGCACTGTTGCCTGAGTGTGCCAGAGTGCATAATAACTGACGAATTAGCTCAATAAAGCGTAATTAAATTGTTACCAGCAGCCCAGTTGCATTCACCAACATTCTGGATAACATAAAAATAGCCTAACCAGCTCTGTTAGGGAGAGTAAACTGGTCAGAGTGAGCTGTTCCCTCATTTGTGTCTGGAGGTAGCTAGCCAAAGTTAGCCAGTTAGCTTGGGTGCTTGACTGCTGTTGTTAAGTCAGAACACTCGGATCAACCCTACTACTAACACTCCTGTAGTATAAACCAGCCTTTAGTCTTGAAATCTTTGGTTGTTTAGTACATGGCCTCACATTTGAATCCTTAAAGAGATGGGTGGGGCTAAGGCTTTAGAGAGTGTGAACGATGCTGAATGGATGTAGACAAAGAAGAGCTCTCCAGTAGGTGTACCAAATATTTAAGGGACATTTTCTCAAAAGTGAGGTTACAAGTTTATCAACTTTCAAAGCAGAATTACTTTCCCATTGTACCTCAACTGTAGTGTATGATATACCATTTTATAGCTCTAGTCGCTACTTTTATTCAATGTAAAAAACACAATTTCAAATGTTGTTACATAAGACCGAATCTAGTTGGTTGGTTACACATATGCACTATCAAGTCTTTTCAATCACAAAAAATATCCTCACATGAACCCTCAGCACTTTGGCGCGCTAGTTCGGATTGGCAGATGTAGCAAATGCAAGCACCCACAGAACAGGTTTTTGAGGTTGAGGTAGGATGAGAAAGAGACATTCACATGAACTCAGCCATCTACACAAAGAGACACCTGTGCAATTAACTATTGAACTGGGAAGATTTTCACGCAGTGAGAAATTTTACAATATGATGTTACAATCACAACAGAATCAGAATGATTGGGAACTATTTCACACTGGGAAGATTTTTACATGACACAGGGCATCTGATCGCTTCCTACGCAGGACACATGACAGCACCTCTTCAGCCGCTAGGCTTAGCAATTCAGCAGCAATACTGGCTTTTTATCAGAAGGAGCTGCAGGCACGCCTCTCCGCAAACTATGATGCTGAGACCATGAAATAACTGTCTACAGTTACAGATCTGCTCATCCAAAGCCTTCAGGGCAATGCTCAGATGGTTGGGAAATCATTGGGAACAATGTGTTGCTCGGTGCCACCTATGGTTAGCGCAGTCCAAGCTCCCTGACAAATAGAAGGTTCCACTCCTAGGTGTACCCATATCACCTGGCCAGACATTTGGCCCAGCAGCGGCCAGCCTTTCCCAAGTGTCTAAGGAGGACAGAGATGCACAGATGGAGCCTCATTCCAAAGCCTAGAATGCATCAGTCAATAAACCATTACTCCCGTCCCAGGGCCCCAACTGAGATGCCAAGAAACCAGCCTCTGACTCACGCTTCACCTGTTCAGGAGTGGAGGAACAGACACTCTCAACCCTACAGAAGAGGTGGAGTGCAGCATCGTCCAAGAGGTAGTGGCAGAAGTGCACCATATGCAGTCTTCGTCCCCTCTGCACTACAGCACGCAGAGCCTCGGTCCTGATGGAAGCGACTTTCTAGTGCAACACCATTTCCTCGAGCACCACCTTTCCAGCTGGAAAAGGTAAATGGCCAACAAATGGGTGTTATGCACTCTAACACAAAGCTTCGTACTGCAATTTTGTCAGTGACACCCACGCTTCAGGGCTGTCTTGGAAACAACAGCTCGCAACCCTGCTCAAAAGCAAACACTATTCAGAAATCTCCTGGCTCCTGGAAAAGCTAGAAATCGAAGAGGTAGGACCAGTGGAACAAAACTGCGGGTTCTACTCAATTGATTTTCTGGTGCCACTTCCCTTCAAATGCTGCCAATCAAAACCATCCTTCAGTCAGTACAACCAGGCATTTGGTTCTCCACAGTGGACCTGAAAGACGCATACTTTCAAGTCCCCATTCTACCAGCACAAAGAAAATACCTGAGATTTGCCTTTGAAAAATGTGCTTTTCAATTTCGCGCTCTACCCTTTGGCCTTTCGCTCACCCCTTGCACTTTCACAAAGTGCATAAGCGCAGTGCTAGCTCCCATTAACCAAGCAGGAGTCAGGGTCCTGAACTGCTTAAATGATTGGCTAATACTGTATGTGCAGGGTTACGAAGCCAAGCTTTGGCACACATATCCATGGACTCACATCACCTTTCCGTGTTGCAACTAACAATGAACTTCTCTGGTCCCCACTCAGTGTGTGCACTTCCTGGGCTTGACACTGGACACTCAAATCATGCGAGCAACACTCTCTCCAGAAAGAGTGGTATCATAGACAAATTGTCTTTCAACATTGTAACTGAGAAACAGATGACAGCAGTAGAGAGTCAGAGTCTCCTAGGCCTCCTAACTGCTGCAGTCCATGTTGTACTGTTGGACTTTCTCCACATGCGGCCAATATAGAGCTGGTACAACAGACACAATCTATGTCCCAGAAAGGAACACAAAAAGCTGACAATTTCAATTAATTGCTAGAGAGCAATTCAATGCTGAAGCCAAGCACTTCAAACTCCCAGTGGAGTTCACCTTGGCACAATTCGCAATGGGTTGACTTTGACCACAGATCCTACCTACAAGGATGGGGAGCAACTTGAACCAGTCAGGGGTTCATGGTGTATGGTCAGCACCATGGACAACAGCTCACATCAACGTACTGGAACTTCAGGTGGTTCACCTTGCACTCCGCCACTTCCTCCCAGTACTGAGAGGACAACATGTACTGATATGGACATACAACATAACCGCGGTTGCACAAATCATCCACCAGGGCGTACTGAGGTCAATGGCACTGCACCAGGAAGAGGGGGAGATACTGCTTTGGGCATCCCTCAGAGCAATACACCTGCCGGGGGTGGAGAATCAGGCAGCAGACCTTCTCTCCAGGGGAGGCCCTTTTCCTTCAGACTGGAGGATACATCCCACAGTAGTGAAGATGATCTGGACCATTCCTGATCTGTTCACATCACAAGACTCAACCTATTATTCTATGTGGTTCTCCATAAAGGGTCAACGCCCTATCACACAGGCGGCCAAGGGGCTGCTGTATGCATTTCCACCAATTCCCTTGCTCTCTCAGGTCTTGAGGAAGATCAGTCTCGAGAGCGCGTCAGTTTGCAGGGAAGTACCCATCTGCATTGAAAGTGTATATGGCAGCCATCTCTATGAGTCATGAACAAATTGTGGGTTCATCACCAGGGACGTACCCTCTAGTATCGCTCCTTCAGTACCCTCATGGGAGTAAGATATTGTCCTACGATCACTTATGACTCCAGCCACCCTAGTCATAGACTGTACTCTCTGCTACCGCACGGCAAGCGGTCCCGGAGCTCCAAGTCTAGGTCCAAGAGGCTTCTAAACAGCTTCTACCCCCAAGCCATGAGACTCTGGAAAACCTAATCAAATGGCTACCCAGACTATTTGCATTGCCCCCCCTCTCATTTACACCGCTGTTACTCTCTGTTGTTATCATCTATACATAGTCACTTTAATAACTCTGCCTACATATACATATTACCTCAATTACCTCAACACCGGTGACCCCGCACATTGACATTGACTTTGTACCGGTACCCCCTGTATATAGCCCCGCTATTGTTATGTACTGCTGCTTTTTAATTATTTGTTATTCTTATCTCTTATTTATTCTTTAGAAATTTTCTTAAAACTTAAGGGCTTGTAAGTAAGCATTTCACTGTACATTTCACCTGTTGTATTCGGCGCATGTGACAAATAAAATGTGATTTGATTTGATCCAAACATTTAAGCCCCTGTCTTCACTTGTCTGGTGTGAGCTCTCAGTCAAGACTGCCTTTCTATTGGTTATTGTTTCAGCAAAGCTTGTTGGAGAATTACATGCGCTTTCTCCCAATCCTTCATGCTTTACTTTAGCAGAAGATGGATATAAGGCAGTGCTTCGGGCAAATCCAGCATTCTTAGGTACTTTAACTCAGGTGCTTTCATCATCACATACTAACCAGCCCTTAATCATAATGGTATTTCACCTGCCTCCTCACTCAGGAGAGTTGTGAGTTGAATACACTTTGCCCGGTTAGGGCGTTGAGTTCCTATGTTGCTGTAACAGCAACTATTCATCAAACAGAACAGCTTTTTGTGTGTTATGGGGAGCACAGGGGTACTGGCACATTGGATTACCAATGCAGTGTCAAAATCATACGCTGCAGCAGGTAGACCAACTCCAGACAGCTTGGTAGCACACTTCATCAGGGGTGTGGCCACTTCATGGGTCCTGTTCAGAGAGGCCTCCATGGACTATATCTGTGCTACTGCAAGTTGGGCAACACCCATGACTTTCATGAGGTACTACAGAGTCAATGTTATGTCTGTGGTTCTGGACACGGCACGCTCTCTCAACCCAGATAAGTGAGCGTACCATGAACGTTGTAATACTTACTTATCAACCATCAGGGAGATGGTTCTGTACCTCATGTTTTAAGTTCTAGCTTTCAGTTTGCGGTTGAATATCACAGTTGAAATTCTGTGTTACCCTGTTGGGTATTATATTCTGTTGCATCTTGTGGTGGATACAAGGATGTCCGAGGGACTAATCTGGATTTAGTTAAATGGTGAGTTATCCCAAATTACCTCTTTGGTACAGCGTCTCCCATAGGTTGTTTGTCGAGTCATTACAAAAACGAAAGAGAACATTGGGTTATGGATGTAACCTTAGTTCTCTGAGTAGAGTAACGGGTCACCAAGTATTCATGTTGTTCCTCCACCTCCATGGTGGTTCGATTGAAGTAGTAGACAGTATGTCACCCCACACCGCTTTATATAGTGACAGGTTATGTGGGTCCAATAAGGGTGTGGTGTGACTATAAACATATTTGATATTAAGCATCTCAATCACATCACGGGAAGGAATTCCCATAGGTCGTTTTGCAAGCAATTACTCTACTCAGAGAACCAAGGTTACATTCATAACCCAATGTTTTGTGATGAAACAAACATGTGGTTGAATTTATTCTGCCCATTGTGGGACTGTTGTCTTCTTGTTATCTTGGCCTTATATATCACGGTGGCATATGAACTAACAGGTTATAAAGCAGCAAACAACACACTTATCACAACACATAGGTTGTAGCCTTTTATTCCTGGCTTCCCCATTGATTTTACCAAAGCACTGCTTCTGTTTGAACACTGCAGGAGGGATATGGTAGAGAGGGATTCATCAGATTTTATCACAGGCGCTGCTCTCCAATCCTTCCTCACACGCCACTGCACGCTCTAGAGCTCCCTCGGCCCCCTCCTGACAGTGAATGTCTCTGGGACCAGCTCGATGTTCCACTCTGTCTGTCAGCTGCACTCTCACCTCGCTTAAAACAGAAGTACACAAAATATCCACACTCCAACTGACCTTTATTTTGGAGAACATGTGTGGGTTTATCCAAAGAGCCGTCAAGGCTGCACTTACCGAATGCCACTTTCCCTCGCTCCACCAGTACAGGAGGGGCAGTCAGTGACCCGGCAGGTCTGGCCGCTCTTGTACTCCATTGCTGCTTGATGCTGAGTACTGAAAGAGAACAAAACAGAAGGTAGGACTCATTAAAAAATTATTATCTTACATGTTTGAGGTTTGCTTGATTGTCATAATGTGTGTGAATGATACCATTCATCCCTACCTATTTTCTCCATCACCAAGTAAGTTATTTGAGTCCAAGGGGAGTTTTTTGTTGCTCGTACTGCAGATGGCAATATCGGTCCACTAGTAAAGGACTATTAAAGGCTATAAAAGCCTCCACTCTTCTGGGAAGGCTTTCCACTAGACGTTGGAACATTGCTGTGGGGACTTGCTTCCATTCAGCCACAAGGGCATTAGTGATGTCGGGCACTGATTTTGGGCGATTTAGCCTGGCTCGCAGTTGACGTAGCAATTCATCCCAAAGGTGTTCGATGGGGTTGAGTTCAGGGCTCTGTGCAGGCCAGTCAAGTTCTTCCACACCGATCTTGACAAACCATTTCTGTATGGGTCTCGCTTTGTGCATGGCGGCATCGTCATGCTGAAACAGGAAAGGGCCTTCCCCAAACTGCTGCCACAAGTTGCAAGCACGGAATTGTCTAGAATGTCATTGTACGCAGTATGGTTAAGATTTCCCTTCACTGGAAACAAAGGGCATAGCCCGAACCATGAAAAACAGCCCCAGACCTTTATTCCTCCTACACCAAACTTTATATTTGGCACTATGCATTGGGGCACTTAGCGTTCTCCTGGCATCCGCCAAACTCAGATTTGTCCGTCAGACTGCCAGATGGTGAAACATGATTCATCACTCCAGAGAATGCGTTTCCATTGCTCTAGAGTTCAATGGCAGCGAGCTTTACATCACTCCAGCGGACACTTGGCATTGCGCATGGTGATCTCAGGCTTGTCTGCGGCTGCTCGGCCATGGAAACTCATTTCATGAAGCTCCCGATGATTAGTTCTTGGTAGTGAGGGTTGCAACCAAGGACAGACAAGTTTTACGCGCTACATGCTTTAGCCCGTTCTGTAAGCTTGTGTGGCCTACCACTTCGCGGCTAAGCCGCTATTGCTCCTAGATGTTTCCACTTCACAATAATAGCACTTACAGTTGACCCAGGCAGCTCTAGCAGGGCAGAAATTTGACAAATTGACTTTTTGTAAGTGCCACATTGAAAGTCACTGAGCTCTTCAGTAAGGCCATTTTACTGCCAATGTTTGTCTGTGAAGATTGCATGGCTATGTGCTTTACACACCTGTCAGCAACGGGTGTGGCTGAAATAGTGAAATCCACTAATTTCAAAGGAATCCACTAATTTGAAAGGGTGTCCACATACCTTTGTATATAGGGTATATATGGTAATACAAGTGTATCTCTCTCTCTTTAGTTTTAATTGTATCTTCGAATCACCTGTTCCAGTAGAACAATTAGCCTAGCCATCTACTTCCCACGTTACAATTGTGCACTTGTTGAAACAAAATATGCAAATTATGAACTCTTTAACATCAATTCTGTTGAATTGAGTTCAGGCGGCGGTTGCAGGGAAGGTGGTGGCATGATTCATGGCTACCTTCCTTACTTTCCACAGCAAAGACATCACGTTTATAATGTCATTCTCACACACTGGTTTAACTTACCGGGTGTTGAGCCTGGGTTAGCTAGCAAGTCTTTAGGTCTTCAATAAGATTATGTCCCTGCACAAGACTACACTATCAAGCAAACAACTTCAGTTACATGTGCCTGTGGAACTACATGTAGAAAGTTAATTAAATGGCATAAATCATTCTGTCATTTTGTTTGTTGATTATAAGACATTTGTTTGACTCACACCAGACCCCTCTGTGGTTTGTACTTTGTGTATGTAATGCATCTTGACTTAGACGATATGCTGCTTCAGGTTGAAGGACACAGCTTATTATTAAACATTTGACTGCTATACCACTATAATTTGAATTCAACATCATTCACTACAATTTGCTTCAATATCAACAGGAATACTTCTAATTAGAGCTAACGCATCATGATCATTGCAAAACATTATACAGTCTTATCAAAACAAGGATAGGTCTAGGAATTTGGTTCAAAAGCTCTAACCACATGATTTTATGTGCAAGAACAATGTAAGGTTGAACGAAGGTTCTGTTTACAGAATGAAGACAGTTAGAGACAGAGAGAGAGAGAGAGAGAGAGAGAGAGAGAGAGAGAGAGAGAGAGAGAGAGAGAGAGAGAGAGAGAGAGAGAGAGTGGGGGAGAGAGAGAGTGGGGGAGAGAGAGAGAGAGAGTGGGGGAGAGAGAGAGAGAGAGAGTGGGGAGAGAGAGAGAGAGAGAGAGAGAGAGAGAGAGAGAGAGAGTGGGGGAGAGAGAGAGTGGGGGAGAGAGAGAGTCTCCACTAGACAGTCAAACTTGAACCCCTGCCTTGAGGACATAGCATATTGTGAATGTAGAATGTCTTTCTGATTTGACCATGTTTTTTCTTCTTCAAAAATGCAAGAAATGTAAAACATTTGCTAAACTTTACCTACAGCTGTACGCAACAGAAATACATCTGGAGGAAAATCCCAACATGTAAGTAGAAAGTATGATATTGGTTAGTGGGTAATGTTTCACTACTACCTGGCTTACCTTGCACATGTGCATGTACAGCAGGCCTATCTAGGTATTTAAAAATACAACATTAGAAACATAGAGTTACATTAACAAGGCAAATGTTATAATGTTTATATGTTTAATGTGAATGCTTATCGTCTTCAAAGCCAAATAGCTACTTTCAATACTGTTAATCCTGAAAGTATTTGTAATTACATTTTAATTGGATTTTGTGCAGCAACAATAATTGCTAATTGTGCATTTTCCCAAGGGAGATTTTACGTGCTAACGGCACATGAAGGTAAGGCCTTTCATTATCATGTATGTGTGTGTGTGTGTGTGTGTGTGTGTGTGTGTGTGTGTGTGTGTGTGTGTGTGTGTGTGTGTGTGTGTGTGTGTGTGTGTGTGTGTGTGTGAGGGTGTGTGTGTGTGTGTGTGTGTGTGTGTGCGTGCGTGTGTGTGTGTGCGTGCGTGCGTGTGTGTAAACACATCCAGATGTCCATGCCCTCCTGAGGCTCGAAGAGCGAGAGAGGTGAGAAACTGCCTTGTTAAATGAGTGCATGTAAACCATTAAAAGTGCCAATAATCCCATCTCTTTATGCTACCTATCTTCTCTATATTTCAATCATTTGTATTGATTTAATTATCAAAACAAGAAATTCCAAGTGTGATTACTGAAAAAACTAACATCAGATTTTTACATTTTCTATAAGCTCTGCTTGTAAGAGGAACATTTCCCCTCTGAAATGTCATAAGATTAAGAGACTTTAAGACTGTATTTGTAATTACTAATGATTTGTTGAATATCATACTTGATAATTACATTCAAAATAAAGCTGATTGTTTATGAAGGTACTACTCACTATGGCAGGGGTCCTCAATCGTTACCCTACGAGGACCGGAGCCTGCTGGGTTTCTGTTCTACCTGATCATTAATTGCACACACCTGGTGTTCCAGGTCTAAATCAGTCCCCGATTAGAGGGGAACAATAAAAAAAATGCAGTGGAACTGTAACTTGAGTTTGAGGGCACCATGGCTTCACAAGTGGGTACATGTGTGAATGCAGGTTGGCAGGTGTTAACATGTGGAGAATTTAGTTATTTTTATCTGCCAATTGTGGATGCAAAAAATGTGTGCATTTTGTAAATCTTGTGAAATGGTCCATGGCTACCATAGGGTGTCTGTTAAATTATTATAGTGCAGTACATTCAGTTAAATCAGCTGTTTCCTGGTTTTAAGATTGTTTAGGGTGCTGTATGCAATTGAGCTGTCTGAGATAGAGGGCATATGTACAGTGCTTTGCGAAAGTATTCGGCCCCCTTGAACTTTGCGACCTTTTGCCACATTTCAGACTTCAAACATAAAGATATAAAACTGTATTTTTTTGTGAAGAATCAACAACAAGTGGGACACAATCATGAAGTGGAACGACATTTATTGGATATTTCAAACTTTTTTAACAAATCAAAAACTGAAAAATTGGGCGTGCAAAATTATTCAGCCCCCTTAAGTTAATACTTTGTAGCGCCACCTTTTGCTGCGGTTACAGCTGTAAGTCGCTTGGGGTATGTCTCTATCAGTTTTGCACATCGAGAGACTGAAAATCTTTCCCATTCCTCCTTGCAAAACAGCTCGAGCTCAGTGAGGTTGGATGGAGAGCATTTGTGAACAGCAGTTTTCAGTTCTTTCCACAGATTCTCGATTGGATTCAGGTCTGGACTTTGACTTGGCCATTCTAACACCTGGATATGTTTATTTTTGAACCATTCCATTGTAGATTTTGCTTTATGTTTTGGATCATTGTCTTGTTGGAAGACAAATCTCCGTCCCAGTCTCAGGTCTTTTGCAGACTCCATCAGGTTTTCTTCCAGAATGGTCCTGAATTTGGCTCCATCCATCTTCCCATCAATTTTAACCATCTTCCCTGTCCCTGCTGAAGAAAAGCAGGCCCAAACCATGATGCTGCCACCACCATGTTTGACAGTGGGGATGGTGTGTTCAGGGTGATGAGCTGTGTTGCTTTTACGCCAAACATAACGTTTTGCATTGTTGCCAAAAAGTTCAATTTTGTTTTCATCTGACCAGAGCACCTTCTTCCACATGTTTGGTGTGTCTCCCAGGTGTGGCAAACTTTAAACAACACTTTTTATGGATATCTTTAAGAAATGGCTTTCTTCTTGCCACTCTTCCATAAAGGCCAGATTTGTGCAATATACGACTGATTGTTGTCCTATGGACAGAGTCTCCCACCTCAGCTGTAGATCTCTGCAGTTCATCCAGAGTGATCATGGGCCTCTTGGCTGCATCTCTGATCAGTCTTCTCCTTGTATGAGCTGAAAGTTTAGAGGGACGGCCAGGTCTTGGTAGATTTGCAGTGGTCTGATACTCCTTCCATTTCAATATTATCACTTGCACAGTGCTCCTTGGGATGTTTAAAGCTTGGGAAATCTTTTTGTATCCAAATCTGGCTTTAAACTTCTTCACAACAGTATCTCGGACCTGCCTGGTGTGTTCCTTGTTCTTCATGATGCTCTCTGCGCTTTTAACGGACCTCTGAGACTATCACAGTGCAGGTGCATTTATACGGAGACTTGATTACACACAGGTGGATTGTATTTATCATCATTAGTCATTTAGGTCAACATTGGATCATTCAGAGATCCTCACTGAACTTCTGGAGAGAGTTTGCTGCACTGAAAGTAAAGGAGCTGAATAATTTTGCACGCCCAATTTTTCAGTTTTTGATTTGTTAAAAAAGTTTGAAATATCCAATAAATGTCGTTACACTTCATGATTGTGTCCCACTTGTTGTTGATTCTTCACAAAAAAATACAGTTTTATATCTTTATGTTTGAAGCCTGAAATGTGGCAAAAGGTCGCAAAGTTCAAGGGGGCCGAATACTTTCGCAAGGCACTGTATATCTCTTTTGGGCTCCTGATCAGTGGAGGAGGGGGAGAATGAGAAAGAGACAGAGAGAAATAGCGGGAGAAAGAGCATCAGACTCTCCAGCTGGGGAGGTGCATGTTGGGAATGTGTCTGGCCTGTTGTGGTAAGTGGTAAGTTGTCTCTTTGGCGGGGTAGAGGGAGAGGAGCCTTTGACACGTTTCCCATTGGGGAGGGATAGGAGGGCAGACGGGGAGGGAGAGCGGCACAGGGAGTTTCATGCTGGCTAGAGTCAACCTCAGCCAGGCTTAGATGAAAGAGGAGGCATGACTATCCCTCCCACTGCCCCAGATAGCAGCCCAATATGGGATCTTCTCAAACTGCCAGAGGGATGAGCTACAGCCTAGCAGACAGACCACAATGTGATGTGCAACAGGACACGTCTTACTGAGCAGTCATGCATGGTAGAAAAAATGCCAACTCACTGCCTGGCCTCAGAGCCATGCAAAACATCCTTATGTATTTCTGAGCACCTCCAAGATGTCTGATACCTACTAATGGAAACGAAAGCAGGGAGGTTGGTCGGGGAGGATGGGTGGACGTAATCCAATGCAAAGGTTTTGTGTTCAAGTTGCGTAATTTTAGCTAACCCTTCTCCTAACCCTTATTCAAAACTTAACCCATTTCAACTAAACTGCTACGTAAATTCTCCTAACCATTGTCGTTAGTTACCATAACTGCCAAAGTTAATTCTCCCTGTAATTCTCCTTTATTGTTACAGTGCAAAAAGCAATCTGAGAGAAAGAAGCATAATACTACGAATCATTGTCACGTCCTGACCATGGAGAGCATTTATTTTCTATGGTTGAGTAGGTCTGGGCGTGACTAAGGGTTGATCTAGTTTATATTTTCTATGTGGGGTTCTAGGTTTATTTTCTATGTTGGTTATTTGTATGATTCCCAATTAGAGGCAGCTGGTAATCGCTGTCTCTAATTGGGGATCATACTTAAGTAGAATTTTTTCCAGCTGTGGGTTATGGGATATTGTTGCCTGTTCGCACTGCATTGTCGTCACGTTTCGTTTATTCTTTAATGTTTTGTTTTTTCTAAGTTTCACTGACTAATAAATATGTGGAACTCTACGTACGCTGCGCCTTGGTCCGTCTATACTAACGAATGTGACAGAATTTCCCATCAACAAAGGACCAAGCAGCATGCCCAGGAGGAGGAAGTATCCTGGACTTGGGAAGAGATCCTAGATGGGAAGGGATCCTGGACTTGGGAGGAAATCCTGGCAGGACAGGATCGCCTTCCTTGGCGGGAGTCGCTTAGGAGCATGAGAGGACAGCGACGACGTCGGGGAGGAAGGCCACAGAAACCCCAATAATTTTTCTGGGGGGGAGCAGTCGGCGAAGCCAAGGAGTGAACCAGAGCCAGTCTGTGAGAAGAGGGAGAATTTGGAGGAGAGAGAAATGGGAGAGTTGTTGAGTTGGTGGAGGATGCACGGCATTTGCCCTAAGGAACGTGTTGTCAGTTTAGTGCCACCTGAGTCAGCTCCCCGTACTCGTCCTGAGAAGTGTGTTAAAGTTCCGGTACAATGTGTGCCGGTTCTACGCACCGTGTCTCTAGTGCGCCTCCATAGCCCAGTACGTCCTGTGCCAGCTCCCGCACTTGCCGTGCGAAGGTTGTCATCTGTCCAGGACATGTTGTGCTAGCTCTACGCTCCAGACCTCCAGTGCGCCTCCACAGCCCAGTACGTCCTGTGCCTGCTCCTCGCACTCCCCCTCAAGTGCGCCTTCCCAGTCCGGTACGTCCTGTTCCTGCTCCTCGCACTCTCCCTCAAGTGCGCCTTCCCAGTCAGGTGCGTGTCACCTGTCTGGCGCCACCTGTGCCGGCTACACGCATCAGGCTTCCAGTGCGCCTCCCCAGTCCAGAGCTTCCGGCGACGTTCCCCAGTCCGAAGCTTCCGGTGACGTACCCCAGTCCGGAACCTCTAGCGACGTTCCCCGGTCCGGAACCTCCAGCGACGTTCCCCGGTCCGGAACCTCCTGAGACGGTCCATGGTCCGGAACCTCCTGAGACGGTCAATGGTCCCGAACCTCCTGCGAGGGTCAACGGTCCGGAACCTCAAGCTCCACGGCTGGCGCCTTCCCCTGCGCCGATGCTCAGTCTAAGCACGGCGTACAGTCCAGTTCCAAGGCCAGAGTCTTCTTTGGCATTGGTGCCCAGTAAAGGAACAGCGTTCAGTCCCGCTCCATGGCAGGAGTCTTCATCTGCACCAAGGTCCAGAGCATCCTGTCGGGCTGTATCACCGCCTGGTACGGCAACTGCTCCGCCCACAACCGTAAGGCTCTCCAGAGGGTAGTGAGGTCTGCACAACACATCACCGGGGGCAAACTACCTGCCCTCCAGGACACCTACACCACCCAATGTCACAGGAAGGCCATAAAGATCATCAAGAACAACAACCACCTGAGCCACTGCCTGTTCACCCCGCTATCATCCAGAAGGCGAGGTCAGTACAGGTGCATCAAAGCAGGGACCGAGAGACTGAAAAACAGCTTCTATCTCAAGGCCATCAGACTGTTAAACAGCCACCACTAACATTGAGTGGCTGCTGCCAACATACTGACTCAGCTCCAGCCACTTTAATAATGGAAAGTGATGGGAATTGATGTAAAAATGTATCACTAGCCACTTTAAACAATGCCACTTAATATAATGTTTACATACCCTACATTACTCATCCTGTATGTACATGCATATACTGTACTCTTTATCATATCCTGCATCTTGCCATCTTTATGTAATACATGTATCACTAGCCACTTTAAACTATGCCACTTTATGTTTATATACCCTACAATACTCATCTCATATGTATATACTGTACTCTATACCATCTACTGCATCTTGCCTATGCCGTTCTGTACCATCACTCATTCATATATCTTTATGTACATATTCTTTATCCCTTTACACTTGTGTGTATAAGGTAGTAGTTGTGGAATTGTTAGGTTAGATTACTCGTTGGTTATTACTGCATTGTCGGAACTAGAAGCACAAGCATTTCGCTACACTCGCATTAACATCTGCTAACCATGTGAATGTGACAAATAAAATTTGATTTGATTTGATTTAATTGGGGATTATACTTAAGTCAATTTTTTTTCCACCTGTGGGTTATGGGATATTGTTTATGTTTAGTTACTGCATTGTTGTCACATTTAGTTTATTCTTTATTGTTTTGTTTTTTCTAAGGTTCACTGTCTAATAAATATGTGGAACTCTACGTACGCTGCGTCTTGGTCCGTCTATACTAACGAATGTGACAATCATCCAATTCGCATGCTATTATATGACCGGGTAAGACATATGATAGTATACGTGCTATAATTCATATTATATTTTACGACCGCTATTCCATTCATAAAGTAACGTAACATTATATGTCATACTAAATGGACTATCACAGATCTATGTACAGAATAATACAAATTCCACTGACACCACATTGCTCAGATACCCAGCTCACAGTGCACGTGCACATACGCATATGCTCACACACCACCAGTGAATAAGCAAGTAAAATAAAGAGTGCTGAAGTGGGAGCGTGATTCGTGGTGGTAGTCAGCAGTGTTTTATTGCACGTTTAACGAGTACCACTCCCCAGTTCACTGTCGTCCACTTGGGGCAGCGGTGCCCCCAGCAGCTCCTCTCTTTGCTGAGCTGGGTCAGGTGCTTACTGTTGTCCTCTGAAACAGGTCGACCTGACCTGGTCATACAGCTCACCTTACAGTTCTTCCATCTTTTACCACAGGTGGCAGAGCACTGTAAGAGGAGGGGTTGTACAGAGAACAAATACCAGAACAATGTCAAGTAGTTTATGACTTCAATGGGAATAGTTTAAATACCTTTTATCATTCACTTGATTCGTTTTTCAGTCTACTTCTTCTTGAGAACAATATCACACATGTACAGGGCTTCAGAGTGCACAACAGGTTAGGGACATTTTCATTAGCAAATACAGTACATAACATGGGATCGTGCATAAGTCATGAGAATTGGTTTGAATCCAAATAAACATAGATTAGACATAGACATTTCCCACATTTAGCACTTTGATATTTGATAAATTGAGATTTTCATTTACTGACATTCACACAAAAAAACATTTGCTACAGTGCATCGTTTTTTGCTTTTTGTGAAAGCAAGCGGAGCGTACAGAAATGTGCGACGGAAGCTGAGGCCCCTTAGTTAAACGGATGAAGTCCATATTAGAAGGTAGAGTCATTTAGAGTTAGTTGCTGCGCTGTGAGCCAAGCATACAGTACACAGTCAGCAGCCACGTTCACATCCAGGGTCATTGAGCAGGCCCAGGTCTAACTCTGTCTGACAGGCAGGCACCCCACACCAGCACCCCCCAGCACAGTCCAGTACTCCCAGGCCTGTGAGTTCAGTGGGGCTGTTGGGTTCGGGTTGGGTAATCAAAGCATGTCAGAGTGTGAGCCCCTGGGGCATTTAAGCCCTGAACAGCACCTGACAAGCAATCCTGTCTCCCAGGCTGTGTGCTACCCGGAAGACCAGAGCCAAGCGCATGCAAGGAACAATGAGCCATCAAGCCACATTCAAACAGCCAGAAAGCTGAAGCCTGGAGGAAAAAAGGTAATATAGCTAGCACCTTTCAAAATTAAGGCAACTTTATACTGATATATCACTGATATTATATAAGACTGATTTGTTGCTGGGCTGCTTATCTATCTAGCAAGCTAGCTACCCAACAAATTGGGGACGTCATGAGGGCCATTTAGCGATGTTCCCATTAGGTTCCTTAAGTTTCGGTGCAACGTTATCCCACTGAAGTTTGGAGACACACTCCAAGAACATTGGGTGATGGTCCCATGGGAACGTTCTCTGGGGGACTTTTGTGTAGTTCCCTCTAAGTTACCAGGGTGTCACTGAGGACCATGTCAGGACCTTTATCGGGTGTTCTCAGGACTAATTTACCAGTCCTTGGGACATTGCATGATGGTCCCAAGGGAATGTTCTCTAAGGCACCTATTTATAGTCCCGGTTTGTCCCGAGGATGTTTTTAGGATGTACTTGGGACGTTGTGTCATGTTCCCCTGAAGTTCCCCTATATGTTCTTGGGACGTTGGTCCCCTGGAGATTTTGTCTTGTTCCCGGTTTGCCCTTGGGACGTTTTTAGAATGTTCCTTGGACGTTGTGTCATGGTCACCTGGAGGTCTTGTCTAGTTCCTGGTTAGTCATCGGGACGTCCTGGGCTGGTGCTGCAGATGGATATATCCGCTAATATAGAACTATTAAAAGCCCAGTGCATCAACTTTGTAAAAAAAAAGAGTTTTTTCAGGGGTTGTTTCAGTACCGGTACTTCCCATGGCTATGACTCCTGAATCACTGGGCGAAAAGGGTCCATATCAGGGGATATCTTTGCATTACACGTTTTTGATAGTCTAGAGAATATAGTGCATTTCCAATGCATATTATCAGTCTTTGGATATGTCCTACATCCTGAAGAATTCTGAATCCAGATATGCCTTTAATACACATATGATATTTTGAGATTACTCCGAATATCACACTTGGACATTTTCCTATAGTCGGATAAGGACTCATTCAATATCCTGAGATATGTGACATTCTATTTTCTCTCTTCATGTTGACAAATACTGACTGTATACTGTACAATGCATATCTGTTTTTTCTCAGCACATTCAAGATATTATGCTATATCGATTCCATATCAGGACCTTGATATGGTTTTTGATATGCTGAAACTAAGGATGATTTCAGATGCATTTCTGAGTTTTCAGCACATGCTCAATAATTGGACAAAATATGGAATCCATATTTTTCTTTCATGCACAAATTATTTGTTCCCCCTTCTCGCCCCCCTGCCTCGTCCCGTCGACTAGGGTGCTGCAGTCTTCTTGGGCAGGACGCTAAAAGCTTGGCACATCTGTATTTGGGGAGTTTCTCCCACTCTTCTCTGCATATCCTCTCAAGCTCTGTCAGGTTGGAGGGGGAGTGTTGCTGCACAGCTATTTTCAGACGTATGTTGTAGCCCCAAACCCAGACCACCCTAAGGACTTCCCTGCCTTAGCTGTGGGGAGATGGGTTCTCTTACCAAGACTACAAAGCACTCCCCCAGTTTATATTAGCCTCCTGTTGAAATGGGTTGCACCTTAACTCTTATTTAAGCATTGTTGTTTGTTTTTTTGCTATTCCGACTAGTGCTTGTGTACATTTTGGTGTTATTTTTCCTTCCGGCTTGTGTTCGGATAAGAAGCAACGTTGAATTCGACCTGTGACAATAAATGCGCTGTTGAAGATAAGGGCTTGTCTCATCCAACTTTGTTCCCTATAAAGGACACGACCGACCAACGCTAACGTCGGTCTTGCACAGCCTCAGAATATTTGCAGCCATTTTCTGATTATTTCCCAATGATTCTACATGTTGAATGGCCACTGTTCGTCGACACCCAGCAGGTGATCTACTGCTCACGGCTGACGTTCGTGTTGGTCTGTTTTGTCTTTTACATACTTGAGTTATAGTTAATGGATATTCTACATTATGTACCTCAGTGGTGACATCACAGATGTACAGCTGCAGACACTGAACATTCAGATCACTCACCACAGCACACAATATTTTGTATTTAACCTTTATTTAACTTATTTACAATGACGGACAACCTACATTAGGGCTGTGTTTAAACAGGCAGCCTAATATTGGTCTTTTGACCAATCAGATCAGATCTTTTGCCAATAATTGGGCAAAAAAAATCTAATTGGGCTGCACTCGCATTAACATCTGCTAACCATGTGTATGTGACAAATAAAATTTGATTTGATTTGATTTGTGTAAATGCAGCCTAAGATCATAAAAAATATACTCCCCTGTGATCAGCAACCACTTTCCAGCTCCTGTTCTCAGTTGCTCTAATCTGGCACAATAGAGTGTACAAGAAAGTCATAAGTAGTGAATAGTTATAGCCAGGGGTGTCCATGAACAGAATTCTATTTGTTTTTGTGTAGCACATGCACAGGACGTCAACATGCTTCGAGAAATGACAGTCATAACCTGGTCCCAAGTAAATAACTGTCAAAGACAACGGTCAGTATTAGTGGTGGTATTTATTTTAGAAGGCTGCTCTATTCCATGTGCTCGGAGCAGATATTTAGTGTATGATAATCATGAATGAAATGAGGCCCTCACCACCTGGGGTGGCCCGTCAGAAAGTCCAGGACCCAGTTGCACAGGGCGGGGTCGAGCCCTAGGGTCTCGAGCCCCAGGGTCTCGAGCTTAATGATGAGTTTGGAGGGTACTATGGTATTGAATGCTGAGCTGTAGTCAATGAACAGCATTCTTGAATAGGTATTCCGTTTGTCCAGATGGGATAGGGGAGTGTGCAGTGTGATGGCAATTGTGTCGTCTGTGGACCTATTGGGGAGGTAAGCAAATTGGAGTGGGTCTAGGATATCAGGTAGGCTGGAGGTGATAAGATCCTTGACTAGTCTCTCAAAGCACTTCATGATGACAGAAGTGAGTGCTACGGGTCGATAGTAATTTAGTTCAGTTACCTTAGCTTTCTTGGGAACAGGAACAATGGTGGCCATCTTGAAGCACGTGGGCACAGCAGACTGGGATAAGGATTGATTGAATATGTCCGTAAACACCATAAATGATTCTATGCATTACATTTCTATTGGCAATATTCTGAAACATGCTCTCAAAAGAGCATATCCTCTATAATAGCCACTGTGCTTCTTCTAGAGGTCCAGTTTGAGATAGTTTTTTCACAGATTATTTAATCTACAAAACACCTCAACTCCCAAACTGGGCATGAACTGATCCATATCATACAAAGGTTAAGACATCTGAACAGTGCCTAGCTCAGAAGGACCTTCATCAACAAGCAGATTGACATGTTAGTGTTACAGTTCAGGATCATTCTGGTTTGCTATGGCATATTTCTACTAGTTGGTAAACAAGCAGGCAATGAGCATCTACTTCTGAAATGGCTCTTCATTCCCACTACCTATGGCCAGGACTAGTTGTGCACTATACAGGGTATATAGAGTGTCATTTTAAGACACACATCCTTGATGTTATACTTTTGTTCCATGAAATGAACAGAACAATATAAAAAAGTGCCTTGTGATTAAAAGGGTTGGCAAATGTATTCCAAACTTGCCAAACATGGCTTACATCTTAATCAAATCTTCCCATTCACAGTTAGAGACTGTTAGAGACTGTTAGAGACACTTAATAAACAATTGACTGGACTGGTTCAAGTAAAATAAATCCCTTTTAAGAAATTAAAACAAAATCTCCATTTGCTGGAGCTGTAGGTCGACTGGACTCCTATAGAACTCTTTTAGAATTCCAGAACCCCAGGCTCAGCATAGTAGAGGAGCTCTGGCTTTGGGTATGGAGTGACTGGAGGGACAAAATGCACACAGTTACACACATTCAGAGAGAAATGGGACATACAGATCATATGGGGGCGGCAGGGTAGCCTAGTGGTTAGAGCGTTGGACTAGTAACCGGAAGGTTGCGAGTTCAAACCCCCGAGCTGACAAGGTACAAATCTGTCGTTCTGCCCCTGAACAGGCAGTTAACCCACTGTTCCCAGGCCGTCATTGAAAATAAGAATTTGTTCTTAACTGACTTGCCTGGCTAAATAAAGGTAAAATAAAAAAAAATAAATAAAATACCGCATAACCTCAGTAATAATACATTGTCTTCTTTTCATTAAAGACCCTAAAGAGGGATTAAGAATGACACAATATGCAATAGTTTACTATGCATGCAGTCTGTCCATTTAATCTTAATAAGAGGTTGAATCCAAAGAAAGGAGTTGAGGCGATAGGTGGGCTTGCCTTCTGAGGGGCAGGTTGCCTGTTTAGGTTGAGCAGGTTGCTTGTGCTGACAGGGCTGCCTGCGTTGACTGTGTTGTTGTTGGCTGTGTCTTTATGGCAGCCACTGGGACACTGGCCACTACATGCATGCTTCATAGAGACCCGGCTAGCTTGGATTGGCACAGGGAGCCAGCAGAGAGAAGGGAAGGGGTTAAATGATTCAACATGGAACCATGAATGGCAGCATCCTGACTTATAAGCCTCTGAGTCTGCTATTGAATCTGATCAACCTGGCTGGAATAGCGCTCACCCACAGTATCATATGCATCATATGAATCCCGAGCTGATTGGGCGGAATGTATATTGGAGTGGGTCAAGGGTTTTTGGGATAATGGTGTTAATGTGAGCCATTACCAGCCTTTCAAAGCACTTCATGGCTACGGACCTGAGTGCTACGGGTCTATAGTCATTTAGGCAGGTTGCCTTAGTGTTCTTGGGCACAGGGACTATGGTGGTCTGCTTGAAACATGTTAGTATTACAGACTCAATCAGGGACATGAAAATGTCAGTGAAGGCACCAGCCAGTTGGTCAGCACATGCTCGGAGCACACGTCCTGGTAATCCGTCTGGCCCCATGGCCTTGTGAATGTTGACCTGTTTAAAGGTCTTGCTCACGGCTACGGAGAGCGTGATCACACAGTTGTCCGGAACAGCTGATGCTCTCATGCATGCCTCAGTGTTGCTTGCCAGCATCCGTCTGTGATGGTAAATAAACAGCCACGAAAAGTATGGATGAAAACTCTCTTGGCAAGTAGTGTGGTCTACAGTTTATCATAAGATACTCCACTTCAGGCGAGCAAAATAAGACTTCCTTAGAATTCATGCACCAGCTGTTGTTTACAAAAATGCACAGACCCCCCCCCCCCCCCCCCCCCGTCTTACCGGAGTGTGCTGTTCTATCTTGCCGGTGCAGCGTATATCCCGCTAGTTGAATATCTATGTCATCATTCAGCCACGATTTCGTGAAACACAAGATGTTGCAGTTCAGGATGTCCCGTTGGTAGGATATTCATGATCGTACCTTGTCTAATTTATTGTCCAATGATTTCATGTTGGCAAGTAATATTGACGGTAACGGCTGATTTCCCACTCGCCGTCTGTGGATCCTTACGAGGCACCCCGCTCTGTGTCCTCTGTACCTGCGTCTCTTTCTCTTGCCAATGATGGGGATGTTGGCCTTGTCGGGTGTTCGAAGTATATCCTGTGCGTCCTGCTTGTTGAAGAAAAACTCTGTCTAATTCAAGGTGAGTGATCGCTTTCCTGAGATCCAGAAGCTCTTTTTTTCCCTACGATATGGTGGCAGAAACATTATGTACAAAATAAGTTACAAATAATGAGAAAAAAAACCCACATAATAGCACAATTGGTTAGGCGCCCGTAAACTGCTGCCACTTCCGGCGCCAGTTGTCTTAATTTTGAAAGATACAAGCTATATTACCTTTTATCCTCTAGGCTTCAGCTTTCTGGCTCTGTTTGAATGTGGCTTCATTGCTCTTTGTTCCTTGCATGCGACTGGCTTTGGTCTTGGGGGTGGCACACAGCCTGGGAGACAGGACTGCCTGTCAGGCGCTGTTCAGGGCTTAAATGCCCCATGAGCAGTGTAGAGTTGCAAGTACAGATAGGATGCGACAGGCTCTCGGTTGAACAAGTAAGTATCCCAGCATGGCGCACTGCACTGCTCAGTGAGGGACCGCGCCGGACAGGAACCCACGACAACCTTTCACCTCATTTAGGAGAGGGAGGGCGGGGCTAAATGTCCCCAGGGCCCAGAGGACAACAACTGGAAGTTACTTCCCACCGGAAATTACTGTAGAAGTGAGCACTTTGTGAATGGATTTGTTTTATATGCATTATACACTATTATTGGCATTTCATTTTATATTAACAAATGAAAATAAAAACACAAAATGAAAAGGAATGACAAATCTAAAGTTACTAAAAATCATTTAATTTAAAGCTGCAATATGTAATATTTTGGGACCACCAATTCACATAGAAATTTGAGGTATAGATCTGCCATTCTCTTTGAAAGCAAGTCTAAAAAGTAGTAGATTTATTCTAGTTTGGTACACCAGGATCAAACAGCTGAAAATACAATATTTTTGGTTATTGAAAAGATATTTCACAGCGGTTTAGATGGTACAATGATTCTCTACACTTTGATTGTTTTATCACATAAACTGAAATGAGGCAAACTATCAGAATTGTAGCATATTGCATCTTTAAGAGATGGAGAATGACATGATCAAATAAAAAATTATGCAAAACACCAACAATGTGTGGTTACTCTCTGTACCGCTATACATTTGAAAAATGTTTGTTCTAATGAATTTCAATAAACATAAGGGAGACCATTTTAATGTATGTACTGTAATATAATGTATACATGTCTTTCTATGAGGAGCCCCCTATTACATTTTGGTGTTTTGGCTTAAGGCTAATTTCAATCAGATTGTTCAAACACTTGAATTTGACTGATAGGCATAAATCCCCCACATCCAAATTAACATGAAAACATGCATTAGCCTATCATCAATGGTTTGACATTTGAAAGTAATTATTTCTAACATTGATAGAGCCTACACTTTCTAGCTCCGTTTTGAGCTTCTAACACGGAAGGGATAATAAGGAAGGGTGTTTTTTTGCACACAAGAAAAGCCGCTCACCGATATGTCAGCTCATACCACAGTTACACCTCCAACACCGCCAAAACATCTGCTATGCGGATGTCGGCCAACGTTGGTTAACGCTCGATCTGATTTAATCTAGGCCTTAGTCTCCAGATGTTCCTCACATGCATAAATCTGTAAGAGGCTGTTATTGGGCCCAGCATTGCGTGGTTCTGTTACCAGTTACAGTTAGCCCTCTTTTATAAGTACCACTTGAGGCCAGCCATCAGTCTGCATGAGGACTCTAAGAGCATGCAGGCCACTTCTACTTTTAAGGTGCTCTTATTGCCCATATATGGTGTTTTAGGTAACGTTCCAACTTAGATAATATTGTTTTACCCACTGGCCTACGAGCAGGCATTACAGTGGTGTTTGGAATTAGGATTTAGGTAGACACAGAGAGCAGACACACAGGCTAGGATCATGGTACTGGAGGGCCATTTAGGAGAAATAGTATTATACAAAAGCTTAAATCATTTAATAAAAGTCATTTACAACAAAGGGCAGGTAGTCAGACTGTGCAGCTTTTCAAATATCAGATAATTCCTCAAGGTTTTATATACTCTTTAACTGAGCTTTCCGGATATTTTACTCTGCTCCAATAACTTGCTATTACCTTGGATTTCAATCATTACAGCACTGTCACTAAGCACCAGGTAGTGAACACAAGTAAATCACCCACCAATTCTCTATATCCACAAACGATATGGGTGTCAACTGGACACCTTTATTACATGCAGTTAGTTAATGTGATTCATGCAGAAATTTACCCAACAACCACTACATAAACTAGACACTATAGCCTTGTTTATACCTGTCACTACCAAGTATGTCTTGATCTTGTCCACTTTCTTATTGTGCCCACATCTTCAGAAATGCATGTATGCATGGTATTAAAATGTGTCTTATCTGTCCACCGTTTCTGCATTGTGACCAGAGTTTCTGGTCTCTCCCTATGCAACTTATTTGACAGATTAATTGACAGATATATATTTTTTTAAGACACATATTGAAGCCTTAAGTCAGTAGTTCCACACGTCAATGATTTTAGAGAACAGGATAATGATTTAAATGGTTTCACTGTCCAGATGCGTCTACACTTGTAAGATTTCCAGACACAATGTGTGCCTGACAACCTTTAGAGATGGTCAGGAAGAGCGGATCACAATCAGATCACAATGCATCTTTCAATCATCTACACCTGTTTAAAAATGTGGGCACAATCAGAATCTGGACAAGATCAGGACAAAGGGTGTATTATGGCAACCAGGTATAAATGGGCTTATATTTTAGCATGCTCTGAGTGAAATGTATATATTGATATCAATGAAAAGTGTAATCATCACAAAACTACCTTTAATCTACAACACAATTTTCAACTATCACACTATTTTCAACTATCATGCAGTCA
The DNA here is from genome assembly GCF_045791955.1 of Oncorhynchus clarkii lewisi. Classification (NCBI taxonomy): domain Eukaryota; kingdom Metazoa; phylum Chordata; class Actinopteri; order Salmoniformes; family Salmonidae; genus Oncorhynchus; species Oncorhynchus clarkii. The sequence goes on from NC_092163.1 coordinate 60,714,256, forward strand.
GACACAATTCGATTGTACCATTCAAATCAGATGCTTTTATTTACAGTGTCAAATATAACAATGCCCTGGACAGACAGCAAGTTGTGCCTAAAATAAACCACATTCCAAAGTCTGCATTCCGTCCCGGAATCAAAGGCGACTGGGCCTTCCGGGCCCCCACAGACAACAGGGCTTTCCCGGCTTTTTTTCCTCGGATCACAGCCCTTTCCCAGAAGTCCATCCATACTGATTAGCTGTACAGCGAAGGGGCTCATCCCAGATCAAATGTGACCCTTGTCTTTCTGACGGGCTTTCATTTGAGTCACTGTCACCAGCCCCCCACCATCAGAACAATGTCATCAACCCACATTGGGCGAGGGGGGACTGGCGAGGGGCGGATGAGGGGGCAACGTAGTTGTAGAGCACGTGTTGCCAGGCACACAAAAAAAACATGTCAGGCATGAGGAGTGAATAAGCGCAGTAAGTGGGGGATCCATCTTGTCAGTGTCACAGAGAATAAAGATTTCCCTTGGTACAAAAGGCTTTGAACTTTGGCCGACAGAAAAATCATGATTGCTCAAATAGGTCACTGGGGCCCTGACCTCATAAGACAAGATTTTCATTCACTGAAAACACCCCTTTCCAAACACCAGTTAGTGAGCTCGAGTAATGCTCTCTGTAGAGATAATTTCCTATTTTATCCATAGTAGGTAATTTGGTTAATTATAATGATCACGTCCACGTTCCTAGTATAATTAGTGTAAAGTCTGAAGGAAATCGTCTTAATTAAAGCACAGACTTGTAGATTAGATTTTTAACAGGACTACAAGCTTGCCTGTGGTAGTGTAAGTGAATGTGTTTGCTTCACTATTAGTGTTTCCTCATGGCAATTATCTCATTTAATGAAACTATTTTTAGAAACCAGTGTCCCGGAGTGTACGTTTATCAGTTTTTTCCCTAGACACTAGTCCTCCTGTAACTAAGATGAGCTCAAGAGCGCAGATGTTTTGCCTCTCTTCTCCATACAGATGTATAGAGTTCGCAACATTTTATCTGTGCCATTATGGCATCTGCATCTCCATTTAAAGTAGTCCATGTTCTTCTGCTTTTGATATTTGAAAAACGTGTTTAAGCTAATATTGGTAATTTACCACCACCTGCAGTGCTGGATTCTTGAACCAAAGCTTGTGTGTCGTGAATTTATTGTGGCTACTAGATGGCAGTCATATAGCTTAACGCCATTTACAAACTAGGCTAACCAATTTGAAGAAGATAATGTTCTGATCATTGGCTGATTACTCCCAACCCATAGGAATCCCCACCCAGTTGGCTACATTAAAATGGCAGAAGCCCTCAATGGCAATGAGTGCTTCCACCTATTATCTTCTCTCATATGAGCTTCATTTTTCACTTTAGACAGTCATGGAATAAAACTACCTAGCTGTATGCTACATAAACTATAGGATAGACTTGAAAGAAAATCCATATAAATTGATGTTTTGGAACTTCATGAGCATAAGCAATCGTTCGTGATAGTTCATGAACATGATCTTTTACAGTAAATGAAATACACTTTTTAAGAGCACCTCTAGTTCATTTTAATCGTTACCTCCCTGTGAGCTAACATAAATTCAGCAAGTTCATATAAAATTAAATATTGACATGACATTATAATGAAGTAGAAATAAATACAGATCATTATATAAATATACACAAATGTATTTGAAACCCGAACTGATACTGCCATATGGAATGAGAGGCATAGAGTGCTTTATTTCTAGAGTCTGTTGGTATCAAACACATTGTAAATGCATCATCATGCATATACTGTATAACTGTGTTTTGCAATTTATTCTACAAATCAAATGATCGACAATTTCACAGTGACATGAGACTTATGTGCATGTGGAGTTGTATCAAGTAGTGTAAAAAGTTACTCACACTCTTTTTGGATTCATCATAATCAACCCAAACCTTATGGTTCCTTTTCATTACTCATATTAGAGATAGTTAGAAATGATAGTTTTCTTTAGTGAACAAGGTGAAGTGATAAATACACTCACTGCCTGCTTGAGAGCTGTGTTAACAGACCCTTAAAATAAGGTGTGATGTCTGCAATGTATGCACAGACATTAATGACCAGGAGGTTACAATTAGCCTTAGAAATGACTGGGTGGGCTCCAGGCAGAGGTTGCACCTTTACCACAGATCCAAGATCAGCTTTCACTACCCCAATTTCACTCGTAGCCATTGAGGTAGAACAAAACACAGACCCTAGATCATGATGAATGTGAATGAGGATGCAGCCCTCCGGCAGAAGATAATAGGTGGGTGGGGAGTGATGTTAGAAGAGAATGAGGTAGAAACATACGACTGGCTCAGAAGATGAGCTCCAGGTATATAGAGCACTATAAACTCTCCCTGTGGTCGCAGGCACTAACTGTGTGTTCACAAAGATAGGACATGGGGCATTCTCGTTGAGCTCCAACAGACAGAGGTTTGGTGGTGAATAAATCGAACACACTTAAAACATTATCTTTACCTTTTTAAAAACTACAACACATTTTCACCTAACATTACAATATTTTCGAGGGACATAATCAATAATCAACTCTTCGTAAAAAAAACATGACAAAAAAAAAAGAATATATACAACTTCTCAAAACACCAGTTTACATACATTTCTCTATGTCACAATAAACAGTTTATGACCTTAAGTTTGAAATAAAATATATAGTGATTATTTGATGTTTATATCTCATTTCTCCCTTGTTTTGCAAAAGCACCATTGTAAGTACAAGTTAATGGCTAGTTGAGTTGTGTTTGTTCCAAGTGAGGTATGGTTGAGCATAGCATATTTTCACATGTGTATTGAGCACTGGTGATCGCACCAAAATAAACTATTTACAAAAGCGAATATATAGACATATCTAACATGACATAAATACACTCATATCAAGCACCTTTTGAGCGGTGGGCCTTGGACCTACTGGTTGGGCCGGGTTCTTATGTCTGTGCCAGTAAAAAGGAAGGAATCTGGGTCCAGACTTCAAGCTGTGGTAAAATGACTATTATCCAGAAGAATCACATAATTGATCAAATAATACAGTTATCACTTTATTCTACAGTCCTATTTCAGCTGGTGTTGATTTAGTCTTAACTGAGAAACACTATTGTTTCTTTTAAGAATTTAGCATAATTGGTAACTACCCGGCACTTACATTACTAAACAGTAATCATTAGGTCATTATTATGTAATTACCATTTACAATGACATTTCTGAATAAATAGCAGGTAAATAGTGGACTGTAAAATAAGGTGTAAACAGACGATGATTAGTAAATTCTCTATAAAAACTGCATGTGCCTTAAAGGGGCAATCTGCGATTGCTACATCCGTTTAAAAAAAAAAACTTTTGTCATTCTATATAGCCATTGATTCTTGAAGAACATAATTTATGTTAACTAAAGAACTTAGTTTAACTGTCTAATCCCATCAGAACCCAAAATATAACCTTTATTTACTTCTTTGTTCGTAAACAATGTAATTGTAAACAAAACCCTGTATAACCTCAAAACATGGTTAAAACTATAATTGTCATGTCATGGATGGTCAGTCCTTGCATCCATAGCTCTGTCTATGCAATTAAGAGTGGTTACATTTATCCAGCCCCAACTCTTAGATGTTTACCGAAACAGAGTTGGGGGGTGGGGGGGGGGGGGGACTTTGTTATTGTTTGAACTGCATATTACACACTTTAAGACAAATTACATTTTTACAGTTATGATGGTCAATAAAGCTTTAGCATCAGAATGATGTATCCATCTCTAGAGTACATAAAAACTCATTTTCTTTGCCACAAAAACAAGAGTATGAATAGCAACAACACTCGAGTATATGTCCATTCTTTGGGTGTTAACAAAAAACAAAAAACAAACAATGCATCTTAAACTCCTGATATACAGAAACATTGATCAATATTTGCATATGAACAACGAATGACTAAGTGTGCGAATGCAAAGAGCAATAACAGAAACGTTGGATGTCAATTCTATATACATAGGAAACAAAGAAGAAAATCTCTTAAGTAATAAATTATCTTTGAAATCAATATTTTACAAACTAGCTTTGATTCTGATACAAACTGATCCTGAATTTTTGACACTAAGACTGATAACAGAGAAAGTGTTCTTATGGTCACAACTGTCAATTAAGCTTTTCATATGTTGTACTTTTTGGTGTGTTGTGTGTATTGTGTGTGTGTCCTGTCTCTTATGTGGAACAGAAATCAATTCCCAACTGTCTCTAGAAGGATGACAAGTCTCTGAGGCCAAGGGAAGGGTAACAGTGAAATGGAAAGTAGAGTTTCCAGCATGTAAGCGCTACAGAAACAACCTGCTCTCTCAAGTTTGATTGTTTGTTTGTCAAACTCTGTGTGTAGTGAAATGAGAAGACTTTTAAAAAAGATGGCGGAAGAAAATGTGTATATTTACGAGCGTACCGAGCTCCATGGGTCTGTGCTCCAATGGGGGTTAGACGGGCACGCATGAGTATTGCACTGCTCACGGTCGGGCGGTTTTTCTAGAATCTCACAACTCAGATCGTTAAAGCGTTCTCCGTTGGGCCTCTGACACGCCACCAGCCGTGTCTTTATTCCTCCACCACACGGCTTGGTACACTGCAGGACAGAGCAGGTGAAAGAATAGTGTGCAAACAGAGTCAGGACAGTTGATTCACTCCATTGTCACAATACAGTTATCTATGACCTCTGACCTTTAACCTCTTTCAGCTAGGGGGCACTATTTTATGTTTGGAAAAATAACATTCCCAATGTAAATGGCCTATTTCTCAGGCCCATATGCTAGAATATGCATATAATTGACAGATTAGGATAGAAAACACACTAACGTTTCCAAAACTGTCAAAATATTGTCTGTGAGTATAACATAACTGATATTGCAGGCGAAACCTGAGGAAAATCAAACAAGGAAGTGGCTTCTATTTTGAAAGCTCCATGTTCCATAGCCTGCCTTCGCTCCATTTAAAGGGATATCAACCAGATTCATTTTCCTATCGCTTCCTCAAGGTGTCAACAGTCTTTAGACATAGTTTCAGGCTTTTATTTTGAAAAATGAGCGAGAAAGATAACATTGCGTCAGGTGTTTGCATGACTTTTGCTTGCGCAGCAGAGTAGGGCAGCCATTGAATCTCCCTCTCCTACTGAAAAAGAGACAGTGCCGGTGATATATTAATATATTTTAAAAACAACCTGAGGATTGATTATAAAAAACATTTGACATGTTTCTGTGGACATTACGGATACTATTTAGAATTTTCGTCTGCGTTGTCGTGACCGCTCGAGCCTGTGGATATCTGAACATAACGCGCCAAACAAACAGAGGTATTTTGGATATAAAAATAATCTTTATGGAACAAAAGGAACATTTATTGTGTAACTGGGAGTCTCGTGAGTGAAAACATCCGAAGATCATCAAAGGTAAGCAATGAATTTTATTGCTTTTCAGATTTTCGTGACCAAGCTACTGTGATGCTAGGTGTTCATAATGTTTTGTCTAGTGATCGATAAATTTACACAAACGCTTGGATTGCTTTCGCTGTAAAGCACATTTTCATAATCTGACATGACAGGTGGATTAACAAAGAGCTAAACTGTGTTTTGCTATATTACACTTGTGATTTCATGAATATAAATATTTTTAGTAATATCATTTGAATGTGGCGCTCTGCAATTCAGCGGTTGTTGATGACAATTATCCCGCTAAAGGGATGGGTAGCGTCAAGAAGTTAACCCCTCACCTCCAGGTACATGATGACATACAGCCTAGCAAAGCAATTTCAGAAGAATGGAATTGTAGAATAATAACCGCTATGATAACGCCAAGGTTCATAACAAAGAGATGATGCATTCAAAGTGTGACTAAACCCCCTCAGTGTATCAGTGCTGTAGGATTGGGCTTGGGTTCTCTCACCTCTCCCCAGTTCCCATAGACCCACTGTGGACAGGGTCCGGACTCACAGGAGCGCTGCTCAATGGGTTTGGAGCGATCTTCACAGTTGTTGGCAGCATAACCATTCTCATCTTGGCACACCACCACACGCCTCTGGAAGCCGCCCGCACACGTGCTCGAGCACTGATGTCACAGGGAGGAGAACACAGAGTGAGACAAATGGTTCACACACTCTCACACGTACAGGTATGTATGCACTAACTCAGAGACAGGCAAGTAGACATTCAAACACTAATACACATACATTCATGAGCATGTATGGACACAATAACAAAAACATGTTCAAACACATCCATGCAAATGTATGGTGCTCATCTATGCACTCATAACTCACTGAGACAAGGGGATCCTGCAATAATAACAGTATACAAAACCACACATACATCTTTCTGGCAAGGGTCCGATTGACGGCAGAGACTATGTGCTTTGGGAAACTGGATGGATAATGTACTGCTATATTAAGACACATATCCTCAAGAAGAAAATAACTCTTGCTATTTCCCATAATCCATTAAATAACTCCAGCTATTTTGGGACACAGATTGTTGTGCAACTATAATAACCCCGTTTTTAATAACAGCTGTAGGCTGTACAATAGGCTATTAACCGCCAAAGCCATCAGCACAACTCATTGACCTTAGTCAGGGGTAGGCAACTAGATTCAGCCGCGGGACAATTTTTGTTGGAGCAGATGGTCAGGGGCCCGGAACATAATTATAATAATTTATACACTGCAAATTGACCACAACTCAGCCCAAAAAGGGATTATATTTTAAAATAACAATAATTTCATACCTTGATAACATTGAGACACGATCGTGTCATTTTTTAAATTTCTTAGAATACTTAGGAACAGATTTCCTAAATTAAACACATTTTTAAGAATATTCCTGGTGATTTTAGTCTTTTTTGACCAAAAACTAAATTCTATCCACTCACAAAAAATCAGTAAGAGACTTTTTAAAATCCATCGGGCCACCTGTTGCCGACCCCTGATATAGGTTGGATGCATTAATTCAATGTTAAGGACCCTAGGATTGCAAGATGATTGTAAATGGTTAATAAGAAATTCACCGCTCCCCAGGGTCCTGTCCTCCATTGGTGGGCCTGGGTCCGTCCTCCGCTGCGCCCATCGGCAGCTGTGGGTAGGTTGTTGCGGACGCCCCCGCTGGGCGAGGGGAAGGGTCGAGAATCACTGGAGCGGAGAGCAGGGCACTGGGACATGGCACACTCCTGCTCTGTGGCTGGACGGTCGTCAGGGTCACACTCCACCACATCCACTATCTGGTCACTGAGATTCAAACACACCACCTGGCGAGTGGTCTTCCCCTGCCCGCAGGATACAGAGCACTGTGTACACACACACACACACACACACACACACACACACACACACACACACACACACACACACACACACACACAGTAAGACAAACAACATACAAACACAAACAAACAATGCCGTGGCAGCTTAGGTCAGTGTCTTGTCGTTTTAAACATGGCTGACACAAACAGAAAGTGTAGTTACAGTACTTTAAGGGACCCAATTTGTCAAATCAGTGGAACTTTTAACAGGCACTGATCAGTGGAACTTTTAATATGCCTATGTACAAGCTAAAACTACAACACTGAGGCTGCTTTAAAAGTTGGGTCTCATAACGCTAGAACACAGTCATTAAACTTCATGAACTAACTGGCCCATCTATCCGCCATGCCATTCTGTAGTTATCACCCCCTCCATCAGGTATAATTTCCGGTTCCATTCCATATCAGGAGTGTCTAAAGGGAACTTTCAGAGTCAGATCCGTCTCTTTCTCTGCACTTCTGTTTGCTGTGGCCTTGGGCTGAGCTGCTTCCTGTCTGCCTGGAGGTCACTGAGTCGCTCTGGCATAAATAAGCAGTCAGGAAGACTCTCCCAGTCACAGGCTGTATATACAGTGGGGAGAACAAGTATTTGATACACCGCCGATTTTGCAGGTTTTCCTACTTACAGTACAAAGCATGTAGAGGTCTGTAATTTTTATCATAGGTACATCCAGAAAATAAGTAATTAATTTGCATTTTATTGCATGACATAAGTATTTGATACATCAGAAAAGCAGAACTTAATATTTGGTACAGAAACCTTTGTTTGCAATTACAGAGATCATACATTTCCTGTAGTTCTTGACCAGGTTTGCACACACTGCAGCAGGGATTTTGGCCCACTCCTACATACAGACCTTCTCCAGATCCTTCTGGTTTCGTGGCTGTTGCTGGGCAATACGGACTTTCAGCTCCCTCCAAAGATTTTCTATTGGGTTCAGGTCTGGAGACTGGCTAGGCCACTCCAGGACCTTGAGATGCTTCTTACGGAGCCACTCCTTAGTTGCCCTGGCTGTGTGTTTCGGGTCGTTGTCATGCTGGAAGACCCAGCCATGACCCATCTTCAATGCTCTTACTGAGGGAAGGAGGTTGTTGGCCAAGATCTCGCGATACAAGGCCCCATCCATCCTCCCCTCAATATGATGCAGTCGTCCTGTCCCCTTTGCAGAAAAGCATCCCAAAAGAATGATGTTTCCACATCCATGCTTCACGGTTGGGATGGTGTTCTTGGGGTTGTACTCATCCTTCTTCTTCCTCCAAACACGGCGAGTGGAGTTTAGACCAAAAAGCTATATTTTTGTCTCATCAGACCACATGACCTTCTCCCATTCCTCCTCTGGATCATCCAGATGGTCATTGGCAAACTTCAGACGGGCCTGGACATGCGCTGGCTTGAGCAGGGGGACCTTGCGTGCGCTGCAGAATTTTAATCCATGACGGCGTAGTGTGTTACTAAGGGTTTTCTTTGAGACTGTGGTCCCAGCTCTCTTCAGGTCATTGACCAGGTCCTGCCGTGTAGTTCTGGGCTGATCCCTCACCTTCCTCATGATCATTGATGCCCCACGAGGTGAGATCTTGCATGGAGCCCCAGGCCGAGGATGATTGTAGGTCATCTTGAACTCCTTCCATTTTCTAATAATTGGGCCAACAGTTGCTGCCTTCTCACCAAGCTGCTTGCCTATTGTCCTGTAGCCCATCCCAGCCTTATGCAGGTCTACAATTTTATCCCTGATGTCCTTATACCCTCTCTGGTCTTGGCCATTGTGGAGAGGTTGGAGTCTGTTTGATTGAGTGTATGGACAGGTGTCTTTTATACAGGTAACAAGTTCAAACAGGTGCAGTTAATACAGATAATGAGTGGAGAACAGGGGGGCTTCTTAAAGAAAAACTAACAGGTCTGAGCCAGAATTCTTACTGGTTGGTAGGAGATCAAATACTTATGTCATGCAAAAAAATGCAAATTAATTACTTAAAAATCATACAATGTGATTTTCAGGATTTTTGTTTGAATTTCCATCTCTCACAGTTGAAGTATACCTATGATAAACTAAAACATGTGTGTGAATGTCTATCTGTGTGTGTGTGTGTGTGTGTGTGTGTGTGTGTGTGTGTGTGTGTGTGTGTGTGTGTGTGTGTGTGTGTGTGTGTGTGTGTGTGTGTGTGTGTGTGTATGGTGGCCATAGCTGCAGCATGGTGGGAGTATGACTAGTGATCTCTGTCTGATGAGAAAAATCTGTAAACCACAAGGATCCTAGCCCCTCTCCACAGCCCGTCACTCAACCCTCCCTCTATCCCTCACACTTCCCTCCATCCCTCACGCCTCCCTCCAGCCCCATGCTTACCTCTATCCCTCACACCTCATTCCATCCTTCATGCCTTCCTCACGCCTCCCTCACGCCTCATTCCATCCCTAACACCTCCCTTCATCCCTCACACCTCCATCCCTAACGCCTCCCTCCACCCCTCCATCCCTTACGCCTCCCTCTATCCACCCCTTCCATCCCTCACGCCTCCTTCCATCCCTCACGCCTCCTTCCATCCCTCACGCCTACCTCCAGCCCCATGCCTACCTACCTCCATCCCTCACATCTCATTCCATCTTTCATGCCTCCCTCACGCCTCATTCCATCCTTCATGCCTCCAACACGCCTCCTTCTCGCCTCAGTCCATCCTTCATGCCTCCCTCCATCCCTAACGCCTCCCTCCACCCTTCACGTCTCCACCCCTCACACCTCCCTCCACCCCTCTCTCCATCCCTCACGTCTCCCTCCACCCCTCACGCCTCCCATCCACCCCTTACGACTCCCTCCACCCCTCACGCCTCCCTCCATCCCTCACGCCTCCCATCCACCCCTCACGCCTCCCTCCACCCCTCACGCCTCCCTCCATCCCTCACGCCTCCCTCCACCCCTCACACCTTCCTCCATCCCTCACGCCACCCATTCACCCCTCACGCCTCCTTTCACCCCTCACTCCACCCCTCACGCCTCCCTCCACCCCTCACGCCTCCCTCCATCCATCACGCCTCCCATCCACCCCTCACGCCTCCCTCCACCCCTCACGCCTTCTTCCATCCCCCTGCCAACCTTCCAAACACCCCTGAGCCTGTTTTATCACCTCCTCCCCTTGGACCAGAGAAACACCCAATCACACAAAGTCATTATGAATTGTGGTCTGAAAAGCACAAAACACAGCTAAATAAACTTCAAATATTATAGGCCACTGAGCTGGCTAGAAATACAAGATTTCAGATTTCCCAGATCTCCCTCTAGAAGAACTGTTCACAAAGGTTAAAGACTTTAGCAATGGAGGAAAACACCGTAGCCACAAGACCCTCTAGTAATGTCAAATATTAAGTGGATATTGTATACATTCAATATATTTTAAGTGTACACAGTATATGCATTTAACATGGTGAAAGACAGTAGTTACTTACTGATGTCCATTCTAGGACCTTCCACTGTCCGCAGTGCACTACAATGCACCCGTCGCTGGCCGGGGGCTTGACCAGTTGGGAGCAGGCTGAATCCTCTGCAACCCCACCCTGGATGTCACGGCAACTAACGTAGCGCATCCGGGTCCCTTTGCCGCAGGTGGCGCTACACTGTGGTGAAGAAGGAAGAAATCAGTACAGTACAGTGCAACACACACACACAGTATTTAATTGCTACAGCGAGTGGTAGTGCAACCAATAAAACCAACCTGTGTCCAAGAGCCGAACCTCCACTGGGTTTTGTGTGAAAGGTGTGAGGGGACTTTGGTCCCAGGGGGAACTGGGTGGCTGACTGGACACTGGGCCAGTTCACAATCCTACAGGGACAAACAGACACATCCATCAAACCAATTACACTGACAGAAACACACCACACAGTACTACACTTTCATGTACTTACTGGACACAACCTAGACAGCTCTGACAGAAGGGTACTCACCAGACTAAAAGTAACAGTGTTACTCTGACAGAAGGGTACTCACCAGACTAAAAGTAACAGTGTTACTCTGACAGAAGGGTACTCACCAGACTAAAAGTAACAGTGTTACTCTGACAGAAGGGTACTCACCAGACTAAAAGTAACAGTGTTACTCTGACAGATCCCAGAAACACACAACGTTGAGCCCCTCCACATGAGGCCAACCTTCTGAATAACCTGACGCCTGTCATAACATGTCACAGTGGAGTGGTGTCCCAGTCTCCAATGCCAACACTGGGCTCCTTTCTCACCTTCCGCCCTGCTCTATTCCCCAGTGCCCTCTCATGACCTTTGAACCCAGAATTCTGAGGTGAGCAGAGAGGGGCCTAACTCAGGTTTAGCAGGGCCATAGAGGGCTCCACATTCCACACTCTGAGTCCTCTGAGTGGAAACAAACAGGACCCTGGCAGCCAGCCAGTCAGGCAGGCAGGCAGAAAGTCAGGGGGAACACAACCTCCACAGCCTCACACTGTAAAATACACCGTAAAACATGCAGTAAATGGTTGTGAAGGTGGTGGGAGAAGAAGAAGAGAAAGAACGAAGGAGATGAATTATGAGAAGGTACTCTGGTTCTAAAGGCAGCCAAGGCCTGTCTATGACACTGTGGGTGTGTGTTGATGTACGTTGTGTAACACGTCTGTTGGTTAGGTGTGTAGGAAGCAAGTGTTAAGTCGTTGTTGTGTATTTTTTGGTTTTCTCCATCTCGTTGGTCACCTCAGGTAAAGATAAGCTCCATTCTTTTCTCTGTCCCCCTTTTCCAGCCATGCAGTAGTTTAGGATGGGCGGTCTCGGAGCCGACTTCACGGATGACTGACTGGAATCACAGGGAGGTGAAGTGACTGATTCAGGGTCACTGGGCCTGACGGCTGAGTCGGGAATTAAGGCCGGGGCCTCCCTGGGACCGGAGTCTCAGTCTGCGTTTATGGCCCAGCCCAGCCCACCACTCCACACCCCACCCTGACCTGCCCACCCCATGCCCCAGGAAAACAGACCATTCTGCCTTCCAACTATTAGCGTGGAGAGAGAAAGAAACAAGCCCTAATAAACTAAACTGATGCATGGGGAGAGGTCCATAAAAGTAGAGGTTCATGAAATGTGGGACGATTAGTCAGCAATTGTATGAATGTGAGTTTATGTTCATTGTTTGTGTTGGTTATTTTCGACACAGCAGGAATTGTTTTACTGAAGAGGTTTTTCAGATAGGTTCACATAAGGAGGAGAGAACCAGCCTACACACATTCCATGTTGTTCATTATTTTCCATAGAACGCATAGAGCCACGAGTTGAGTATCACTTTTATGAGTTCAACATCCACTGAAGTAGCTAGCAAGTTTACTAGATAGAGACAGTAGTTGCCTTGGTAACCAAACAAACAGACTTGCTAGTTCAGCTAACCAAACTATTCACCCTAGCTTGTTATTATGAACATCGAATTCAACAATGCTAAAAAAAAATCTATTTGACTTTTACTTTTAAAAGCAGCTCAAACACAGTAAGAATTAACCATAGTCATTGAATTCTACCGTGCAAATATACTGTGTGTTATATGGAAATAATGCACGCTCTAGAATGCCCTTGAAGTCAATCGGAAACGAGTATTCAACAATGCCATGGTATAAACTACAGTACAAGACCGTTAACATATCGACATTAAGGTGGGAAACTACACTATTACACTACAGTACAAGACTCTTGACAGACAAACGATACCCCTGGCAGACTGTAGGTGTGACTTACATAATAACCAAGGTGAGGACAGTTTCTAAGAATAATCCAGGAATATTTTGCACCATCACCAGCCCTGCCCCATGGCTGGGTTTCTGGGGTTAGAGCCAGTTCCCCCTCCCCCTCTATCACCCACCCCCAGAACCCCCCTGCTCCCTGACAGGAGCTTTTGTGCGCCCCCTGCCGTGGAAAGGCCCTTTTCTCCTGGTCCTTCATGCTTGGTAAGGAGGCGGACGGCTGGAGGGAGACAATCCCAGCTCTGTGTCTCCGTCTGGGGGTAAAAGCGGCCTGGCACAGCCCCCCACTTACCCCCATTTAGACAACAAGGCTTCATTGAGTCCAGGTGATAATGGACTGGGTCACAGTGTGTCATTGACTGTACCTGTGTCGCAGCCTGCACAGGAAAACCCCCTTTCCTCACTATAAAATGTAACACCATTCTACAAATGCAGGGGAAGGGGAAAGTCACATGGTCAGCTCACAACTAAGCATTTAAGTACTGTGTCAGGAATGGATAAGGGTGTTTGTGTGTTCTACTGAGTCTGACAAATCAAGCGCTGGGTGGTCTAATACTGAGAAAATTGCATGTAGAACTCACTACCAGTTATATTCTCACAAATGTCAATTGAAAACTGAGTAGTATACAAGGGCTGTAGCCAAAGCATCCACAAAACTGCTTTCACTTATCCCATGTTAATTCTCCAGATCTGTGCAGAGGAGATTGGGAACGTATAGAGATGTTGAGATGGATCTTAGTGGACTGTGTCCTTACCTGAGTGTCAGTGGGCCGTGTGGCCGCGTTACATTCAGTGTCGTCCATGACAGACCCATATGACCCCACAACGCACTTCACTGCTCGCATCTGGTAGCCTGGTCCACACGAGGTAGTGCACTGTGTTCACCAAAGAGAGAACAAGAGAAAAGAGCGATATAAAGGAAGAGAGATAAACATTTTTTTTAAAGGGACAGAGAAAAAGTCAGAGGGACAACAAAAAGCCAACATAGCAAATCTTCCAAAAATGACTAACTGAAGGGGAAAAAGTGCACTCCCTTTGAGCCTGGTCAGACTAGTCCCAGCAGATGACAGCCTTCATGACCACAATGCATGAGTAATTCATCTACTTTCCATTGCTTTTTCCCACTGTATCCAAATCAGTGGGTAGACACACCACACTCTTTTCTACCTCACTGACTCCAATGAAACGAGGTCAAACTTGTGTGGCAGCAACTTTAAACAATCTTTATTAAGTGCTGTAATTTTCTTGTGAGGAACTGAAGTTTTATACCATTTTTTTCTGTTTTGGCCAATTCCATGGTATAGGAACACCTAATCTCCATCACACATTCAGGTTTACAGGCAGTTTGCACACACAAGCTGATTTATAAGTGCATATTTTAGATTTGCAAAATGTTGCAATACCTTCCTAGACTAGAGCTTGCTACAAAGCAGCTGTTTTCCATCCTCTGAGATCTACACTGATTATGCTTTAGCAAGCATAACAATTGTGTGCAGATTTTGTGTGCTTATTTTGGTATGTGAATGGGGGATAGACTAAATGAGTGGATTAGATTATTTTTCTTCTGTCAATGCTCTACATCTGGAGAAAGCATAGTATAGCATTCCACATAACTAAAACTGAAGCAAAATGGGCTTATTATGATAGATACAGTAGTATAAATAGCTGTTCCATTTGGTCATATTCTATGACAGTTGGATTTTAAACAGGTGGACACATTTGGAATAACACAATAAGTTCACAAGACATGCCACCAGAGATCTCTTCACAATCCCCAAGTCCAGAACAGACTATGGGAGGTGCACAGTACTACATAGAGCCATGACTATATGGAACTCTATTCCACATCAAGTAACTGATGCAAGCAGTAGAATCTGATTTAAAAACAGATAAAAATACACCTTATGGAACAGCGGGGACTGCGAAGAGACACACACACACACACAGGTACAGACACACTCATACGCACACACACACACAGGCACACACACTCTACACACACGTGTATTGTAATATTGTTGTATGGAGGTATTATACCATTTGTATTGTAGATATGTAATGGTGCAGTAATGTTAATTGATGTACTGTTTTATATTTTGTTGTATGTGTGATGTAAGTGCCTTAATGTTTTGGACCCCAGGAAGAGTAGCTGCTGCCAAGGGGGGTCCATAATAAACACAAATACATAATCATAACACTACAGTGTTTGAGGAACAGAGGGTAAGCCACAGATGTTGCCTGGAACACAGTGTGTCCCACCTGTCAAACATCATAATATTACCTGGCACAAAGCTATGTCACCACTCTCATACACATGTCACTGTACGGTTTGCAAACAGGTGTGCCTCACCTGGCCCCAAGGTCCGACCTGCCACGAGGCACAGTCCTGCTGCTGACACGTCTGGACCGACTCAGGCTTGGACGCAGAGTCACAGAAGCGGTCGTCCCGTCGGTCCTCCGCAAACTGGCACCATGTCTGCCGGTGCTTGTACCCTTTCCCACACGTCACCGGGCACTGCAACAACAGGCACAATGAGAAACATGGGCACACATAGCATAAAGCCTCTGGAGGGTACGCTCAGAAAATGAGGACAACAGTGTGTGTGCAGTTAACAGTAGCTATGACATGTACAGTAGGTTAGCTATGTGTGTACAGTATGTGTTTGTTTGGGATATTTAAGCAATAAGGCCCAAGGTGTGTAGTATATGGCCAATATACCACGGCTAAAGGCTGTTATTAAGCACGATGCAACGCTGAGTGCCTGGGTACAGCCTTTAGCTGTGGTATATTGGCCTTATACTGCAAGAGGTACCTTACTGCTATTATAAACTGGTTACCAATGTAATTAGAACAGTAAACAAGTCACTTT
Source organism: Oncorhynchus clarkii lewisi (assembly GCF_045791955.1). Classification (NCBI taxonomy): domain Eukaryota; kingdom Metazoa; phylum Chordata; class Actinopteri; order Salmoniformes; family Salmonidae; genus Oncorhynchus; species Oncorhynchus clarkii. Next base: position 60,730,212 of record NC_092163.1, read on the forward strand.
ACGTCATACCCATGGTATTTTCTCTGATATACTGTACCACAGCCTTCAGCCAATCAGCATCCAGGACTCAAACTACCCGGTTTATAATATAAAACATTTGCGGAATGTGACACATAGCCTTTTGAGCTGCTTGGACAGAATGTGAAAACTAGGCTTTATTGCAATAAAACTAGTTATTGCACCACATACTGCACTGTACATGACAAGATATAACAAGGACACTAACTATCAACATTTGGATTTGATATTTGACCCACTTCACAGGCGCTCTGTAATTTTTACATCTTTAACAACAAACTAGATGTAGCATAAAAAGGCCATCTGGGTTCTAAATTTCTAAATTCCTCAATTAATTTCAAATGATAATCAACATTTGCAAAGCGTAGTCCAAACATTCTCCATGGAACTGACCTCAGACCAGTCTCCGGTCTTCCACGCGGGACACAGGAACTCATTGCAGTTCTGGGCGGTGGTCAGCTTGTCTCTCTGGCTGCACTTACTCTCATCACTTTCTGCCTCAGAGGACTTCCCACACACGGCTGCACGACGCCGGGACCCTCCGCCACAGCTTTTGGAGCACTGAAACAAACACACACACGTATTAAACCTTTGTCCTTCTGTTTTGCCTTCTCTTTTTCTTAGCCCACCCAAAAACAGGTGGTCTCACCTCTGACCAAGAGGAGTACTCCCAACCGGCCGGGTTACAGTCTCCATGGCAACTCTCCTTGTCCTCAGGTTTACGTTGACTGCTGCAGTAACGCTCGTCCACCTTCTGGGTCTTTCCATCGGTACGGCTGAGTTTGGCGCAGTAGATCTCCAGTGTACGATATCCCACTCCACATGGGACTGTACACTCACTCTTCCGCGCTACATGCCACCTGCACAGACAGGAAAGGTCAGAGGTGAGAGACGCTGACAGGAAACATACAGATCGCATATATAAAGACTGATAGTGATGAAGAATATGTGATATGGACAGAAGGAGAGTGGTTTAGGCAGTACCTGATTTCACAGTCTGCGTTGCAGGGTTCTGTTACCATGGCTGGTCTGGCAGCCCCATGGCACCTCTGGTCTGAGACCACCACACGGTCCGACTCTCTACTACACAGGATCTTCCTCTTACGCTCTCCTGATGGGGTGTGAGAGAAGGTTTAGTTCCTTGGTCATGGTCCTGTTGCTTTTGGTTTCTCCCTGGGATTGAATCGATTGGCTAGAAAGTCCATGCTTGGATTCTTTGGAGTCTAAATCAGACACGTCAAAAGGCAAGAATGAAAACCAGCAGGAGTGTGTTCCTCGAAGAGACAGGTGTGACGTCCATGGTTTAAATCATTGTAAAATCGTTCTTATTTCAAAAAGCGTTCCAAGAAACCTTGCTCTTAAAGCTGGATCCTCCACCTATACCTTCTGTTCTCAATTTTTATAACCAAACATTAAGAGCAGCAAATCAGTAAAACTGCCAGTAAATCTACATGGATAAATAGAAATGTGTCAGTGAAGAAAGACACTACATCTTCAGCCCTTATTCTCTTTAGCTATTTGTGACTTTGCCACTGAAGAGCGCCTGTGACGTCGACCTTTCACTCCATTGCATATTTACATGTAAAATGATTGTCATTTTTAGCACTGGCAACTACTAGCCAATTCATAGACGCTAACTACATTTAGCGCCTATTGACGATTGTATCGTCTTGCTGGGGGGGTTTGTTAAGAGCCCCGACGCTTGCTCTTAACCCTTACAAAAAAGGTTATACAGGAATCCTGCCGGAATTTGACCCTTTGTGAAGTAATTGTGCAGGTGTCCTACAGGAATCATGTAGTACATTCCTGCAGGTATCCTGCAGGATCAAAACCTGCCAGATTTTGAAATTCCTGCAGGATAAGGCAAACTGCTGAAAGAGGAGATAAAATGTATGTGGGCGTGATGCAGATGTATATAGCCAGCTAGTTTTCTATTCCAAAAATATGTTTTTAACTCTCCTTTACAATTTACAACAAGAATATGAACAGTTATGTGACATATTGGTCACCATAGCAACAGTTGCAGTTGGAAGTTGAGGAAATGGCTGCCAGGCAGTCTAGCTGCTAATATTAAAACAAATGTTGACAGGTAAGGGGTCAGAGAAACATACTAAAACTACAACAAATGTCTATATGAACATGTTAGGGGGTGGCGTAGTTCGTTTTTAATGTGTTGTGTTTGTATAACATTTTGTATAAATAAGTTAGCTAGCTTAGCTAACATGTTCTCTACCACTGGCTGCTAGCTAGCTTTGACAAAAAAAACATTTGAAACTTTTGTTTCCATGGAAAGTGACAAATGAGGTTTTGATATCCCTCTTGCTATGTCTCTTTAGTACTGTTGTCACAAGATAGGCTATAACTTTTAAGTGTTTTGAAAAGGATGGTGATAGATTAGATTTTTGAATGACTAGGCTACTGGCTCCTTGGCAAGCATTTGAAGACGGTAACCAAGTCACATGACCTGTCATAAATAAGGACGTGATTGCATTTAAATAGTAAAGAGGGGTTTAAAACATTGTTTATCTATGAAATATCACATTATTTTCACTGAAATAATAAGGTCACAATTGAATAAACAAACAGTTTGATTTAAATAGATAATAATTTTAACATCACTTTCTCTCTGTTTTACTTGTAGCTTGCTTGGATAGTTTCCCCACCTCCACCATGTTATCTTATTTTCCCTTACAGCTTAGACTACAGGGAGCACAGAAAACACACACACTATAATTATTTGCCCTGTAAATCTAACAGTTTAGCAGAAGGCCACCACACCACAGAGTTGGTCAGTGCATGAGAAAACAATACATTTACTAATTAATCTGTTTCTGATTCTTTGTCTCATTTGCAACTCCATTAGTTCCAGTTGTCTACTAGTTAAATTATCTGAAGGATGAGGAAGGGATCCAGCAGGTTGTCCTACAGGAAAATGGATATATATCCTGCAGGATTCCTGCATAATTTTTTGTACAGGATTCCTGTAGGACTTTTTTGGAAGGGAGAGTTAAAACGCATTGCTTGTGGTACGGTTTTGAAAACATAAGGAACGTATAATTCATATCAGCAAGAAATAATAATACAAAAAAAGGTTAAACTACCACACACGTTTATCAAATCAAAATCAAATCCGTTTATAAGCTTAGTGTTCCTACAAGGCCATATTTCCATGTTACAGCGCTTGTTTACAGAAAACAGACGGAAGACAGAGGCGACTGACTACCTATGATAATTAGAGTAGTTAGCGTCTATGACTGGGCAAGTCTGCGCTCAACTCTGTGGAGGAGTTAAGGTACTTGGCTATTTTAGCGCCAAACTTTTAGCGCCAAACTGTAAATGTTTGCTAATGGTTGTTAGTGTTGCTAACATTTAACAAGCAAATTTCTATCGCTAAAGATGTCACACCATTGTTATAGAAAAGCTAATAGGGTTGCAAAGGGAGGGTATATTACTGAAACGTTATAAGTTTACCAGTAAACTACTAGAATTTTGGTATCTTTCAAGGATTTTATGTAATCGATCACAATACATCTAGTGGCCCTTTTGGGTACTTCATATTATCAGAAGTGTCTGTAAAAATCTCTGGCCCTCTGTGTGGCCTTATCACATTTAAAAAAAACGATATATATATTTCACAATTATTTAACCAGGTAGGCCAGTTGAGAACAAGTTCTCATTTACAACTGCGACCTGGACAAGATAAAGCAAAGCAGTGCGACTAAAACAACAACACAGAGTTACACATTGGATTAACAAACGTGCAGTCAATAACACAATAGAAAAATCTGTAAACAGTGTGTGCAAATGAAGTAAGGAGGTAAGGCAATAAATAGGCCAATAGTGGCGAAGAAATTACAATTTAGCAATTTACACTGGAGTGATATATGTGTAGATGAGGATGTGCAAGTAGAAATACTGGTGTGCAAAAGAGCAGAAAAACAAAAACAAATATGGGGATGAGGTAGGTAGTTGGTTGGATGGGCTATTTAAAGATGGGCTGTGTACAGCTGCAATGATCGGTAAGCTGCTCTGACAGCTGATATAAGTCTCCAACTTCAGTGATTTTTGCAATTCATTCCAGTCATTGGCAGCAGAGAACTGGAAGGAAAGGCGGCCAAAGGAGTAATTGGCTTTGGGGATGACCAGTGAAATATACCTGCTGGAGTGCGTGCTACAGGTGGGTGTTGCTATGGTGACCAGCGATCTGAGATAAGGCAGAGCTATACCTAGCAAAGACTTATAGATGACCTGGAGCCAGTGGGTTTGGCAACGAATATGTAGCAAGGACCAGCCAACAAAAGCATACAGGTTGCAGTGGTGGGTAGTATATGGGGCTTTGGTGACAAAACGGATGGCACTGTGATAGACTGCATCCAATTTTCTGAGTAGAGTGTTGGAGGCTATTTTGTAAATGACATCGCCGAAGTCAAAGTTCGGTAGGATAGTCCGTTTTACGAGGGTATGTTTGGCAGCATGAGTGAAGGAGGCTTTGTTGCGAAATAGCCGGTTCTAGATTTAACTTTGAATTGGAGATGGTTAATGTAAAATATATGACCTCATTTAATAGGATGATTTAATAGGACAAAGCTGTAATCATTATCCTAAATATAAACCATCAACTTAGTTCAGCTTGAAACGGTCTTTATATTAAAAAAAAAACTGTTGGTAGTTCAATAGTTGAAGATTTGCTGTTAACTGAAAATAATCACATTATTGATCAGATGCTATTTTCATTAAGTACGCTATTTTCTCTTAAACCATATGTTCTATCTACTAGAAACTCATGGACAATATGGAAACAGATATATATAAATAAAATATATATATATATATATATATAAATATATATATATTTTAAAAAGTTATTCAAGCATAAATTACCAAAGAATCTTACTGAAGATTCCGGTAACCTTGGTAAATTACCGCTAGCTTTGCAACCGTACATACGAGTAGAAATGTTTAACATTGTTTATTAATTAAGAAGTTAAGTTCCATTTGTATCCCTGAGCTGTACTGAGCTTACTGATTTGGAGAGAGTGCGTCGGCCGCTCACATGCGCCAAGTAATTACAATGGGAGACTCTCAATAGCATTTCCTTGATTCCCCTGGGACCTCTGAACACCTCATCCAATGTGTTTTGAGGAGGCGGCGGGGAGAGAGCACCCGAGGAATCAAGGAAACACAATTATGATTTTCCAAATCTTTTGTCGAGGGGTATTTTCCTAATAATAGCCTATCTACAGTATATTAGTTTAATGTTAATGTAATTGTTACGACTTCTGCCGAAGTCGATGCCTCTCCTTGTTCGGGCGGTGCTCGGTGATCGACGTCACCGGTCTTCTAGCCATCATTGATCCATTTTTCATTTTCCATTGGTTTTGTCTTGTCTTCCTACACACCTGGTTCCAATCCCATTCATTACCTGTTATGTATTTAACCCTCTGTTTCCCCTCATGTCTTTGTCAGAGATGGTTTGTTATTATTTTCGTGTTGTTTGTATTGGTGCGCGTCGGGTTGTGTATTTTTTCATGGTTTTGGAGTTATGTTTTTTACGTCATTAAACTACTTCATTTTACCAAGATAAATACTCCTGCGCCTGACTTCCTTGCCACCTATACACACGCCTATGACAGTAATTAACTATTTGTCCTGAAATGTTTAAATATATCATGGATTGGTCATTGATAAGACAACTATTGAGAAGTATTGATTGTAAAGGGAATTGCTAGGCTAATAATAATTGATGAAATACCTGTTTAGGTGCATTTTGTATTACCTCAGTGTTACGGGTTGCGCTTCATGTATCCATTTTCAGGAGAGCATAGGCTGGAGTGACATGTTATCCAATGCTCTAGTCTAGGCCTACTAAACTCAGCTGTGTGCAATCATTGATGCTTTGTCAAAGTTATAGGAGCTCTGCCTAGTTTAAAGGTGCTCTGTCTTAGAAGCTAATTGAAGCTTCAGTATATTGGCCATTTAGTTTAACTGTATAAGTCAGAGTCCGTCAACATCTTGTCATAGATCCAGCTCACCTTCTGCACCTGTTAATAAATACCACAATTTTGCACCTGAATTCCATCTGCCTCCTGATGCTTCACACACCCTGACAAGACTGTAGGGTCCACTATTCTACACAATTTAAAAAGAAATGTCTACTTTTCAACTTTCTATAAAACCCTTGGTTGCAGGAGCTTTTTTCGTGTTGGTGACTATAGACAAGAGGACTTCATGGTGGTCAGATACAACAACTCCTCTCTCCCCCGACCTTACACCTCCCCCCACACCTCCTTTTCCACACTCCTCTACTATCTTCTCTTTACCCCCCTAACCCCTACACCCCCTCTTCTCCGTTCCCTTCACATCCCTCCCCCAGCCCTCACCTTGGCAGGGCCTGCTGCACTCCTGCCAGGGCCCGTAGGCGTCCCAGATGAACTGCTGGGGTTTATCCTCGATGGGGATGTTATAGGAGTACCTGACGTCTGGGTTGTACAAGTTACCTACAGAAAGCACCTGCGGAGTGAGAGGGGGGCAGAGGAAGAGAACAATATGTACAGTTCCACTGTTCCATTTGCATCGTAACCATTTTACTGTGTCACCTTCTCAACAGTCAGGTAAGGAATTGTTACCTGGACAATGATCTCCTCTTCGATGCGGTCAGTGCAATTGATTCTCTCAATGATGTGGTCAGATCCGCTGTACTCGATGATGGTGTTGCCCAGTTTGATTTCCCTTTTAAACATGCTAACCACAAACTCTCCATTGAGCAGATACTCCCCTCTGATGTTTGAAACAGCTGCACATAAAGAGAGATTAGGTGACACTGACATGAATAAAAAGGATGGCATAGGAGTCTGAAAGTACAGTATGGGACAGGTGTCTTTGTGTTTACATGGACATACTATAGAGTTGGCTGAGTGTTTACATGGAGATACTGTAGAGTTGGCTGAGTGTTTACATGCACATACTGTAGAGTTGGATACTCTGCATGGACATACTATAAAGTTGGCTGAGTGTTTACATGGAGATACTGTAGAGTCGGCTAAGTGTTTACATGGACATACTGTAGAGTTATACTCTGCATGGACATACTATAAAGTTGGCTGAGTGTTTACATGGACATACTGTAGAGTTGGCTAAGCGTTTACACTGACATACTGTAGAGTTGGCTAAGCGTTTACATGGACATACTGTAGAGTTGGCTAAGCGTTTACACTGACATACTGTAGAGTTGGCTAAGCGTTTACATGGACATACTGTAGAGTTGGATACTCTGCATGGACATACTGTAGAGTTGGATACTCTGCATGGACATACTGTAGAGTTGGATACTCTGCATGGACATACTATAAAGTTGGCTGAGTGTTTACATGGAGATACTGTAGAGTCGGCTAAGTGTTTACATGGAAATACTGTAGAGTTATGCTCTGCATGGACATACTATAAAGTTGGCTGAGTGTTTACATGGACATACTGTAGAGTTGGCTAAGCGTTTACACTGACATACTGTAGAGTTGGCTAAGCGTTTACATGGACATACTGTAGAGTTGGCTAAGCGTTTACACTGACATACTGTAGAGTTGGCTAAGCGTTTACATGGACATACTGTAGAGTTGGATACTCTGCATGGACATATTGTAGAGTTGGATACTCTGCATGGACATACTGTAGAGTTGGATACTCTGCATGGACATACTATAAAGTTGGCTGAGTGTTTACATGGAGATACTGTAGAGTTGGCTACACTGAGAGTCGGTCAACTGTAAACAAACTCTCACTTAACTCAGTGATAAATAAAAGAGCAGCAAAACAGCTGATGTTTTCATTTACAGCAAGGCCTGCAACAGAGAACAGATAAACCTAATTGGGGTAAAATAATCCTGCATTCCTCCTGGAGGAATCTCATTCCTCCTGTTCTGTTCATCAGTTTGTCTGCTGCACACATTCACACTAATGCGATTATGGAGCTAATTTCCTGAGTTACTTTCCTCGCCATTTCACACATCACAGTTATGTGGCCGCAGAGAACGGCCCACTTCCCGCAAGCCCTGTTCCCCCTCAGGCCCCAGCTCAACCGCAGAGACAGTCACACACAGGCACACAAACACACACAAAGAAACACAAGCATAGTGACCTTTACAAGCAGCACAGAGAGAAGGCCCCAGAGACAGTCACGCACGCACACACACACACGCACACACACACACACACACACACACACGCATACACACACACGCATACACACACACGCACACACACACACACACACACACACACACACACACACACACACACACACACACACACACACACACACACACACAAACACGCACACAAACACGCACACAAAGAAACACAGGCATAGTGACCTTTACGAGCAGCACAGAGAGAATGAAATGGCCCACAGAGGGCTATATGAGTTCTGGATCATTAACGCGTTAGCACGTGTGCCCTAAACTTTCGCACATGCCAGGTTCAATGGGCCCTCCAAAGCTCTCAGCTGAAGACAAGCAGAACACTACTGTACAGTAGCACCACCAATCATAAATCAAATCAAATAAAATCAATTTTACTTGTCACATGCGCTAATTACAACCTTACCATGAAATGCTTAGTTACAAGCCTTAAACAACAATGCATAAATAAGAAAAATAAGAATAAAGAAAATATTAACTAAATAAACTGAAGTAAAAAGAAACTCGCACAATAAAATAACAACCGTATACAGGGGGTACCGGTACAGAGTCAATGTGAGGAGGTACAGGTTAGTCGTGGTAATTGAGGTAATATGTTCATGTAGGTAGGGGTAAAGTGACTATGTTCAGCAGTCCTATGGCTTGGGGGTAGAAGCAGCTAAGGAGTCTTTTGGATCTAGACTTGGTGCTCCGGTACAGCTTGCAGTGTAGTAGCATAGATAACAGTCTATGACTAGGGTGGTAGGACTATTTGACAATTTTTGGCCTTCCTCTGACACCGCCTGGTATAGAGGTCCTGGATCGCAGGAAGTTTGGCCCTATTAATGTACTGGGCCATATGCACTACCCTCTATAGCGCCTTGCGGAAGGAGGCCGAGCAGTTGCCATACCAGGCGGTGATGCAACCGGTCAGGATGCTCTCGATTGTGCAGCTTTAGAACCTTTTGAGGATCTGAGGACCCATACCAAATCTTTTCAGTCTGCTGAGGGGGAATAGGCATTGTCGTGCCTGCTTCAATACTCTCTTGGTGTGTTTGCACCATGATAGTTTGTTGGTGATGTGGACACCAAGAATCTTGAAGCTCTCAACCTGCTCCACTACAGCCCCGTCGATGTAAATGGAGAGTGCTCGGCCCTCCTTTTCCTGTAGTCCACAATCATCTAATTTATCTTTCTCACGTTGAGGGAGAGGTTGTTGTCCTGGCACCACACTGCCAGGTCTCTGACCTTCTCCTCCCTATAGGCTGTCTTATCATTGTCAGTGATCAGCCCTACCACCGTTGTGTCGTCTGCAAACTTAATGGTAGTGTTGGAGTAGTGCTTGGCCACACAGTCGTATGTGAACAGGAAGTAAAGGAGGGGACTGAGCCCCTGAGCAGCCCACGTGTTGAGGATCAGCATGTCAGATGTGTTGTTGCCTAACCTTACCCCCTGGAGGCGCCTGTCAGGAATTCCAGGATCCAGTTGTAGAGGGAGGTGTTTAGTCCCATTGTCTTTAGCTTAGTGATGAGCTTTGAGGGCACTATGGTGTTGAACGCTGAGCTGTAGTCAATGAACAGCATTCTGATGTAGGCGTCATCCGTGGATCTGTTCGGGCGGTAAGTGAATTGGAGTGGGTCAAGGGTTTCTTGGATGATGGTGTTGATGTAAGCCATGCCCAGTCTTTCAAAGCACTTCATGGCTACAGACGTGAGTGCTACAGGTCAGTAGTCATTTAGGCAGGTTACCTTGGTGTTCTTGGGCACAGGGACTATAGTGGTCTGCTTGAAACATGTAGGTATTACAGACTCAGCCAGGAACAGGTTGAAAATGTCAGTGAAGACACTTGCCAGTTGATCAGTGAATGCTCTGCGTACATATATCCTGGTAATCCGTCTGGCCCTGCGGCCTTGTGAATGTTGACCTGTTTAAAGTTATTACGCACATGGGCTACAGAGAGCGTGATCACACAGTTGTCCGCAAAAACTAGTCCTCTCATGCATGCTTCAGTGTTGCTTGTCTCGAAGCGTGCATAGAAGTAATTTAGCTCGTCTGGTAGGCTCATGTCAATGGGCAACTCGCGGCTCGGCTTCCCTTTGTAGTCCGTAGTAGTTCACAAGCCCTGCCGGTGTAGTAGGATTCAAACTTAGTCCTGTATTGACGCTTTGCCTGTTTGATGGCAAAGCGGGATTACTTATAAGTGTCCGAGTTAGAGTCCCGCTCCTTGAAAGCGGCAGGTCTACCCTTTAGCTCAGTGCGGATGTTGTCTGTAATCCATGGCTTCTGGTTGGGGTATGTACGTATGGTACGTATTGATACACATATTGATGAAGCTGGTGACTCATGTGGTATACTCTTTAATGCCATCGGATGAATCCCGGAACATATTCCTGTCTGTGCTAGGAAAGCTGTCCTCATCTGACCACTTCCGTATTGAGCGAGTCACTGGTAATTCCTGCTTTAGTTTTTGCTTGAACGCGTCTCTGTGTGAGCAGTAAAGATAGTGTAGAATTTTTTTCTTTGGATGCACATGATACATGCTGGTAGAACTTAGGTAAATGGATTTAAGTTTTCCTGCATTAAAGTCGCCGGCCGCTAGGAGCGCCGCCTATGGATGAGCATTTTCTTATTTGCTAATGGCCTTATACAACTTGTTGAGTGTGGTCTTAGTGTCAGCATCGGTTTGTGGTGGTAAATAGACAGCTATGGAAAATATAGATACAAATTATCTAGGGAAATATTGTGGTCTTCAGTTTATCATGCGGTAATCTACCTCAGGCGAGCGAAACCGTGAGACTTATTTGATATTAGATTTTGCGCACCAGCTGTTATTGACAAATGGACACAGACCACCACCCCTCGTCTTACTGGAGGTAGCTGTTCTGTCTTGCCGATGCATAGAAAACCCAGCCAACTGTGTCGTCGTTCAGCCACGACTCAATGAAACATAAGATATTACAGTTTTTTGTTTTTTTTGTGTGAATTTTACCCCTTTTTCTCCCCAATTTTGTGGTATCCAATTGTTTTTTAGTAGCTACTATCTTGTCTCATCGCTACAACTCCCGTACGGCCTCGGGAGAGACGAAGGTTGAAAGTCATGCGTCCTCCGATACACAACCCAACCAAGCCGCACTGCTTCTTAACACAGCGCCATCCAACCCGGAAGCCAGCCGCACCAATGTGTCCGAGGAAACACTGTGCACCTGGCAACCTTGGTTAGCGCACACTGCGCCCGGCCCGCCACAGGAGTCGCTGGTGCGCGATGAGACAAGGATTTCCCTACTGGCCAAACCCTCCCTAACCCGGACGACGCTAGGCCAATTGTGCGTCGCGCCACGGACCTCCCGGTTGCGGCCGGTTACGACAGAGCCTGGGCGCGAAACCAGAGTCTCTGGTGGCGCAGTACAGCGCCCTTAACCACTTAAGCCACCCGGGAGGCCTGATATTACAGTTTTTAATGTCCCATTGGTAGGATAGCCTCGAACGGACCTCATCCAGTTTATGCTCCAATGATTGCAAGCCAATATAATGGAGGGTAGAGGCGGGTTACACACTCGCTGGCAAATTCTCACCAGGCACCTGGACTCATTAAAGAAAAAATCTTTGTCCAGTTCGAGGTGAGTAATCGCTGTTCTGATAACCAGAATCTCTATTTGGTCATAAGAGACAGTGGCAGAAACGTTATGTACAAAATAAGTTACAAACAACGTGAAAAAACATACAAAATAGCACAATTGTTTAGGATCCCGTAAAACGGCAGCCATCCCTTCTGGTGCCATTGAACCATGTCATATCTGCTCAAGAAGAGAATACTAAACCTTTTGACACCTCTGAAAGGTAGACATGTTTAAATTCAACAGCCAACAAGACCCTAAAAAAGTGTTTTGATAGTGGGTCTGAGTCTTACCGAGGTAGTTATCGTCTTCTGGTTTCCCTGAGTAGCTGTGTTGACGAACATCAATATTTGTAGCACCACTGGGTATTCTCACCACTTCGTTGTATCCTGCAGTACAACAAGCAGAAGACAACTCAGTGTCTCTGAGTGGACATGACTAAGTTAGTGGGTGAGAATATAAACTGGGTGGTTCGAGCCCTGAATGCTGATTGGCTGACAGCCATGGTATATCAGATCGTATACCACGGGTATGACAAAACATTTATTTTTACTGCTCTAACTACGTTGGTAACCAGTTTATAATAGCAATAAGGCACGTCAGGGGTTTGTGATATATTACCAATATACCACGGCTAAGGGCTGTATCCAAGTGATAAACTTGGATTAGCTAACACAGCGTGCCATTGGAACACTGGAGTGATGGTTGCTGATAATGGGACTCTGTACGCCTCTGTAGATATTCCATTAACAATCAGCCGTTTCCAGCTACAATAGTCATTTACAACATTAACAATGCCTACACTGTATTTCTGATCAATTGTATGTTATTTTAATGGACAAAAATGTGCTTTTCTTTCAAAAACAAGAAAATTTCTAAGTGACCCCAAACTTTTGAACAGTAGTGTATATTGGGCTAATGAAAAGCTTTCAGTGACCCTTTTCAGCCATTGTGATGATACATAGTTTGAATACCACGACTGGCCCTAGGCTCACCGTAGCGCACCATGTTGAAGGTGCCTGCCACGGTCTTGCACGAGGAGTTGTCACCACCACACACACCACACTTATCTCTCCTCGCCTTGGAATTCAACACATGGTCACATCCTGCTTGCTGCACAGGTATGAGAAGGAGAATGGAGAGGTGGTTAATGAGGAAAAGGAAGTGGAGGAGGAAAAGGAGAAGGAAGTGGAGGAGGAAGAAAAGGAGAAGGCAGATGATGAGAGGGGGGGGTATAGGACAGGAAAGGATAAATATCCAACAACATAAAACTCATCACTCTCACTTTAATTTGCTTGGCAGATTCTCATTGATAAACATTGATGCAGCTAGGATTTTAGTATTTGTGAGATAATGTAACTAGAGTAGTGGCATTCTTATGAAATCCTGTACTGTACTCTGCAACACTCTGCTAGCCTGCAGGGATAAAAACCATATGACCTAAGAAAATAGTTGCCTAATACACAGAACCTAGCCCGGTTAAGTGTGGAATTCTCTATCGTAAACAGCACCAAAGTGAAACTCTTTTCTGATATAGTTGGGTTTAGCGACCTCTGTGATCAATATTCTTCACATTTTAAAATAATGTCATTATCTTATTATTGTTATGAATGGTATATTCGGTTAGTTGTCAGACTGAAGCTGTTAAAGGCTGTGTGTCAGTCTCACCCTGCACAGGCCCTGTACACAGATGTCGTTGGTATCGGGGCCACATGGCGTGCCATCGATGACCCGATCCCTGAGCTGATAGTAGGCGGTGCTGCCAGCCACCCTGCAAAACAGCTTACAGCGATCCTTCATCTGAACTACAGAACAGGAGAGGAAAGGGGAATGGTGAAAACAGTCCACTGACCACATTAAAGGGGCTAATGAATTCAACCATATGGATGCTCTAACAAGTTTACTTAGTCCTCAAGCTGGATCACATTGATTCACTGAGCACTCAGAGTGCTTTGAGCACATCTACAGGAAGCCTTAGTTTACTTGCAGCACATTTCTAAAGGTCTAAACAGTCCAGTACATTAGGAGATTTTTCTCTGTGTTAGAAAGATGTAAAAACCAGAAGGTGTCAAGAGAGAGAAGATGTTCTTACTTCCGCTGTACTTGGGTACCCAGCGCACATTAGGAGGTAGACCGTTGATGTTGAAGTGCCGGCCGTCAAAGGCTGCACACTGCTCCTCTCTGAAGTCTCTCTTCTGCTTGGAGCAGGGCTCTGAGTTACATGAGCGGAACTTCATCCTGCGCCCCACACAGTACTTCCCCCCGTTCTTGGGCCTGGATGAAGGTGGTAAATAAATACATAGTAAAATCTTGTACTTTAGGATTGATATGGAAATAATTAATTTAAGGAGCCTTGATGGTATGGTACATTGACCACGGCAGCTCCAAGGGAGACACAGTCCAGTAGATGTGCATGACTACAAAGGCTGTGCTTACATGGGTTGGTTGCACTCGCGGTCTGCGATTTTGATGCCCCCGCCACACGTCCGCGAGCAGGAGCCAAACGGAGACCAGCCTCCCCACGCCCCCTGCACTGGCGTGGGATCGTGCTCTTTGGTAATGCACTGGCCATGTTTACAGTGCTGTAGAGAGAGAGAGAGAGAGAGAGAGAGAGAGAGAGAGAGAGAGAGAGAGAGAGAGAGAGAGAGAGAGAGAGAGAGAGAGAGAGAGAGAGAGAGAGAGAGAGAGAGAGAGAGAAGAAGAGCATGAGATAATGAAACCTTAGCCCGCACACTGGCAACACATCTATCTGAAAGTACTTCACAACCTCCTTTGATGTTAATCTGGGAAAAATTACAAAACGAATGGAATAAGACGGAACCCAAAAAGACATCCATTATAAATGTATCTGTCTGAGGGTAAGTGAACTCAAAGGGGAAGATATGTTTCAGGTTATAGCGGAGGATCCATTTTTGTTGGCAACAACAACTGCATTGGTTGAGCAGGTTGGTTGGTTTGTGTGCATGAATACAATGCGTAAACAGAGCAGGCTCTGAACATGTGTGCTGTGGGACCTCAGCTCTTTTATGTCAGACAGACAGCCAGGAAGTGAAGAGTTTGGTAGAGGGCCTAATTAGAAGCAACACTAAACCAGTAATGGATAGGGAAATCTCCAAAAGCCACTATTCACAGCTCTACCATAAGCCTATTACTGCCTCATAATAATACCAGCTCTGGAGAAAACAAATCCATCCTAACCCAAGTTCCAAATATGTTTGAACAAATGGAGGGATTTGGAGCAACTACCACGTGCGCCCCACATGTTCAATTATAAGTTTATATCGAGTTGTCATTGGTAGATTGATTTTGTGGCAGGCTTCTCTGAACTTGTTGTTTTATTTTGAAATGTGTGCTTTTGATTAAATAATAACAGATTTTATAGTCATGAATCATTCAAATAGCAGCAGAAACAAAAAAAGTTAAAATCAAAGTTTCCTTTGTGGTTATTTATGGGGTGTTTTTGACAGTTCATAACATTGAACATTTCTAGTATGCCCCAGCATAGTGATTAAGCTGGCTTGGGGTGTATGTGAGTGTGTTTGTATGTTCATGCACAGGCAAATTAAACTATTTGATTATATCTCTCGCTCTCTCTCTGTGTACACACTACATAAGTATCTGGTGCTAGTCTCTCATATTTTCCCACTTTTAATTGGATCTTTCTCTTTATCTCACCTTCTCCAATTATCACAATCTGTCCATTTTCTTCCTTCTCCCTGTCAGATCCCTATATACTGTGGTAGATCTCTCTGCTACTTACCTTTCCTGGAGAGCACTCTGTTCCGTCGGCCCAGGGCATGTGTTGGGTCCTGCAGCCCCTCTGGGCCCCCTCTGGGCTGGTGCACCACAGCCTGCGACACTGGACCTGGAGAACACACACTGTTACCATTCCCCTGCCTGAGCCCCATCCACAAACACAGACACAGTGCTGTATACTCTTGTATCTCTTACAAGGTGTGTTACCTTTAAACAAAACCTGAAACTAATCCCTGAGAAACATCAAGCCAAGAGGCGTGCAGGGCTTCACAGGAGGTGTAGCATGTAAACAAAATATTTAACACATGCAGAAGGCCTAGCTGAGAGCCAACTGGGACAGCAATTGGATATTACATAACAGATTAAGGTGACTCTAGTATTGAATGTCTGGAGCCATAGACTACAGTAATGTAGGACTAGACAGTGAACTGAGTGTCTGGGTACTTTCTCGTCTTTGACAGACCAACGTACAAAACATGACATTTTAAGTACGCATGCTGCATTCTCTTACCATATATGGGCACACCTGTGTCCCCGGCCCAAATATCAATTCACATTGTTTATTGACATTGTATATCCGTCCAGGCAGCTGCTGTGACAGACTGTATGGCCTAGAAATGGGCTCATCAAGTAAGCACTCTCCATACCCTGTGCTATTAAGAAATACAAATAAAATGACTTCAAGAAAAAAGAAAAAAAACAAAGACACAAACAGACAGAAAACACACTCAGTACAGGTGGACAGGCAGTATTCTGTACAATAACAGAACCACTACTGTAATGTATGCACAGTACTACAAGGCTATTGCTATGAAAACAATACCTGGCGCTCTACAAACAAACATATCTGGAAGTATTACAAATTCCAAACATACGTCCACAACACAGAAGTAATGTTGTTTTCCTTTAACCCAGAAATGTCCAGATACCAGTTTTGATTGAATAGTTGACTGGTCATTTAACCCTTACTGCGATAAGAGCCTGGTGCTACTAACGCTATCGACAATAACACTTCTCCATAATGACATGAATGTCTATACTAGAAAACAATGTCCTTTACATACTCAAGGAACTCTGTGATGTATTTCCTGCTACACTTGGACCACATCCAGGGGTTAGTGTAGTGGTTGAGTGTGGGTGCCATCACATGCTGCTGTATTTTAACCCCCTCCTCTTTGCACTTGTTGCTGTCATCATGGGGCATGTTGAATCTGTCAGGGGGCCAAACCACAATTGAGAACAACACACAGGTCTAACCCTCTAACCCACCATCAATAAACCTAAATGTTGGGATGATTGCTAAGCTAACTACTAAACCTCATCCTTTAGGCAGCAGAATGGTAACACAGAGGGTTAACTGACTGAGCTGGTTGGGGTTAACATTAGCAGCTGGTCTGTGCCGGGGCCAGTGTACTCACACATGGCCCAGTTCATGGGCGATAGTAAACGCAGTGCTGAGTCCATTGTCCTCACTAATACTGCAACTTCTGTATGGATCACACACTGTACCCAGCTCTGCAAGCCCTGCAAACCAAGAGTATAATCCTCATCATATTTGTTATTAGAGCAATGTCATCACCATCATCACCTTCATCATCATTACATTGTCATTAACACCCTAAAAAGCAGCATCATAATAAGTACATCAATATTATTATGAAACTGTCTCCGATCAAACGTTATGTTGCAGTCTATATTGCATGTGTCTAGAGAGCTCCTCTTACCTAATGTGTCACACTTGTCCCGCGCTCGACAGATGTCCTGCCTGTGAAGAACACACAGATGGAAGTTATGTCACTGGTTTCACACCCCATAATCCCATTGCACACCAGAGAATAAATAAAAGACAACATATTACAGCGACTTCTGGGGGTAGCCCCAACCGTGGCTCGAAGCTAGGACTGTCAACACAACACTTTAGCCGTTACCCCGAGAGATGGTGATGAGAATGGCTGTGTCGTGATGGGAGTGACAGCGTACCTGGTGATGAGAATGGCTGTGTAGTGGTAGCAGTGACAGTGTACCTGGATATGAGAATGGCTGTGTTGTGGTAGTAGTGACAGTGTACCTAGTGATGAGAATGGCTGTGTTGTGGTAGAAGTGACAGTGTACCTGGATATGAGAATGGCTGTGTCGTGGTAGCAGTGACAGTGTATCTGGTGATGAGAATGGCTGTTTTGTGGTAGAAGTGACAGTGTACCTGGATATGAGAATGGCTGTGTTGTGGTAGTAGTGACAGTGTACCTGGATATGAAAATGGCTGTGTAGTGGTAGCAGTGACAGTGTACCTAGTGATGAGAATGGCTGTGTAGTGGTAGCAGTGACAGTGTACCTAGTGATGAGAATGGCTGTGTTGTGGTAGAAGTGACAGTGTACCTGGTGATGAGAATGGCTGTGTAGTGGTAGCAGTGACAGTGTACCTGGTGATGAGAATGGCTGTGTAGTGGTAGCAGTGACAGTGTACCTGGTGATGAGAATGGCTGTGTAGTGGTAGCAGTGACAGTGTACCTGGTGATGAGAATGGCTGTTTAGTGGTAGCAGTGACAGTGTACCTGGTGATGAGAATGGCTGTGTAGTGGTAGCAGTGACAGTGTACCTGGTGATGAGAATGGCTGTGTAGTGGTAGCAGTGACAGTGTACCTGGTGATGAGAATGGCTGTGTCGTGGTAGCAGTGACAGTATACCTGGTGATGAGAATGGCTGTGTAGTGGTAGCAGTGACAGTGTACCTGGTGATGAGAATGGCTGTGTAGTGGTAGCAGTGACAGTATACCTGGTGATGAGAATGGCTGTGTAGTGGTAGCAGTGACAGTGTACCTGGTGATGAGAATGGCTGTGTAGTGGTAGCAGTGACAGTGTACCTGGTGATGAGAATGGCTGTGTCGTGGTAGCAGTGACAGTATACCTGGTGATGAGAATGGCTGTGTAGTGGTAGCAGTGACAGTGTACCTGGTGATGAGAATGGCTGTGTCGTGGTGGGAGTGATGGTTCTCATTTTGGTGATTTTGCCTCTGTTGCCAGATACAGAAGTTCTTTAAAGTGGTCTGTGCATTGAAGGAAATGGTAGGGCCATCCTACAGTAGAGAGAACAAGGGAGAGGTTTACAGTACTGTATTGTGCTTCTGGGGCTGATGAATGACTGCAATGCATTGTATTTCCTGAAAAGGATTAGGATTAGAGTTAGTGTTGTAATCTTACCAGCTCATTGTTGATTATGACTAACTTCACAATCACAATGTTAATGAGATTTCCAATGCTAGGATCCTTGTAGATGGAAGACACCTGAAGGAAAAGATTATAGACAGAAAAATCTACAGTTTTTTTTACATCCAATACATTTCATTATCCAACATTCATCAAACTCTTTAGGAGTGTACTCAATCAGTGGTTCAGACATTAAAAATCAAATCAAAATCAGTTTTCAGGGGAAGAAAACCTGGTCTCGTTGTCTTGTTTGAGAGGTGTATTATGGCTGCACTCAGATCCTGTAGCGAATGCAGACTGCCAAGATCAGAAGATAGGCCAGGCTAGCTACCCCCTAGGTTCTCAGCCATAGTCTCCTGAGGAGGCCTTTATATGAAGTGGCCAGGAATATGCCATCTATGTGACATACCTGAGCTTATTTTTTCACTTTCATCAAAGCTGTCAGACAGGTAAACCTCATGCTGCCCCTCTCCTGACCGTTCGAACATGTTTGTTTACTCCTGCCATGGGCCTTACCCTCTGAGCCCTCCGCCTGCTGCCCATGGCCTGGGACACAACAGAATACAGCCACACTCCCCTACAATCAAAAAGGCTGGCTGGCCATTGGGAGGGTGGTTAACTGAGCAGAACTTACGATGGACATTAACGTGAGAATGTAGTGCTGAAGGTTGCTCCCGTGATGTTCCACCATCTTGCTGTCTGCCACCACCATGACTTCTACAAAGCGGGGATAGGAGAGGAAGCGCTTTGATCTCCTGTGAGGTCCTGAGTCACCGCTGCTTCCATTAGCCGGCCGTCTGCTGCTCTCTCTTTCTGATCTGGAGAGGGGATTGGCAGAGAGGCTCTCCAGGTCATTCAGCATGTCACTGCTGTTGGCCATCGGACGTCTCCTCACCTTGTCCCTGTTCCTCTTGTGTCTGTGTTTATGTCCTGGAAAAGAGATGGTCAGATGAAAATAATACTCTCAATATAAAACACAAGCTTATACTACAAGCTTGTATGACAGGCTATTGCATTTATCAGACAATAAACTGTCATTTTCTTCCTAGAAAGTAGGGTTCAGTGGTATCCGTTCCTGTCCCATACTGGGCTCTACAGTGCAGTGCACACAAGGGGCGGTATTTCTTTCCAAGCGTAATTTGTTGTGACGCACAAAAAAAATGTTAGCAGCAGGGATCTTGATCCAAGAAGGACTTGATTGTCTCTGTTGAAACCAATAAGCTTGATCTGACAAGCTAGCCACTTAACTAGCAAGTTAGCAAACCAAATGCATAGCTG